>NC_038048.1:11044827-11344890 GCF_002211085.1 Panicum hallii
CTGCCGCACCTCGCACGCGTGCTCGCCACTGTGATCGCACAGCACCTAACCCCCCACGTGCGGTACCCGGCGCCCTCGCCACCGCGCCACGACGGCCGCGAGCAGCCAAAACGCCATTAATGGCGCCCGCGAGCCGCCGGCCAACCCCCCTGCCTCACCGCCTTGCCGGTCTATAAGTACCCCCTCCACCCCCACTCCGCCCCTTCCCACGGCCTCCACTGCCACCGCCCGCCGCCTCCCTCGCCTCCAGCGCTGCCGCCGCCCGCAGCCCCCCGTCGCCGCGCCTCCTCGCTCCACCTCAGCCCGAGGTGAGGCCGGGGATGGGATCCCCGTGCTCCCCTCTCCCTTTTCCCCCACCCCCGAGCCGCCACCGAGCCCTAGGCCGGCCGGACTTGGCCGCCCCGGTGCCCCCTTCCCCCTCCTCTATTTTGTGCGGGGGAGAGGAGGAAGAAAGGGCTTTTTGCCCATAGCCCCCTCCCCTTTTCCTATTTTACCCAAATGAACTTTCCCCTCCCCCCTCTCTTAATTGCTCCTTTTTGCTAAAGAGACCCCGTTCTTTCTAGCATTTCAAACCAAGCCCCTCCGCTACGTAAACCTAATTATACTCGACACCCTTTAGCATGCCCTGATTAATTCTAGGATTCGCAAATAAACCCTTACCTCTTTAGATAATTATGTATAAGCCCCTGGACTCCCGTTTAACCCCTGAAACCATCTTTGACTCGTCATTTTATGTGTGAAACAATCTCCGATCGACCCAAAACTTTACCACGCCCTTTCTAGTATAGTTTTAGCCATGCCATTAAGAAACCACTCAAAAATATTACCCCTACCTCCGTAACTAAATTATTTCCGATTCAAGCTCCATGATAAAAGCTTTTAGTTCTCTCGCTTGATTGTATGCCTGTTTGTTTGCGTCGTAGGACACGGAGTGAACAAAGAAGTTCCCGACTGCGGCCAAGCAATCGAGGACCAGTTCTGCGACCCCGAACCCGAGGGACAGTGCTTTGATCAGGACCTCCCGCAAGGACTTGACGATGGCAAGTTCAATCCCGCCCTTTGATGCATATTTCTGTCCTAGTTTTTATAAACACAACCCAGTGGCCCATTTTATGAAATTGCATGGTTTTGCGTGCTGAAAACATGGTAGGATAGCCACCTTACTTGTGATAACCATACCTTGACCATTTGGTTTTGCAAAGAAAGTGTGTGTGCGCGTGGGAAGGGATAAAATGTGGTTTTGAAAAGTGAGGCAGATGGGATGGATGGCATTTCTGTGTGAATTGCCGTGGTGTGCTCGTACCTGTGTGGTTGAGCGTGGAAGGGAGATGTCCATCTTGTCACCCCTAAGGACCGAGTTGATGTGTCGTCTCACCTAGCTTCCTGTCGTGCAAACCACTTGACCGTTGTATGGGCAACGGCTTAGCCTAACCCCACTAGTTAGTCTGATAGCCATCAGGAGAGCTGGGAGCAACGGGTGATCAAGGAGACGGGATAAGCTCTGTGTGACTTATGCCCCGGTTAAACCTCGGTGTTAGGTCGAATGACCCCTTGATAGATCCCGTGGTGGCTAGCCAGGTCTAGCTAAGGTGGGTAAGGGCTTCGATGGGATCTGCACCGGCACTAAGGTGTTCGTGCTGTGGTACCCCACCTGTGGGTAAAGTTGCACACCTCTGCAGAGTTAAAATCTATTCGAATAGCCGTGCCCACGGTATTGGGCAAGTTACGGTGTGGTCACATAACTAGTGTTACTCTCTAGGAATGGTTGGACTGGTGTGGGTTGTTTGGGAAATGTCCGGCCGCTGTGCCATGTGCTACGACGGACGGGGAGTCTGGTAGCAGTTTTAAACTTGGATCCTGTGTGGATCAACACCATGTGCTCCTTGATGCTTAACGACTTGTTTTGAAAATGTTTTAAACGAACCTTTGCATAAAGTCGAGTTTTCCGCAAATGAACCATAACCTCATCCTTGGATTATCCTGTGCATTTAATTCTGTTATAACCCCTCCGCGGTGTGATTGGACTTGCTGAGTACGTTCGTACTCACCCCATTCTTACTTTTACAGTGGAAGATCCCGACTACATCCCCGAAGACGTTGAGTAGGGTTCCGTCCTGCACCCAGTCTTGCCTGTGGGTGAGGTCACCGTTGGAGCTCCGCATGGCGCAAGACTCTGATGATCCCCTTTTCGTAGTTAGTGTAGTAGTATGGGTTTTTGTTGTAATCCTCGCGATAGTGGCGCTTCACTGCCTATTACCGCGAAGAGTTGTACGATGATGTACCATCTGATGTAATAAAAGTGTTATCAGCCTCCTGGGACTGATAAAGTAACACTTTTAAGTCTTCCCTGATGGGGGGACGCTTCAGGTGGTATCAGAGCCGTAGGCTGGCCGTAGGACGTGACCCTAGGAGCGAGACCCCTTTTCAGGCCCTAGAACTTGTCCCGATTTAGAAATTTTCTGCACAAACACTCACCGCTGGTCTTGGCCTTGTTCCAGATGGCTGGCAATGGATGGGTTAACGGAATCTGCCACGCAGAGCCCGGCCTTCCCAAGTTACTATTGCTCAGCCTGGAACGCGTTGGGATTATGGAACCACCGGAGTATGTCTACCGTGAGTACATCGCCGGAGGCACCCTTCGGTGCGACATGATGGTTTTTGTGGAGAGAAGCACCCGCTACCCTGATGTGGACCCTTGGTTCATCTCCACCGTTGGCTTCTGCTTCCCCGACACTTATCGAAAGGCCGCCCGTAAAGCCCTGCGACGGCTGCGTATGCTCTACAGGCGCCACCTTCAGCGGACTCCTATGGGATTTTTCCCACCCGCTGAGGGGAGAGGATGCACTTGGATTGCCCGGATGAGGGGACTTGGACGAGAAGAAGAAGACCTAGAAGATACGGTCTCCCACCTGTCCATCTACCTTACTGGCTTGGATGCACTCTACCGCGAACAGGCGGCACAACTGAAGCAGCTAATCCATGGGATTGAAAAGATAACCCAGGAGCTGGAGGAACAACGGACAAGAGCCGCAAGCGCTGAGTATTCCTTAGCCGCCCTCCAAGCCCAGATGCAAGAATACGAGAACCGCAACGGAATAGGTGGATGGATAGAGGAAGAAGAAGAAGAACCCATGGAAACCCATTGGGATAAGGGTACTCAGACCGAAAATGAGATGGATCGCTTCCTTCCAATAAAGAAGCGCTCTATCAGGACTGAGGAAGAATCCCCGTGATAGGATTAGCACTCCGAGCTAGAACTCTACCCTAATAGCCACGTAGCCCCGAAAACTGTACCCCCCATGTTGCAATAATAAATGTTATCTACTCCATCGTTGTACCTGTGCAAAATTGTTTACCCTGTTTATGTTTCAGATGGCTGAGGAAGGATGGACCCAGGGCGATTGCCAAGCAGCACCTGGCTTTCCCGGCCTCTTAATCAACACCCTGGAGGACCTTGGCGTTACAGAACGCCCAAGGTACTACAGCCGAGAGTACGAGCACCATGGTACCCTCCGCTGCAGGGTGATCCTGGTCATCACCAGGAGCAACCGCTACCCCAACATCCAGCCTTGGCGAGCGACCGCCACGGGGTTTAGACACCAAGACACCTACCCCTTGGCCATCAGAAAAGCACTCCGTTATTTGTGCCGGCCATCAGAACCCCAGTCTGGGAAGCACGCATGAGAAACCTGGAACGACGTCGCCACGAAGAAGGCCCCCTGTACCAAGTGCCTACATACCTAGCCGCCCTGGACCAACTCTTTGATGAGCAAGCCAACCTTCTGAGGGAACAGACCCATCGAGCCGAGCAAGCAGAGCTCGCAGTGAGGTTACAGCAGATCCGAGCCGCCCACGCTGAGGCGAGAGCCGCAGCCACGGTTAGTAGCAAAGCAGTCGCCCAAGAGAGCCTCAGGCAGGCCCGAGACCGGCGTATGCAAGATTGGACCCAAAGTGGAACACCAGTCCCGGCAATTGGGGAAGACCATGTTTTACTCGGGACACCCGTCATAGGGTGGGGATCACTCTTTGGGAGCACACGAGCCCCACCCGAGAACCCTGAAAGTTCTGCTGCCGCCGATGAAGGGGATGCTGCAATGCAACCCCTGACCGATGGGAATCCAGAAGACGGCGAGCGAGGACCTCTCACCCTTCCCGCCCCGGAAGAAGGCACGCCGCGCAAGTAGAATAACCGTCGCCGCCCTAGTGATGCACCCCCTCAGCCCCTTAAGACGTGCCCTTAGACAAGACCCTGGCCGAGTAACACGAGACCTAGTCGTACCCCTAAGTTGTACCCCCCTTGCAGTAATAAAATGGTTGGTGCTTGTTGCTTGTGATGTTGTGTGCTGGTTTGTTGTGTACTATTTGTTTATATAAATACCGGCAGAAGGTGGATTCTGCCTTCTATACGAGTTAAACAACTTAAACATCACATAATCGTAACCCAGTCTACCCAATCAACAGGTGACCCCCCGGAACCTCGCGAGGGCCTCCCGTGGCCGGAACCCCGTAGCCGCTAGTGTCGGAGCACAGCCCGTTGAACAAGATCTTCCCCAAGGAGAACAAGAAGTAAGCCAGAACCGAGGAGGAAGTCAAGAAGGAGAGCAACTACCACCACCCCCACCCCTCGGAGGCTTGGCGCAGATAATCCATAACCAGACCCTCATACTGGAGACGCTGGCCAATGCCCTCATTAACCGGCAGCCACGAGGGCAGAATATGAATGACAAGCTGACGGCCTTCCTAAGGACCAAGCCGCCCACCTTTGCCGGATCTTGCAACCCATTGGATGCAGACGACTGGTTGCGAGTGATTCAGAGGAAGCTCGAACCATTCGAATGCCAGGACCGGGACAAAGTCCTTCTAGCAGCCCACCAGCTCGCCGGAACAGCATTATCCTGGTGGGAAAACTATTATGCCGCAGCCGAGGATGCCTCTACCATCACCTGGGGAGAATTCGTAAGGGAGTTCCGCCGCTACCACATCCCTTCAGCCACCATGAAGCGCAAGGCGGATGAATTCCGCGCACTACAACAAGGAAGCATGACGGTGGAAGAGTACACCCACCGGTTCATAGAATTGGCCCGATATGCGCCGGAAGAAGTGAGCGACGACGATAAGAAACAAGACATGCTCAAGAAGGGATTAAGCCCAGAACTCCGGACCTTGCTTACCCCCTAGATCTATCCGGACTTCAACACCCTAATGAACAAGGCTATCCTCACGGAAAGGGCCAAAGCCGAAGAGAGGAAGGAAAACAAATGCAAATTCCTGGAAAGTAAGGCCCGCCAACAGGACCGCTTCCAAAAGCCGAGGAACTCCAACTACACCGCACCAAGATCTCAGGCCCCAATGCAGTATAGGACTCAGTCCCAAGTGACAGGATCACGGACCCCTGAAGCACAGCCTAAGAGTTAGAATACCATGAGAGCCCCGCAGAGCAACACAAGCCTGGTCGCCTCCGACAACAACAATGTTAGGGCCTGTTTCAACTGCCATGAGACAGGGCACTTCATCGCCAATTGCCCTTATGCCAAGAATAAGCCGGCAACATCGGCCTTCTCCAACACGGTGAATGGGCCCAGACCAGCCCTGACCGGTGCCAACCGAGTGCCCAACCGCAACAACGACAACAGCCAGCAGATGAAGCAGCAATCATTTGGACGAGCCCGCGTCAATCACATCGACGCGCAGGAGGCTCAAGAGGCTCAAGGCGTAGTGCTCGGTGAGTACCTAGTCAACTCAGCTCTGGCAACAGTACTATTCGATTCTGGAGCATCGCACTCGTTCATATCCTCGAGTTTTGTGGAAAAACACAGAATACCTACGGTACTACTAAAAACACCCCTATTAACCCGGATGCCTGGAGGCGACATTAATTGTCAGTTAGGTTGTCCACGGGTAAGGATCAATTTAAGTGGGGTAGACTTTCTAGCAGATTTGGTAGTACTTAAGTCTGGGGGAATAGACGTGATCCTTGGAATGGACTGGTTAAGCCGACACAATGGTCTCATAGGCTGCACCGACAAAGTGGTACACCTAACAAACCCCGAAGGAGTCCAAGTGATCTGCCATACCCGGGACAGTAAGTTCGACCCAATGGTGTTTAGCGTGGAAGCCAAGCCCTTAGAAGGAGTTCCGGTAGTAAGCGAATACCCAGATGTGTTCCCCGAAGAACTTCCCGGTATGCCGCCGGATAGGGATATAGAGTTCGTCATAGACCTTATCCCCGGAACCTCACCGATAGCCAAGAGACCCTATAGGATGGCAGCCTCTGAGTTAACAGAATTAAAGAAGCAACTAGAAGAACTGCAACGAATTGGCTTCATTAGACCAAGCTCGTCACCGTGGGGAGCCCCAGTGCTGTTTGTCAAAAAGAAGGATGGGAGTATGAGGTTGTGTGTAGATTACCGGGCACTGAATGAAGTTACCATTAAGAATAAGTACCCCCTCCCCAGGATTGATGACCTGTTCGATCAGCTAAAAGGAGCCAGGTACTTTTCCAAGATCGATTTAAGGTCAGGATATTTTCAGCTCAAGATTAGGGAAAATGATATCCCCAAGACAGCTTTTGTCACCCGTTACGGGCAGTTCGAGTTTACCGTAATGTCCTTCGGACTAACCAATGCCCCTGCCTATTTTATGAACCTCATGAACAAGGTATTCATGGACGAACTGGATAAGTTTGTCATAGTCTTTATCGACGACATACTTATCTACTCCAAGAGTGTTCAGGAACATGAACAACATCTACGGGTAGTGTTGGAAAAGCTAAGGACACACAAGCTATATGCAAAATTTAGCAAGTGTGAATTCTGGCTGGAGAGAGTAGCTTTTATTGGTCACATTCTGACCGCGGAAGGTGTAGCAGTAGACCCAGAGAAGGTCGAAGCCGTATCCAACTGCCAGCGACCGACTAATGTTAGTGAGATCAGAAGTTTTCTTGGATTAGCCGGATACTATCGAAGGTTTATTGAGGGATTCTCTAAGATAGCCCGACCCATGACGGAACTTCTTAAGAAGGAGAAGAAGTTCGCCTGGACGGAAAATTGTGAAAGAAGTTTTCAAGAATTGAAGCAAAGGTTGACAACCGCCCCAGTGCTGACCCTACCGGACATTCATCGGGACTTTGTCATTTATTGTGACGCATCCCGACAAGGATTAGGGTGTGTACTGATGCAGGACGGGAAAGTCGTTGCATATGCTTCCCGCCAACTCAGGACTCATGAGCAGAATTATCCGACCCATGATTTGGAATTAGCAGCCGTAGTGCATGCCCTTAAGATTTGGAGACATTACCTGATTGGAAATAAGTGTGAGGTTTACACCGACCACAAGAGCTTGAAGTATATATTCACCCAACCGGATTTAAACCTAAGGCAAAGGAGATGGTTGGAGTTGGTCAAGGACTACGATTTGGAAATTCAGTATCACCCCGGGAAAGCAAACGTAGTAGCCGATGCCTTAAGCCGAAAACCCTATGGACCCAAGGACGACCACCTACGAGAGAAAATGGCACGATTAAACGTGCACGTTGTGCCTCGAGGTTCCAGCCAGGTGCTGAACGTCCGATCAACACTAGAGGATAGGATCAGAGAGGCTCAAGGATCGGATCAAGAGTTAGTAAAGATTTGCAAACAAACTGGAGAAAACAAAGCACCGGGTTTCAGAGTGGACGATAAGGGAACCTTATGGTACGAGAATAGGATTTGTGTACCCCAGAATGGGGATTTCCGGCAATTAATCATGGACGAAGCCCATAACTCGGCCTACTCCATCCACCCAGGATCCACCAAAATGTATATGGACATAAGGCAAAAATATTGGTGGAATGGAATGAAGGCGGATATCGCAAGATTCGTGGCTCATTGTGATACTTGCCAAAGGATCAAAGCCGAACATCAGAAACCGGCAGGATTGTTGCAACCCTTGCCTATCCCGGTGTGGAAATGGGACGAGATAGGAATGGACTTTGTAGTGGGTCTACCTAAAACACAGAAGGGACACGATTCCATATGGGTAATAGTGGATCAACTCACTAAATCGGCACATTTCATACCCGTACGAACTAATTACGGTGGAGAAAAGCTGGCTAAACTCTATGTGGAGAACATAGTCAAGCTACACGGAGTACCTAGCAGGATTGTCTCAGATAGAGGGACCCAATTCACCTCTAGGTTCTGGAAAAGCTTGCATCAAGCCATGGGCACCAAGTTAGATTTCAGCTCTGCATATCATCCACAGACGGATGGTCAAACCGAAAGGGTAAATCAGATTATGGAAGATATGCTGAGAGCATGTGTCCTGACCTACGGAAAGGACTGGGAGCAGAGTCTGCCCTATGCAGAATTTTCATACAATAATAGTTACCAAGCCAGCTTGGGCATGTCGCCATTCGAAGCCCACTATGGGAGAAAGTGCAAAACTCCCTTGATGTGGTCAGAAGTTGGAGAACGTGCACTAGTAGGACCTGCACTTATAAAAGAAGTAGAAGAAAAAGTAGCGGAGATCCGCGAGAAGCTGAAAGCGGCTCAATCCCGACAAAAGAACTACGCAGACAAGAAAAGGTGAGAAATAAGTTTCCACCCAGGAGATTTTGTTTATCTCAAGGTCTCACCCATCCGAGGAACGTGAAGGTTTCAAGTGCAAGGAAAATTGGCCCCTCGGTACATTGGACCGTATCGAGTTCTGAAGAGGGTCGGAGCAGTGGCATACCAACTGGAGTTACCAGAAGAGATGTCAGATATACACCCAGTATTTCATGTCTCGCAATTAAGGAGGTGTTTAAGAGTACCCGAGGGAGAACATGTGCCGGTGGAAACAATAGATCTACAGCCGGATCTGCGATACCAGGAAGTACCGGTCAAAATTCTGGACACCGTCACTAGGAGGACAAGAAACTCCAAAGTACGGATATGCAGAGTTCAATGGAGCAGACACGGAGTAGAGGAAGCAACCTGGGAACGCGAGGAGGCTCTAAAGAGGGAATTTCCCCATCTGTTTAGGAGCCAGCCGAATCTCGAGGACGAGATTCATTTAAGTGGGGTAGGTTTGTGACGCCCTAAAAAATTACCAAACTAAATTGCGCGCTAGAGTGTTTCAATTAAAAACCACTTGACGTCGAAACCCTAGCCCTAACCCCTTCTGACCGACACTAAACCTCATCGCCGTCCCATCCCGCGCCGCTCGGAGGCCTGCCGGCCGCGTGCGAGCATCCGCCGCGATTAGCGCCGGCGCGATTCTTTCTCGCGCATTTCTTTTCTCTCTTTCTCTCTTTCTCTCTTTCTCTCTCTCTCCCCTTTTTCTTTTTTTTCTCTCTCCCATTTCTTTTCTTCTTTCCAATTTCTCTTTCTCTTTTCTCTTTCCTTTCTTTCCTTCTCCTTCCTTCTTTCTTTTTCCCCTTCTCCCTTCTCTCTTTCTCTCCTCTTCCCCTGCCGCGTGCCCGAACGCCGCATCACCCCGGCCGCGCCACGACGCGCCCACGCGCAGCGCGTGGCCGTGCGCCGCGCCGTGCGCCGCGCCCCGCTCTGGCCCGCGCTTCGCCACGCCGCGCGCGCGCCCGGCCCCGCGACGCCGCGCCGCCCGCCGCTGCCGCGCCACGCTTCGCCGCGCCGCTCGTCGCCAGCCGCACTGCCCGCCGCTGCCTTCCCTGCCGCACCTCGCACGCGTGCTCGCCACTGTGATCGCACAGCACCTAACCCCCCACGTGCGGTACCCGGCGCCCTCGCCACCGCGCCACGACGGCCGCGAGCGGCCAAAACGCCATTAATGGCGCCCGCGAGCCGCCGGCCAACCCCCCCTGCCTCACCGCCTTGCCGGTCTATAAGTACCCCCTCCACCCCACTCCGCCCCTTCCCACGGCCTCCACTGCCACCGCCCGTCGCCTCCCTCGTCTCCAGCGCTGCCGCCGCCCGCAGCTCTGCCGCCGCCCGCAGCCCACCGTCGCCGCGCCTCCTCGCTCCACCTCAGCCCGAGGTGAGGCCGGGGATGGGATCCCCGTGCTCCCCTCTCCCTTTTCCCCCACCCCCGAGCCGCCACCGAGCCCTAGGCCGGCCGGACTTGGCCGCCCCGGCGCCCCCCCTTCCCCCTCCTCTATTTTGTGCGGGGGAGAGGAGGAAGAAAGGGCTTTTTGCCCATAGCCCCCTCCCCTTTTCCTATTTTACCCAAATGAACTTTCCCCTCCCCCCCTCTCTTAATTGCTCCTTTTTGCTAAAGAGACCCCGTTCTTTCTAGCATTTCAACCCAAGCCCCTCCGCTACGTAAACCTAATTATACTCGACACCCTTTAGCATGCCCTGATTAATTCTAGGATTCGCAAATAAACCCTTACCTCTTTAGATAATTATGTATAAGCCCCTGGACTCCCGTTTAACCCCTGAAACCATCTTTGACTCATCATTTTATGTGTGAAACAATCTCCGATCGACCCAAAACTTTACCACGCCCTTTCTAGTATAGTTTTAGCCATGCCATTAAGAAACCACCCAAAAATATTACCCCTACCTCCGTAACTAAATTATTTCCGATTCAAGCTCCACGATAAAAGCTTTTAGTTCTCTCGCTTGATTGTATGCCTGTTTGTTTGCGTCGTAGGACACGGAGTGAATGAAGAAGTTCCCAACTGCGGCCAAGCAACCGAGGACCAGTTCTGCGACCCCGAACCCGAGGGACAGTGCTTTGATCAGGACCTCCCGCAAGGACTTGACGATGGCAAGTTCAATCCCGCCCTTTGATGCATATTTCTGTCCTAGTTTTTATAAACACAACCCAGTGGCCCGTTTTATGAAATTGCATGGTTTTGCGTGCTGAAAACATGGTAGGATAGCCACCTTACTTGTGATAACCATACCTTGACCATTTGGTTTTGCAAAGAAATGTGTGTGCGCGTGGGAAGGGATAAAATATGGTTTTGAAAAGTGAGCCAGACGGGATGGATGGCATTTCTGTGTGAATTGCCGTGGTGTGCTCGTACCTGTGTGGTTGAGCGTGGAAGGGAGATGTCCATCTTGTCACCCCTAAGGACCGAGTTGATGTGTCGTCTCACCTAGCTTCCTGTCGTGCAAACCACTTGACCGTTGTATGGGCAACGGCTTAGCCTAACCCCACTAGTTAGTCTGATAGCCATCAGGAGAGCTGGGAGCAACGGGTGATCAAGGAGACGGGATAAGCTCTGTGTGACTTATGCCCCGGTTAAACCTCGGTGTTAGGTCGAATGACCCCTTGATAGATCCCGTGGTGGCTAGCCAGGTCTAGCTAAGGTGGGTAAGGGCTTCGATGGGATCTGCACCGGCACTAAGGTGTTCGTGCTGTGGTACCCCACCTGTGGGTAAAGTTGCACACCTCTGCAGAGTTAAAATCTATTCGAATAGCCGTGCCCACGGTATTGGGCAAGTTACGGTGTGGTCACATAACTAGTGTTACTCTCTGGGAATGGTTGGACTGGTGTGGGTTGTTTGGGAAATGTCCGGCCGCTGTGCCATGTGCTACGACGGACGGGGAGTCTGGTAGCAGTTTTAAACTTGGATCCTGTGTGGATCAACACCATGTGCTCCTTGATGCTTAACGACTTGTTTTGAAAATGTTTTAAACGAACCTTTGCATAAAGTCGAGTTTTCCGCAAATGAACCATAACCTCATCCTTGGATTATCCTGTGCATTTAATTCTGTTATAACCCCTCCGCGGTGTGATTGGACTTGCTGAGTACGTTCGTACTCACCCCATTCTTACTTTTACAGTGGAAGATCCCGACTACATCCCCGAAGACGTTGAGTAGGGTTCCGTCCTGCACCCAGTCTTGCCTGTGGGTGAGGTCACCGTTGGAGCTCCGCATGGCGCAAGACTCTGATGATCCCCTTTTCGTAGTTAGTGTAGTAGTATGGGTTTTTGTTGTAATCCTCGCGATAGTGGCGCTTCACTGCCTATTACCGCGAAGAGTTGTACGATGATGTACCATCTGATGTAATAAAAGTGTTATCAGCCTCCTGGGACTGATAAAGTAACACTTTTAAGTCTTCCCTGATGGGGGGACGCTTCAGAGAGGAACGTTGAAGATACAGTACTTCAAGTACAGAAAAAGGAAGGATCTTGTTGATTGATGTGCTTTGGTCGTGCCTAACAAAAGCGTGTCTACTGTGCTATCTTACTGATCTAGGGTTGTGTACTTTGGTCTGGGTAGCCGATTGATAGGTACACCAGTTTGGATCGACCGATAGCAAGAACCCTAAGATTGTGGGTGAATCTCCGGTACATCGACTATGGCAGCCGATGTAGGACAGAACAAAGGAATTGTATCGACAGTAGCTGATATTAGAAAGATAACAACCGTATCAGCTAACCAGCTGATGGTAGAAACATATCAAAAGAAATGTATCAGCTGACAGCTGTTACGCAGAAACATCATAGACTCAAAGAAAACGGATGCTAAGTGGCTGGGTTGATAACCTGACACTGAAGCATAGCTGTCGAGATGTATTAGCTAAGCAGTAGATGCACATGGAGTAACAAGGATCCTTATACGAAAAGGATCTTAAGGAAATGGTAATCAAAACAAGGACAAGGTCTGGATGGCAGGGATCTGAGTACTCGTGTGAAAAGATTAACTGGATATTACACATCTCTACTTAAGACATATATCCTATAACTTACTTTTCAGCTATAACACAAGCATACAATATAAAGTACAATAAAGCATTCATTCCCTAATATTTAACCTAGATCACAAATCAAGATTTTCAATTCAAGAGCACAACATAAAACTTGTAGATGTTCACTGATTTGAAATAAAGAAAGCCTTAGAAATTTTACAAAGAACACCCTAGAAATTTTTAAATCAAAGCAATTAAGTCCCTGGTCGGGGAAAACAGAGAACAGGAAGATAACGACAATATTCCGGCAAAGGAGTTGCCGGCATTAGGAAGATTCAGCGGATCAGGGCAAACCTTGGGGTAACCTTGGTTGTGGAGAAGAACAGACAAAAAGTGAATTCCTGTGGTGAACAAGATTGGCGATGAGAAGTGCTCGATGGTGACGAGGTTCCGTGGGTGACGAAGAAGCTTGTCGGGAATTTGTAGTGGGTGGAAGAATAGCCGGAGGGATGTTCCTCACGGTCACCCGTGGCGACGATAGTCGGCTTTGCCACGGTGACGATGTTTCAGCGACGGGATCCGAAGAGGCTCAATAAGAGGGTTCACGAGCTTCCTTGAGGTATTGTGATCTTGCTCGGACGGTCGACGAGGAATAGGAGTTGCTGGATGTCGTGGACCATAGGACAAGACGATGGAGCCGGATTGGTCCGCTATGCTGACTCCTCCGCGAACCTCAGGGTTTTCCCGCTCACGGGTTGAGCTTCCTCTGCTCATGCACCCTTGGCTCTTGACCTGCTCGCGCGTGGCCTGTTGTCTTGCACGCGCTCACGCCTGCGGAATCGAGCTGAGCCGGCCACTGGTAGAACACTCTCGCTCGCATCCGCGGACGCGTTAGTCCAAATCCGTCGGGACCTTCGCTTTCGCTTCGCCGCGCCACACTCGCCCTCTCTGCCTCCGCGAGGGCCATGGTCTGCTCGCACCTGGCCACCTCCAAATCCTCCACGAATAGTTCGCAGTGCCGCCTGATCTCGTCCACTACTTTCTCCTCAACGGCCTTCGACGTCTTCCACGCGCGGTCCCGCTGCTCCCTCCGGCTCGCCACCCCTCATGCATCTCACGAGCGAGCGAGCTCGCGTCCTCGATACGGCCATTCTTGCACCACCAGAGATCACCATGGCGTAGTCAGGGTCGATGCCATCGTGTTCCCGCATCTCACGCAGAAGCCCTCCACCGCAACTCCTTCTGTGCGCGCTCGCCTGCGCTGCCAACTCCCACGACGCTCCCGTGACGCCCGCGTCGCGCTGCCGCACCGCGCCGAACCGCAGCCAGCGCCGTCAACTTCCGCACCCGCACGCGCCAGTACTGCGCCCGCTGCGCGCCCCACCGGATCCATGTGCTCCAGAGCGCCTGCTCACGCGCGTCTGCACGGCCACCCGATGCCTCGCTCCACGCCACCTGGAGCTGCGCCCACGCTCACGCCGCCTGGGGCCGCGCTGCCCAGCTCCCGCTCGCGCCACGTCTGTTCCAGCTCAGTGCCTCCTCCACCCACGCCTGCTCACGTTGCCGCCCGCGCGCTCCGCTCCACCCTCGCGCGTGCCTGCTGCGGCCGCCACTCGACCGCACCTGCGCCTGCTCCCGAGCCGCACGCCAACGCCACTAGCCGCGCCCGCCACTTGCTCGGCGCCACCAGCCGCGAGCTGCCGCACCAGCCGAGCCGGGTCCACGCCGGGCTGCCCTGCGCCAGCACCGAAGCCGCAGTCGCCGCTCAAGGCCGCCCTTGGGCGCGCCCTGCGCCCGCCGGCCTGCCGCCCAGGCGCTCGCCCGAGCCGCCCGGCCTACGCGCCCCTCACCGCTCCGCCGCGTACGCGCTGCCGCTCGCGCCAGCGCCCAAGCCCGGCGCCTGTGCTTGCTCGGGCCGGTGGAGGAGAGAGAGAGGGATGCTGCCGCCAGTGATTGGAGGAAGAAGTCAAATAGAAGAAGAACAGAGATAGAAGAAGGAGGAATGGATTTCCCCAAGGACTTACACGCAATTTTAGAAGACTGCAGGGACCTTTCTGTAAAGAAAAATTTCCCATCAATCCAAAACCCTAATGAAGAAATGCCTAAAACGAAAGTTGGAGAGTTTTTCAAACTCTACAACATTGCTTTAGGGCCCAAGTTCAAAAACTCAAAATTTATATCTTTACACGTGAAGTTTTGAACAAAAGTTGGATTTGAATTACTTTTGTCCTAAAGAGTGAAATTTTATAACATTCAGGACCTAAATGCAAGCATTTATGACATGTCATAATGACGGGATAGACACGTCATAATGATTGGATAGACATATCATGATGACTTGCACCTTTTATACTTTAGTCCTAAGTAACTTAGAAAGTTACTTTTGTAAATCAAATACTTGCATAAAAGGACTTGTACTTTTATAAAATTACATAAATACCCTTATTTTCACAACTTTACCCAAATTTTTATACAATTCAACACATGCATTTCTAATGCAACTTTTTGGATAAATATATATTTTTACAAGACATAAAGTAAGAAAAACATGTTTGCAAAACCACCCTTCACTTTTTTCGAAGTTACCTCCTATCCAAATACATTTTGCAAAAACAACCCTAGGTTTTTCTGTAATTACAAAAATACCCTTTTTACTTGCACTTTAAATTTTCAAAAGCTTCACATAAACATACACAAACTTTACACTAACAAGTACATACTTCACACTAACAAATAATGTGCCTAGTTTACAGATACTTGACTATCACAATACCTTTAGTATAGACCACTTTAAAGCTTGCATATGAATCGTGATGTGGACCTATCCCATTCCTTCGGGATAGTTTGGTAGATGCAGGATCTGACCTAGAGTTCGATCTCAACTTTGAAGAATGTTGAGACGATGGCTTGTGCTTTGCCCAAGTTTGCTTGTGGTGGAGATTCCAGAAGATGGAGGATGGTCCAGAAGTCTAGTTATCGCTTTCCGCTTTCTGTTTGTTCGATTTAGCCCAAGGGGCTTGTATTGGGACCGTACTACAATCCTTTGGATTATATAATAAATAAACCCATGTATTGGCTTTTCACGATGAATGACTGATATTAATCTGGAATGAGTTTAATACATGATAGCGTTTAATCGAAGTACTATCACAAAGATACAGGGAGTCGGATTTCCAGAAATAGAAATCCGGTTCGTTTCAGTTGGTATCAGGGACTTGACCATAGCACGAGCCATAGAAATGGTCGATAGACAAGGCAATCTAAACGATTCTGTCTACATACTATACTACCTTGAGCTATATCCCCCCTATACTTTGACTCTTTCCTCCCACTCATATTCATTCTCTCACCTACGCTAACGCTACTCTTACGTTTTTTTGCACAATATGGACATCTCTAAGCAGATCGCCGTAGAAGCCGTGATGACCGATGTCATCCACGAGCCACATGCGTACACCATCCACCGTCGAGGACTACTCATCTGGCTTGAGCGCTTTCTAAAGGAAGTCGGGATCGACCAGAGTCGCATCAAGTTTTCCACCTAGTGGGATGATATCAGCCCGAGCTACGCCAGCAACACTGTTAAGCTGGTAGTCATGCCCGATCCTACTATGCTAGAGTTACCAAGCAAGATAGTCACCAGTACCGCCATTCAACTCACCACAACCATCTAGTCTGCAGCCAGGGAGATGATCAAGAAGATCCTTGCCAGATTTTGGGACACCAAGTTAAAGAACCATCTTTAGGTTGATTCCCTGATTCATACCCGACACTAAGGACGATGGAGCCCTTCACGAATCAATAGCCAGAGCCCCATGCCAGGAGAAGGGAGTGAACCAATGGTTCTAGAAAGTGAGGTCCAGAAATGGTTATGGGACTACACTAGTTCATACGGGATGGCAACCCACGCCAGAGCAGCCTAGAGCACACTAGAGCGAGAGCTCAACTGTCAGACCACCGAGAGGATTGCCGTGGAGAGCAAATTAGCCCAAGCAGAGGCAGAGATTGTCAAGCTCAATTCACGCCAAGCCGAAATGGAGAACGAGCATGTAACAACCATGAACAAGATGAAGGACGCACTGTAGGATAGGGAAGCTAAGTGTCACCAGCTCTAGGAGAAGGCTGCCGATCAGCAACATTACATGTCTCTTCGTGGGTGCCTCGAGACTCGCGCCGAGAGCAAGGAACATGACCTGCAGATGAGGCTGAAGGTAAACAAGTGGAACATTGCCAGCTTGACCTGCACTGCAGTATGCCTCCAGGATAGGGCCGACCGCACCTTGAAGACTTGGATGGAAGCGGACTCAATCCGAGTTGATGAGATCCTAGAGCTACTGAACCAGCTACCAGAAGAGCGCCAGCCTCCCGATAGGAAGGAGAACTTCAAGCTGATGCCCACAGAGCTTCGTCCAGGAGAGTGCCCGCTTGAGGATATGCCACCTGCAGTTGAGACTGAAGAGGTTTTGGAGTCCCACGCTGCCATCGACAGGTTGTACCCAGTGGGCTACCCCGAGGAATGCAAGGGAGTGCTGAAGTACAAGAAGCCCTGCCGCTCTAAGGACTAGAGCATGAGATGAAAGCTCATGAATAAAAGTAGGTTGTAAGATAGGTAGTCTGCCGATGACCCATTTCGGCTGAGTCGTCTTGAGTTGTCTTGAGTCGTGTCAGTGCCAATGAAACATACCGGCGGTAGTACTAAGGGTTGAGTTTTGGTGTTGTGATAAAGTCACCCCTCTTTTGTAAGCTTTCACGATGTATCTTTAGATACGTGAGTAGAGTATTATCTGCAAGGTTTGGTTGCAACCTCGAGATAGCATGGGTGTATGACTTGTACTGTTGAATGAATGAATGGGTCTTATGCATCTCATATGGACCTTACTTGCTTTCTCCTATTGAGTGAACTTGTATTGAGTGTTTTTTCTTTAAACCCTTCCTAGGGGTAAGTGACGTTACTAACTAGTTGACCACCACTATACGTTGCAGAACACTTTTGCCCTTGAGTATGGAGAACCAAGTGCCAACAGTCGAGAAGGGAGTTGAGGTACAAGCGGAGAGACTCATGATCAAGAGGAACAAGCCTTACCACCAACCACACCCTGGCCCAATGCATAGGCCTATTGGTGAAGGGAGCAACGTGGCAGGACACCGTGGTCCACCAGTTCCTAGCCAGAACAGCAAGGAGTTCCAGGAAAGTGACCACCAAAACAACAAGAGCAAGCAAGGGGATGGTCAGACCAAAGAAGAGATGTGGGAGCAACACCCGAACATGGACAAGGTCACCGAAAAAGCCATGATCAGATGTCGAAGCTTCAGAATGCGCGGTCACAAGAGGTCCCAATGCCCTGTAAAGAAAGCACGTGGCAAGGCGAAGACAGCCAAGAGATCAAACCAGGAGGATAGACAACATAACAAGAAGAGAAAACTGAAGCACCATACCCAGGACGGAACCCTGCAGAAGCCAAGGGATGCACACTCCCTCTCACCCAGGAACAATTTTCGTTCCGGCCCCAGTTAGCCGAATAGGGATTATGAAGGAGAGAGCAGCCATCACTCCAGCAACAAGAGCTTCGGAGGATAGATCCAATGCGGAGACAATGGCCACCGCCAACAGCCGGCCCGAAGACCACAAGTGGACCTGCACCGTTTGTTTGCTTCACTTGCAACAAACTGGGCCACAAGTCCTATGAGTGTCCCGACAGGAAGCCCACAAGCTTGGACCCGAGTTTCTAGCACAGCAGATAAAGCAACTAAGGCCCCACAAGACAAGGCAACCCAGACGCCGCCCGTCACCGACTATCGCTGCTTAATCAAACCGACCGAGAAAGAAGCCAGAGTTACACCTGACACCACAACTGGTAAGCACCTCAGTGAGAACTCGGAAGCTTTAATCTTGCTTGTTCTGAAAACAGCTTACGGATCCACCATGTGTGCCGTGTGGAAATCCTTTTCTAGGACCCCTAGAAGTCAATCCATAGTTCCTAGATCTCTGTCAGGAACCATAAGATGTACCCTAAGCTAGCAAGGAAGCATATCTGACTCACCTAGACTCTGAAAAGTATGGTAACTCTCCTACAGAAGGCAAGATGTGGAGAAACCCTGAAGTCACTGGACGTACCCCAAGTTGGAACTAGCACAGTGTGACTAGATCCTAGGAAATAACGATTGAGATTTGTGAGTCCCAACCCAAGACCTTGCTTTGGAATTCGAACAGTTATTACACCCCTGGACACCCCTTAACTCAAATGGGAACGCAGCATAAATAGGACATCAGAAGATATGCTTGTGGTAGAAGGACAATCAAAAGTTTACCAAAAGATTACCAGGTCTGCAAATGGACTGTAGTGGAATAGACCCAATATCGAAGGCAAACTTATGGGCACGTAGCATGAGTGGAAAGAGGAGACGGAACACCTCCGAGAGCTACAAGACCCATGTTATCTGACCTAGTAGTTAGAACATCTTGCCCTACTGGAAGGGAACGTGGGACTAAGAGCCGACCTTGTGAACTCAAAAGGAGCCTATGAATTGCTTAAGTAGTAGACAAACAGCGAGCCGCATAGGGATGAGATCATACGAGCAATTCAAGAGTTACTAAAAGGAAGGCATGCTGAGAAACGGGATAGTCGACTTTGCAAGCACGAAGCTCCGAATTGAAAGGATCGGATTTTTCCTGGAAGCACACTACCGAGAGTATCACAAATAATGCCCTCGAACACTGAGTACAAATGATAGGTAAAGTATGTTGGATACTGCTAGCACCCGAGTGAGAATCCTTCCGGATATGCCAGACCAACGAAGGAAATAAGGAAAATATAGGAAGTTGGTATGGGATAAAGAGTACAGGGACAACCCCTAGGCAGAAGTCCTCAACTTAGATATGAGCCACCAGGGAAAACTCTATGAACCCTGCGAGTGAGATACAAAGTTTGGAGGCAAAAGTATGAGATGCACATTGCAAGGTACGAAAGTACCTCAGATACGATCAGAAAACTAAAGGAATTAGGGACAAATACAACCTGGAGGTATAATCTGAACAACCTAGTAAAGGAAGAAGCCGAGGGAGTAACCGGACGCGTTCTTGAGGGAATACCAGCATTTCCGCTTTGTTGAGAATGGGGATGCCTAAGGGACCTCATGCCAGGCCACCCGATCGCAAAACGACCCCCTTGAACAATGAAGGGAGAAATCGTAGAGTAGAATAAGAAGTTGGAAGAGTTCCAGAACGACCAACTTAACAAATATACTTCTTCGTCGCGAAGATTAACCGTGTTTATACGAGAAGGAAATGGTGAGACCAGAAGAAAGCAAATGGAGAGCCACTCCAAAACGCGAAAACAGTCTAGGACAAGTAACACACCCTCCGAGCCCTAGGTACACCTTTAATCTCGGGGACGAGATTCTTGTGAGGGTGGGAGTCTGTAACATCCCGGATTTTTCGAGAATGTTATAAGATAAAAAAATTGTGAATTTTAAAAACTTTTTGTGCAAGTGCTTTCGATAAAACCAATATAAGGTTGACTCCTCCTCTCTCTCAAAATTCCTAGCAAAATAAAACATAAAATAATTGAGGAACAATATTGTTAGTGTGAATGTTTAGAGTTATTTGAGTTTCTTCAAATTTTTTTAAGATTGTTTGAATTTATTTTGAATGATTGAAACTAAGTGGAATTCAAACTCAAAGTGTGCCCTTCGAATTTGAATTCAAAAGCTAACTACCCTAACTGAGCCAGCTATCCTAACCTGCTTCGCTGCTCAGCGCAACCCTAACCCAAGACCAAACCATGATCCTACCCTACCTACCGAAAACCAGCCCAGCCCAACTGGCCGAGTGGCCACATGCCAAGATCGGCCTGCTAGCAGCCCATCACCCACACGACCCAAGCGCCACCAACACCCGCGCTCGGCCTACCGCTTGCCTCTCCGCCTTGGCCCGTTTTTGGCCCAGCATCGCACAGCCCAGCTCATTGCCGCTACTGGCCAGCTGAGCCCACCTGTCAGCTTTTCCTCCCACCTCCAGCCATGACCGCCCCACCTCGCCTGTGCCCCGCACCGCCTGTGTCAACGCGCCACCACCGCTCCGCGATAATGGGCACAACGGCCGCGCCCCGCGCCACAGCAACCCACGTGACCCCACGCCCTTGCCCATGACCGCCCGTGCGCTCCCCCAAACCCTAACGGCCGCACTGCAGGGATTCCGCCACACCTCCGTGGCATAGACGCTGAGAATCCCCGCCGTTCCCCTCGCCTCAACCCGTGCCGAACCCTAGGGAGCCCCTATAAAATCCTATAGCCACCACCGCTGTGAAACCCTCGAAACCCTAGGGTCTTTTCCCCTTTCTGGAATTGCCACACCTAAGGAAGAGGGGGAGAAGATGGAGCCAAGAGAAGGAGGAGGATCCGCCCATGCAGGAGCCTGCGAGCGCCACTGTGAGCTTGACGCCACCACCAACCCACGACTCGCAAGCCGAGGGGGAGCCGTCCGAGCCAAGGACACCGCCGCTCGACTTCACCATGACGGTGCCTGTACAACGACTCCGGCGGAGCAGCGCTGCCTACACCGCACTGCCTCACCATGGCCACGACTCGCCACTGCTTCACTCTGTTCTTCATCGACCGTGCTGGTAGGCCACCGCCGCACCTAGCTCCCCTACCTCCTGCTGCCGGCGTGTTGCCTTGCGTCACCGTTGAACCCACTGTAACATCCCTAGGCTACCCTAGCTCCCTTGTCCGGCATTGGCGCCACCGTCTTCTTACAAGGACCCTTCGTGCCGCTTTTGCTCCCCGCACCTTGCCATCGCACTGTCGCTGTGGGCCCAGAACACCGGTGCCTCACGCGCGGTACGGCCACGCCACGGGCCTGGAGTACAGGATGTCACGCGCGTGAGCGCCCTAACCCCAGAGGCATTGCGTTTGTCTTTCCCTCTACTCCCCGAATCCCCGCCTCACCACTACATTGTGCCACAGACCTAGAGTGCCACTGCCCTGCATGCACGGTAGGACCATGCTGCGGCCCTAGGTTACCAGGTGCCCGCATGTGCATGCGCACCCGCGCCTCCAAGTCGAAGGCTCCACTTTTGGCCATTGCAACGCCGTCCCACCTCTATGCTGTGGCCCTAGAATGCTAGGAGGCCGCACGATGGCGCATAGACCCACCTGACCGGCCAAGGGCTCGCCTTTAGTCATTGTCACGCCAACTGAGCCGTGCCAGCCTCACGCCGTCCTTTGCGTCTTGTGAAGTGTTCGCTATCGCCACGACATCATGGCATGGTGCAACGGAAACCCTTTTGGGTTTTTCATCAAATGCCTGCCGGGCAGCCACCACACACACCGCTCAGCACACACGCGTAGTGGCCGCGCCGAATCTGGCCGCTACTGTCAGACCCTGGCCTACGGGACTGCCCACATAGCATACTTTTTGTAGGATAAGTGATGGGACATGGCCCACGCCCTACATCTGTTGTAACTACTCGTAGTGTAGTAGGACTACTCATACAGTAGTAAAACTAGTTGGAGATGATAGGAAACTACCTGAAAAGTACTTGGGTAGGACTCCTAGGCTTGTATCCGACTAGAACTTCCATGTAACCCTATCCCCCCCCGACTATATAAGGGCAGACGGGGACCCCCTCCAAACAGGAGATCACCCGATCACCACCTAAGGCAGTACAAACCGCACAGAACGTAGGGTATTGCGCTCTCAATGGCTCGAACCTATCTAAACTTTGTGTTCCTTGCACCTTCGAGTTCCTGATCTCGGCAACACCCTACCTACAAACTCACCACCTCGGGGGTATCCCTCGGTGGGTGTGGCAATAAAATACGACAGCTGGCGTGCCAGGTAGGGGTGTTCACCGAGGATTCACCAGCTCCTGGATCTGCATCGCCAGCGGCTTGGGTGGTTTCAATAGCCACCTAGCCAACTCCAAGAAGCCAGAGGCCCCTACATCAACTCGAAGCAGCAACCTCGATGAGTTCATCGACAAGCTCAACAAGATGCTCGCTCAAAGATGTCCGTTTTCGATGTGACATCCACTCGTGATACTCCAGAACTAGTCGGATCGGACTCAAACCAATCTAAAGGGATCAAACAACCTAAGTCCCTCTCCGACTTGGAAGAGGACTTAGATTTGCTGCTCAAGCTCAAAGACGTGGGAGCCACCACTTGCTGGGGGGCCCCATTTTCGACAACTACTCGGACTCTAACGAAGAATACTTGTCGTGCAGTACAACACCTTCAACCCAAAGCTGAGGAGGACTCACAGATGAGGGAGCCACAGCCTGTCAGGGCGACCCCACTCTTGAAAACCACTCGCAACCCAATGACTACCCCAATCATTTTTGGGCAACAATCTGGGTTTAACCATAACATCTATGCCGCAAGGCCATTTCATGTATTGGAAGGGATTAGAGCCCTCTGAACTACTTGACCACGACTCCCGCCTTGTGGCCTTCATGCAGGAACTACCCTTCCAAGAGGGCAAACCTCTTTCTCCCTTCACAGAAGAGGGAGATGGTAGCATAGAGCTAGTCGAGCACAGCCACACGGCTGACAACTCGCCAGATCGTCAAGTCTACATGGCCTCCCTTCGGAATGCGGACGATGATGATGATGTGTCTGCTGACGAGCCCATGGCAGACGCCCCCCAGGATGAGAACGAGGCGCACCGAATGATCTGGTGGGTGAAGAACGCCAAGCACGCCCAGCGCAGGCGGAACGCGGAAAATCACACTCGCAATCCAATGTACCTAAGGAACCTCAACAATGCTTTTGCAGTAGCCGCAGATCAGGAGTATCATACAACAATTGGCGCCATCGCAGTAATAGTGCTCCTAGCCCAAAAATTACCACCCAACCCTAGATTAAAAGGCTGCAGTATCTAACCCAGCGAGTGCTCGTGCAACTCGATGGGCAGCATCTAGTGTCTTCCACTCAGAACTTGCCCTCGAGGTCTGAGCGACATGGTGACACTGCACTCATCAATCACACCCCCGGAGGAGGCCCCGGGAACCGGAGAAGCGACAGTCACCGGTGCAACGAGGGCCACCGGTCCGCGCGTGGCAATGCTGAACAAGAAGTACAACAATCTACTCGCCAAGCTTGCAACCAGCGTGGCACAAGGCCTCAAGGCCTAGCTCCACTCGAGGCTAGCCTTCACGATGCTCCCACGATCGAACTCAGGTAGAAGATCAATGACAGCCGCGATGCGCGATGTATTATTGAGGCAAGGAGAAGAGACCATCCCGATAGGTACCACGACAATGATGATAATGACCGCTTCCTGCCTTCACCTCCAATATCACTGAAAAAGCCTATCCCAAGGAGTTTGAACCAGTCAGAATCCCCAAGTACGATGGAAAGTAGGACCCGCACCAGTGGATCTGATGCTACTCCGTTGCCATAAAGGTTTCAGGGGGATCCAACTCCACCAAAGCTCTCTACTTCCTGGTAGCTTTGGAATCCGCGCCCCTTACTT
Source organism: Panicum hallii (assembly GCF_002211085.1). Lineage (NCBI taxonomy): Eukaryota > Viridiplantae > Streptophyta > Magnoliopsida > Poales > Poaceae > Panicum > Panicum hallii. The sequence continues at coordinate 11,068,884 of NC_038048.1, forward strand.
GGCTTGAAAGCCTCAAGCCAAACTCCATCGACTCTTAGGAGGACCTCAAGCGGGCCTTTATCAACAACTTCCAGGGATCCATGATTAGAGCAGGCACTCGCCACGATCTGTTCCAGGTCAAGGAAGAGATGAACGAGACCTTGAGGTCCTACACCCGGTGTTTCTTCGAGATGTGTGTCACTATTGCCAACATCACCGATGAGGACATCATCCACTGCTTCCAGAAGGGGCACTTCTCGAAGCACACGTACCACAACTTCGGACGCAACTGCCCGACTACCGCCATGGAGCTACGTGACATGATGGCACAATGGGCTGACTAGGAGGACAAGGAGAAGGACCGCTTCCCCAAGCGCACCAGCGACAAGCTGAAGAACATCGTCAACGTCCTCTCCAAGCACGCACAGCATTTGACCCTGCGCAAAATCCTCTTAGTGAAGCCTGCCACGCAAAACCTCTGAGATACAGCGAGGTCCCGATCTCCTTCTCCAAGGATGATCAATGGACCAGCTTCTCGGAGGCAGGATAAAATCCCGCTTGTCCTAGATTCTATCATGGTGGGCTCACAGCTGAACCAAGTACTCATCAATGGTGGGAGCAGCCTCAACCTCCTTTTCGCGAGTACTCTGAAGTAGATGGGCCTGGACATCTCCAAGATGCTCACCCCTAGCAGAGCTCCATTCTATGATATCATCCTGGGAAATGTGGCTTCACCACTCCGCTCAATGGTCCTGCTAGTTACCTTTGAGACGAAGGACAACTACCGCACTGAGTACATCAAGTTCAAGGTGGCTGACTTCGAGTCGTCATACCATGCCATCCTCGCCAGACCGGCACTAGCCATGTTCATGGCCGTGCCCCATTATGTCTACCTGCTACTCAAGATGCCAGGCAAGACAAGCATACTCATGCTCTGTGGCGACCTAAAGAAGTCGTATGACTATGACCATGAGGCGATCGAGTACACCACGACATCACATATGCCAGAGCCTTTTGCAGAAGTACTCGCGGCCGAACAAAAGCTCACCGATTCAGAGATGGAGAGCTCTAGCCAGAGGCCTAGCCAGTTGAGAGCTAAACCCAACCCCAGCGACATCGGCATCAAGGCCATCCAGCTGCAAGAAGGCGACCCGTCCAAGACTGCTTTGATCGAAGGCGGCTTAAATGACAAATAGGAAAGTGCGCTCGTCAGCTTTCTTAGGGCAAACCAAGACATATTTGCGTGGAAACCAACAGATATGCTAGGAGTACCCAAGGAGTTGACCGAGCATTGCCTAAAAGTTGACCCAAAAGCCACTCTGAAGAAGCAACGACTATGACACTTCGTACCAGACAAGAGGGAGGCCATCAAGAAGGAGCTAGCAAAACTACACGTGGCTAGTTTTATTAAAGAATTGTACCACCCTGAGTGGCTTTCTAACCCTGTAGTAGTCTTGAAAAAGAATAATAATAAATGGAGGATGTGTGTGGATTATACTGATCTCAACAAATACTGCCCGAGGGATCCCTTCGCGCTCCCACGCATCGATCTGGTCATCAACTCTATAGCTGGCTGCGTCCTACTCTCCTTCCTCAACTGCTACTCGAGTCACCATCAAATCGCTCTCAAGGAAGAAGATCAGATCAAAACGGCGTTCATCACCCCCTTTGGAGCATATGCATACACAACAATGTCCTTCGGGTTGAAGAATGCAGGAGCCACCTATCAGCAGGCCATCCAACTGTGCCTTGCCGATCAACTACATCGCAACATTGAACCTTATGTGGATGACATGGTCATCAAGACCAGATCCCATGACAAGTTCATCCCTGATCTCGAGGAAACAATCAACAGCTAACGCAAGTTTTGATGGAAGCTTAGCCCAACCAAGTGCATCTTCGGCAAGCCACAAGGAAAACTACTTGGTTTCATCGTTAGTCACCGAGGATTTGAAGCAAACCCGGAGAAGATCACTACCATTACAGCCATGGATGTTGCACGGATGATCAAGGATGTCCAGAGGCTCACAGGCTACATGGTAGCCTTGAATAGATCATCTACTGACTTGGAGAATGGGGATTACCCTTCTTTAAACTGCTCAAGCGACATGACAAGTTCCAGTGGACTGAGAAGGCAAAGCAGGCACTACAAGATCTCAAGCATCATTTGCAGTCGCCCCCCATCCTGACGGCTCGCCAACCAAGCAAGAACCTGCAACTCTACATCATCGCGACTACTCACGTTGTCAGTACGACAACTGTGGTGGAGCGATAGGAGGAAGGCCATGCTTTCGGTGTGCAGCGACCAGTCTACTTAATCAGCAAAGTCCTTTCTGAATCCAAGGTTCATTACCCAATAATGCAGAAACTACTCTACCTCAAAGAAGCTTCACTATTATTTTGACGCATACAACATCTTTCTAGTCATCGACTTTCCATTGGCGGATATTCTCCACAATCGGGATGCCACCGGGCGCATCTCCAAGTGGGTAGTGGAACTGGGGGCTCTCACCCTTGACTTCAAGCCACGGGCAGCCATCAAGTTGTAGGAACTAGTCGATTTCATGGCGGAGTGGCGAGAAAACCAAGTGGAAACCCCAGCCAACCAGCCAGATCATTGGGTTATGTACTTCGATGGCTCACTCAAGCTCGGTGGTGGTGGCGCGGGAGTACTTTTCATCAGTTTGAGAGGAGAACAACTCAAGTACGTGTTCCAAATACTATTTGAGGTCTCTAAAACGAAGCTGAGTATGAGGCGCTATTGCACGAGATACGCCTGGCAGTCTCTCTGGGCATTAAGCGACTGCTTGTCTATGGTGACTCCTTACTAGCAGTCCAACAAGTCAACAAAGAGTGGGACGTCAACAAGGACACCATGGATGTGTATGTTGTGGAGATACGCAAGCTCGAGAATAAGTTCTCGGGGCTGGAAATCCACCATGTGATTCGTGACAACAACGTGGGAGCGGATTTGCTCTCCAAACTGGGTTCCGATCGAGCTAACGTCCCACTAGGTGTTTTTGTTCACGAGTAACATCACCCTTCCATCAAGGCACCAGAGTCAAGTTCCATCACTCAGGGTCCAAAGGAACCTGATCGAGAGGTCCTGATGATTGAGGTCGACTGGAGGGTGACCTTCATCGAATACATCCAGGAGCACAAACTACCCCCCACATCGACCCTAAAAGCGCTGAGGCTACACGCATCCTAAGGCACATTAAAGGGTACATTCTGGTCGGGGGTAACCTATACAAGCGTGGATCAGCGTTTGGCATACTCATGAAGTGTGTCTGCATGAAGGAGGGCAGATAAATTCTCCAAGAGATTCATGAAGGTGTGTGTGGGAACCACGCTGCTTCTCGCACACTAGTCGGCAAGGCTTTTAGATCCGATTTCTACTGGCCGACTGCTTTGGCAGACGCCAAAGCACTCATTCATCGATGCACAAACTACTAGTTCTTCCGCAAATAGCCCCATGTCCCAGCTCACAACCTCATCACCATACCACCTTCATGGCCATTTGCATGCTGGGGCGTGGACATGATAGGGCCTCTGACCACCACGTCGGGTGGTTTTACTCACGTGTTGGTGGCCATCGACAAGTTTACCAAGTGGATCGAGTACAAGCCAATCACAACACTCTCTACAGATTGAGTGGTTACCTACATCCTTGACATCTTGCACCGTTTTGGTTTTTCCAACACCATCATTATAGACCTGGGATCCAATTTCCACCCGCATCAGTTATGGGATTTCTGTGAATGCAGTTCCATTGAAGTCAAGTATGTTTCAGTGGCTAGGTTGAGCATGCTAATGGCTTGATTCTTGATGGCTTGAAGAAAAGACTATGATGAAAATAGCAAAAAGGGCGGCAAGTGGATCCATGAGATCTTGTCAATAATCTGGGGGCTTTGCACACAACCAAGCAAAGCCAAAGGACAGTCACCTTTCTTCCTCGTATATGAGTTTGAAGCTATATTGCCAGCTGACGTGATGTGGAAGTCTCCTTGACTAGAGATGTTTGAAGAAGGCAAGGCTGACACCGCAAGACATCTCGAGCTCGACTCAGCTGAGAAAATCAGATGCAACATCTTGCTCCAGTTGGCCCGCTACTTACAAGGACTCTGTCGTTACCACGATCGGAACGTTCAACGACACTCTTTCAATGTTGGAGATATGGTTCTACGACGAATCCATGATGACACTGGGTTACACAAGCTTAACTCATGATGGAAAGGGCCTTTCATCGTGCACAAGGTTACAGGCCCTTGGTCATATCGCTTACAGTACCCTGATGGCCAGGAGATTTCTAATTCCTGGAATATCGAGCATCTATGCTGTTTTCATCCTTAGTCAACCAAGACATCTTCTATCGGCCCCTAGAGATCAATACTTCCAATATAACTCCGTTTTACTAGTTTACGACTGGTATTATGTGCAAGTTTGCTAAAGGGGCCTCGCTCCCGTACTTCCAGTAATAGATTACTAGTTTCCGACTAGTAACTTATGTTACTGAAGGGGCCTCACGCTCATACTTCTAGTATAACTCCATTTTTCTGGTCTACGACTGGTATTACGCACAAGTTTGCTGAAGGGGCCTCTCTCCCATACTTCCAGTAACAGATTACTAGTTTTCGACTAGTATCTTATGTTACTAAAGAGGCCTTGCGCTCATACTTCCAGTATAACTCCGTTTTACTGGTTTACGACTAGTATTATGTGCAAGTTTGCTAAAGGGACCTCGCTCTCATACTTCCAGTAATAGATTACTAGCTTCCGACTAGTATCTTATGTTACTAAAGGGGCTTCGCGCTCATACCTCCAGTATAACTCCATTTTACTAGTTTACAACTAGTATTATGCGTAAGTTTGCTGAAGAGGCCTCGCTCCCATACCTCCAGTAACAGATTACTAGTTTCTAACTAGTATCCTATGTTACTGAAGGGGCCTCACTCCCATGACAATGTGTTTACTAGTTTACGACTAGTTTTACGCATGTTCGACTACTTCGACTACTCATCTCACCTACAAATCTGGTCAGCCTCGACTCCGACTAGTCAGCCTCATCGATAGTTCAAGATCCAGCGGCAACTTGGCCAATGCCTGGGCTCGGGGGCTGGCGCCACCAACTACTAGGCGTACACTATTTGACTCATCTAGCTCCCCTGCTCAGGAGCTAGATGCAACAAAGCACTCAGTGTGCTTTCAGCAACAGCTCCCATGCTTTAAGGCTGGACGTTGTAAAACTACTCAGAAGATCCCGATTCAAGCGGCTTTTAAAGATTTATCTCAGGAAGATAATTGTTTAACCATTATTTCTAGAATTCTATTCTGAAATAAGGGGTTTTCAAATTTTTAACCCAAAGAACTTATCTAGCCATTGACTCAGGGAACAAGATTTGATTTGAGCGGTAATCTAGGGCACTTTTTGAAGAAGTTATTTATTTAACCATTTTTTAGGGAAGTTATCCCGAAAAAAGAGGTTTTCGAATTTACTGAACTGATTTGCCCATCTTCACCATCAAATCTTACCGTCATATATTGCATGCCATGATTCTTTGGATCCTTTATTCCAAACCTTGGGAATTTGGATTCAAGGCTCGGGGGTTACAGGACACGTGTCACTAGCGACTTATTTTTCAAATCTTTTGGAAGATAAGGGCAGAAAACTCAAGATTAAATTGACCCTCAGCCTGATTCTACGAGTCAATCTAAGGCTCAGGGGCTACTCCATATGGAGTGCGAATTTAATCGCACCCCATATAAAAGAAGACTTGACAACTACTCAAGGCATAAGCACCTCATAGCCTCGGAGGACACCTTCAAGATGGAGTTCAGGAGAACTCGAAGACGCCTTCAGAAGTACTCGGATGCCTGCAGTACTCGACTACGAAAAGCTCGGGGGCTTGTCAGACCCGGACCTACAGGACTGCGCACATAGCGTACTTTTCCTAGGATAAGGGATGGGACATGGCCCACACCCTACATCTGTTGTAACTACTCGTAGTGTAGTCGGACTACTCATACAGTAGTAAAACCAGTTGGAGACGATAGGAAACTACCCGAAAAGTACTCAGGTAGGACTCCTAAGCTTGTATCCGACTAGGACTTCCATGTAACTATATCCCCCAGACTATATAAGGTCGGACAGGGACCTCCACCAAACAGGAGATCACCCGATCACCATCTAAGGCAGTACAAACCACACAGGACGTAGGGTATTACGCTCTCGGCGGTCCAAACCTTTCTAAACTTTGTGTTCCTTGCACCTTCGAGTTTCTGATCTCGGCGACACCCTACCTACAAACTCACCACCTCGGAGGTATGCCTCGGTGGGCGTGGCGGTAAAACACCAACAGCTACCACACCAGATCCAGCCAGTGATTGACAGGCAGACCCCAGCCGCCAGGGAGAGGAGATGCCGATGCGAGGGCCCGCTCTGCTAGTGGAAGAGAAGGAGAAAGAGGAAGGGAGATGAACCGGACCGGGTCAGAAGATGACGCAGCCCACCGAGCTGAGCTAGCCCTTCCGAGCCAGAGCCTTAGCTAACCTAGTGAGACCAGCCATATGTCCTTGGGCCGAACTGAGCCGACCCATTACTTTCGGCCTAATAGTAAAGTTGTTGTCATGGCCTTTTTCCTTTTCTTGTTAAGCTGACATGTGGGCCCTCCTGCCAGTGAGATAGAGTGGCTGATTTGTGGACCCATGGACCCCACCTTGACCCATTGATCGTGACAAGTCAAAACTGGCGTCAGCAGGGCCCACTGCTGATGTCAGCAGACCTGAGCCCCCTGATGTCATGCTAACATAAGCTTGCCACCTGGCACGCCCCGGTGCTGACACGTGGCACTGACTATGTTGTCTTTTCCGAAATTCTTTTATTAATTTTAGAAATAGTTTTAGACTTTGAAAATTCATAATAAATCAACTGGTCCTCCGAAAAATATAAAACTAGTTTTATAATTCTTACAAAATCATGTTCTACCCGTTAGAGTAGGTCTTGTTGTGATTTGGATCTTGTTTGAATACCTTTTGTGCACTTTAGCACTTTGGCCCCCGTATTTATTTGTAATTACAAATAGGACCCGTCGACGAGGAGCTGATCGACGCCGAGACCTCCCAGGACTACCAAGAAAGCCAAGAAGACTACTAAGAGAACCCAGGTTCACACCCATCTTCAATTTGAATACCTATTAGGCATTGCTTGCTAGATATGCTATTGCTCCCTGATGTGTTGTGATGAAATGAACCAGCATAGCCTATTTATTTACTTGAATTCCTTGCTATTCTATACACTTGATATATATGAGATGCCTTGCTATGATTTGCATATGTATGTGTGGGAATGGATGGATAGTCTTGGCATCAGCGGAGATACACTTCTGAGGAGTTGGTGTATAGGGATTTTTAGCAGGGAGCAAGCGAACTTAACTCGATCTTGCATCGAGGGCTTGGGGTGTGTATCTTGGCACACCCTACGGAGTACCTGTGGCGGGTACAACTTACTGGATATTTGGTGAGGAGTTGGGGGCACCCGTAATGGGTGCAGCTGCAAACCACTATGGTGGAAATGCATGTGACGAAGATGCTCGCTTCAGCATATGAGGACCGGTTGAGAGTAACTATGATTTGTGGGACTATGTTAAGCGTGCACACCACTTACCAATTATGCAGGTGGGCCCAGTCCGGAGCTAGCAAGTGCGGTACCAAGACGGTAGGAGGATCGAGTATCAGTGCAGGGAGAGGAGGTGCTAACCTCACGTTCCCCGAGACACAACGCAGGCTTCACAGTCCTGAGGCAACCTCTTGCGGGAGGATGCGCCTAAGACCTAGGAAAGCCGGATGGTACCAAGGCTATTAGTTTCTATGTCAGTAGATTGATGTCTGGTTGTTCAGTTGGGTTGCTCCTAGCTAGCTTCGATTCAAGTGGGTCTAGGTGTACAACCCCTGCAGGGTGAAAACTATACGTATAGCCACATCCTCGGTCATGGACAACCCTACTCTTCTGTTACTCTTATTAGCTAGTGTTACTCTTGATTTCTACCTCCCTCTAGTAATGACTTCCTACCTAGGGCAGCTGAGGTGCGAGGAGCGGGAGTTCTCGCACCGACTTGGTGGTTTTGGAAGGTGTGTGTTGAAACAGGAGTCCGGGATGCCGAAATGGCCCGAATTCGGAGTTTGGATGAGGATATATCTTGTGATGCTGCTTGCATAGGAAACCCCAGCTTTTCCTCCTTGATTTTTGATATACCTTTAGTATAGACCACATTAAAGCATGCATACGAATGTTGACGTGGACCTATCCCATTCCTTGGGGATAGTTTGGTAGATGCAGGATCCGAGTTCAATCCCAACTTTGAAGAATGTTGAGACGATGGCTCGTGCTTCGGACAAGTTTGCCTATAGTGGAGATTCTAGAAGATGGAGGCTGCTCCAGAAGTCTAGTTATTGCTTTCCACTTTTTATTTGTTCGATATAGCCCAAGGGGCTTGTATTGGGACCGTACTACAATCCTTTGGATTATGTAATAAATATACCCATGTATTGACTTTTCATGATGTATGACTATGATATTTATCTGGAATGAGTTCTGTACGTGATAGCGTTTGATCCAAGGACTATCACAAAGGTATAGGGAGTTAGATTTCCAGAATTGGAAAATCCGCTTCGTTTCACACACCATGCAGGTGCTTCTGCTAGGCCCACAATTAGGGCTCAGTGAAGGCAGTTGTGCATGCACCGAGCTGTTTTATCAGCAAGAACCAACCTTGAGCTGCCTATAAATTTGAGATGGGGGCTCCAAATGAATTACACTCCTCTCTTGTGCTTACACTTTAATATCCAAGCTTAAGGCTCACTCTAGAGGCTTAGTGCTGCCTTGGTATTGTTAGAAAATCAGGAGAGACTGAGGGGATATCGGGGAAGTATTGGTGTCAGACCTGGGGCCACGAGACTGCGCACATGGCATAGAATATTCTAGGATAAGAGATGGGGCATGTCTCGTACCTTATATTTGTTGTAAAGTACTCACTTACGAGTAGGACTAGGTTACGAGTAGGACTAGTTAGTATAGAAGGAAACTACCCGAGTAGTCCTCAGGTAGGACTCCTAAGCTACTATCGATCTAGTATTCCATGTAACCATATCCCCTCGAACAATAAGGGCGGCCAGGGACCCCCACCAAAATATCAACCAATCCAAAGCAATACAAACCACCACACAAGACGTAGGGTATTATGCACATCGCGGCTTGAACCTGTCTAAACCTTTTGTTCCTTGAACCTTCGAGTTCCTGATCTCGACAACACCCTACCTACAACCTACTAGCTTGGGGATCTCCCTTGGTGGGCTTCATGGTAAAACACCGACAGCTAGCACGCTAGGTAGGAGTGCTCATCGAAGATCGACCGTTGAACTTGATGGCATCATTCAACTTCACCAGCGTCGTGCTCGTCAAGGGCACCACGTTCACCTTTGGCTCCTGGGACCAATGGCTTGGGTGGTTTGAACAGCCACTTTGCCAACCCTAGGGAGCCTGAGGTGCCTGCAGCAACCCAACGCAGCGATCTCGACGAGTTCATCAACAACCTCAACAAGATGCTGCTCCCTGACCTAGCCAGGGAGATCGAGGAATAGTCTGTTTTCAACATGACTTCTACTCGCGCTGCACCAGGACTCCTTCAATAGAAACTGATTGGATCTGAGGAGCAGCGTACCCGATTCCCCTTCGGGCTACGCAATGCGGCCACTATCTACCATGAGGCCATGCAATTTGAGTCCCTCTCTGCATTGGAGGAGGACTTGGATCGCCTACTCAAGATCGGAGAAGGGGAAGCCACCGCATGTCGAGAGGCTCCTACCTTCGACGACTACGACTCGAACTCTGATGACGGCGTCGAGCCCTTCATGGGCGGTCATCAGGGCCTGATGATCACATTGTTGACGGTCCTTATCACCAAAATAACTATCAACTCCTGCATAAGTAAGCACAGTAATTGATCACCAAAATAGAAGATAGGAACTTATATCCAACCATTTCCACAAGCTTTGGTAAATTATGTGATGCAAGCACCCATGAGAAAATACAAGAACAAAACACGCACAAGAACACAGAAGAATGCGCAAAACATCACATCATGTGTCTCTCAAGGAAAGAACGGCCCATCTGACAGCACATATTGACATATGAAAGGGGAAATCACAAGGATCAGGTTCGACACCCACCTATCATGCCACCAACCCAGGGTCGGCCCCGGATCCTAGCACCCTTAGGTTTGGCGGGAAGGACTCCATAGCCTTTTGGCACGTCGGTTATCAAGGTTTCCTTGTATAATTCTCCCGGGAACTGCCCTTAAGAGTAGTATAAAAGTATGAGGTCACCTCTCACACAAGACACACACATTTTGGAGAAAAAGAAGAGAAGGGAGGACTCCACCTTTTAGAGCTACTTAGTAGAGTAGGTTAGGGAGTGTGTGTCGGTGTTTAACCGGCTGCCCACCGAGGCATATACCCAAGGTGGTAAGTTTTGGGTGAGGAGACGCCGAGATCAGGAACTCGAAGGTGCAAGGAACACAAAACTTAGACAGGTTCGGGCCGCAAGACGCGTAACACCCTACATCCTGTATGGTGGTTTGTATTGCTTTTGGTGTAGAATGATCTAGAGATCGTATTTTGAGAGGGGGCCTTGACCTCCCTTATATATCCAAGAGGCTAGGGTTACAAAGATACTAACCAATACCAGCTGAGGAATCGTACCAGCATATATCTCGAGTAGATTCCCTCTGTATTGGTTAGCTCTATCTCCTATTTAAATGGGATAAATAAGAGATAAACAAAGTAAATAAGAGATAAGACGGACTTAATCTCTTAAACCTTCTTTAAACTTCGTCATGTACCCAGTCCCGTGACCCCGGGTCTGACAAGGCCCCGAGCTCTTCGTAGCTGAGTTCTGCAGGCTTATCGAGTACTTCTGAAGCACATTTCAACTTCTTGGAAAAACTCCATCCTGAAGTCCTTCTTCGAGTACTGTTTGGCTGCATCGAAGCTATGAGGTGCTCATGCCCCGAATTTTATTTTTAACATGGTGTGCGATTTGAAAAATCGCACTCCATATGGAGTAGCCCCCCGAGCCTTAGGTTGAATCGGAGAATCAGGCTGAGGGTCCCATTGGTCTGTAATCTTGCTTATCCTTCAAAGAAATTTGAAAAAATAAGTAGTCGATGCCACGTATCCCGCAGCCCCCGAGCCTTGAATCAAAATCCCACAAATTTGGAGATAAGGATCCAGAAACCGTGGCATGCAGGCTAAAAAATGACAACTGTGAGAAATTACCAAAATGATGATACAAAATGATGGAAATTAGATCGTGAACCTGAAAAACCCCTTTTTTCGGGCCAATTAGCCCTGAAAAAATGATTAATCAAATATTTAATCCAAACAGTCCACCAAATGACCTCTCATCTTCGGAATATTCCCAAAAATGACCCTTGAACTTCAGAACAGTAACTTTTCCCCACCCTGCTAGTTATTTAACCCCGCGACAACAGTGGGAAAAAACTATGCTTTCAATCTGCATTTTGCCAAGAACCGCCAAAATCCCCAATCAAAGCCAAACGCCGCCGCCTCCCCCCCAAAGAAATCCTCCCGCTCCAACCTCCCCGCCTCTCTCCCCGCAGCCCCCGAGCATCTCGTGGCCAGCGAATCGGAGATGGCGCCCAAGAAGGCAGAGATCAAAGGGAAGAAGAAAGAGGCGCAGCCTTACACTGCGGAGTGGACACATAGTAAGTGCTCCCTCAACAATCTAAACAACCTAGTTTCCGAGGGGTTGCTGCAAGAAAAGAACCTTGTCAACTGGTGCCCCTCGTACCGTGAGCCTTTCCCCATGGAAAATGTTGACGAGATCGTCACATTTCTCCATTTCGATTGAGCTTCATCACCTCAACCCGAATTCTATCTGCCACATTTTGATTTTTATCTATTTTTGCGAAGCTTTCCTCAGAATTGAACCCCACTGGGATCTTTTCCGCTTCCTCTTCCGCATCAAACCACAGCCCACATCAAAGAATCTTTCCGTTGTGGGGGGCGCCGGCATCCAACTGTGTCAGCAGGCCGGCGACAAATATCTTACCTACAAATTCCCCTCCAACCTTCCCGGCTGGAAGAATCATTGCTTTTATATCGAGAACCATGCTCCCCACCTCCCAACGAAATCAAACAGACCACTTGTAGTGAGGCCAGAGTGGAATCTTGAACCCTCCGGCGGGGAGATGGATCAGGTCAAGGAGCTGCTGGACATCATAGAGGCACAGAAGAAGAAAGGAGTGACCGGTGCCTCCGTCATGTTCGCGTTTTTCAAACACCGCGTCCAACCAATCCAGCAGCGCCATCGCCTGGGATTCGAGTACACAGGCCCCGCTGATCCTTCTTGCATGTGCGCAGAGGATTTGTCAGATGAAGCCGCACTCCAGCGAGTTCAGCGGGTGTTGCTGGACGTGGATGCCGTGCCATACGTGCCAACATTATTCTCCGCACGAAATCCGCCCAAACCAGTGAGTATTCGACTTCTTTTTGTTGAAAATAACCTCTTTTACACCATTACTTAACTGAAGAACCTTCTGCAGGAACACACAGAGTTGTGCCGCAGCTATCCGCCTCGGCCCGACATCCCCCGGCCAAACCACCTTCTCCCCAGTGCTGCTGCTGAGGCAAAGAGAGCTCGCATTGCTGCAGCTCAACGCCGTAGCGGGTCCACCGAGGACGTGAGCTCACAGGCGGGGGAAGAAACTGAAGGAGGAGAGCGTCGGGACAACTCCTCCGAGCAAAGCGTGGAGTTGACCGGCGCTTTGGCGCTGGTGCCACAAGGCCATCAGCTGGTGTGCAAACGAAAGGCGCAGGAACTCGAATCCACTGGGTAAGAGCCTGCTGATTTGTTGTATTGCTATACATTGATACTGTGTCGTACTTACAACGTCCTTCTGCAGTCCTTCCGCGTCCTCCTCCGGGGCTGAGCCCGAAGAAGAAAGAACGAGCCCATCGGCCGCCGCAGCCGTCACCATCGCCGTGGCGGGGACCACGCCACAAGCTGGTGAAACCCCGCCGCCAGCCACGGGGACGCCGCGTCAGGCCATGCGGATGAAGAGAGCCATTAAGAAGAAATCTGTACTGTAAGTCTGCTTCTGGTTGCACAGCAAATATTTTGATCTTTCAGCTTATGTGTTGACTAACTTCGACTTCATTAGTGCTGCAAGTGCCGCGGACCTCTAGCTGACGCCAGCTTCGACTACCCCAGCCCCCGGGTCTTCGACCCGAGAGGAATCATCAAGCGCTGGGCTAGTCACAGCTGCATCAACCCCCGAGCCATCGGCCCCAGAAGGGTCAGCGCCCGCGGAGCCAGCCCCTAGGGCAGACGCGACACTGCCCGACCTGCCGCCTCCCAAGCTCCGACAAGTCGAGGTCGGGGTCGGTGGCGAGAAACAAGTCGAGGCCCCTAGCACCGCTCCTACGGATGGCGTGGGTGAGCATCTGACCGCCCCGGCTAGCTACCGGGATCCGCATGCTGTATGCAGAGAACGTTTGTGATTGCAGGTGCGCAGCAGCTGGCTACTGAAGAAGTCGTGGGAACCTCCGGGAGACCCGTTGAGCTGCTGCTGGCCGGGTCAGGTTGTCAGGATGGCGTCGCCGCCGACCTGGCGGGTGACCGGCTACTAACAGCCATGGTAAGACCTGAAAACTTTTCTGCCAGTAAATATATCGAGTTGCTTATCTAGATTTCCCCTTTTTGCAGAGTGTGATCGCTCACTCCCGGAAACAAGTGGAAGAATTGAAGGCCATTGCCTGTGACCGCAAGGAACTTGCTGCCCTGAGAAGGTGCCTTGACGATGAGAAGACGGAGAATGTGAATCTTGAGAAGGTCAACGCGGAGCTCTAGCGACAACTTGAGGAACAGAAGAAGGAGCTCGAGGCACATAAGCAGGCACACCAGGAGCAGCTCAAGGAGCTAAAGAAAGTGCACCAAGGTAAACCATTGCTTCCCTCGGGTACTTGCACTATATGACTCAACCTGGATTCTGAAAAGCTTTCCACCACAGAGCTTAGGAGAATCTTAATGAGTAAAGAAGAGCTACTTACTGACATGAAGAACCTACTCTATCGCCGTACAAATGACATCGAGAGGCTGCAGAAGGTGATCGGTGACACTGAGCAACAGTTCATCGACAGCCTTCAGCGAATCAAGACGCTGGGCGAAGAACTCGAAGACCTCAGGTGGGCCGCCCGGGAGCTGGTGGACATGGTGGATCCACCAAAAGAAGGCGAAGCAAACCCCCGGCCCCTGCTAGAGCGTCTCCATGAGCCCCAAAGAAAGTAATCAAATTCCTTTCTGAGGCACCTGTCACATGCGTCAACAACTCCCTCGCAATCGTGAAGTCCTTCCTGCCAAGCGCGCAACTGGAGATATTTGCTCAAGGCTTGGCGGCGGACTGCACCGAGGATCAATTCGACAGATACCTCCTAGAAGCCCAACCTATATCAGAACGTATAGTTCAAAGTGTAATGCAGGATTAGGGTACTAAAAACAAGTGTTCGCTTCCTTGTATATATGGCGTCTTTTGATGTCTCTACTTGTGTATGTGCCTAGGCTGAATTGGAATCCAGGCTTACAAGGTTTAAGTAGTAGACACTACCCTGGGTGCAATGACCCTAAAGGTAGCCATAGCTCCATGTAGGAACTTATCTAACAAGCTGTCCACAACCCGAACTCGCGGGTCAAAAAACGTTAGAAAAGAACGCGAGCATCATCGCGCGATTGCCATGCTTAAGGCAAAACTACCCCGAGTGCGTTAACTCTGGACGTAGTCAGGGTCGCTCCTCATATGAGTGCGCTCCGCGAGTTAAGTAGGACCCGGGCGGACGGATCGGACTTGTTGGGAGCGAATGCAGGCATCACCGCTGGTATGCCGTGCTCTTGGCAGAAATGAGACTACCCTGGGTGCCCCCACTCAGGATGTAGTCGAGGTAGCTCTATGTACGAGCTCATCCAACAAACTGGATATAAACTAGTCGAACGAATCGATTATGTTGGGGAAAATGCAACTGTTGTCGCGTGCGACCATCCAAGGTCGCGGCAGAAATCGTTATGTGGAGGAGTTGGACGAAACCGAGGGTTCCGTCAAAAAATGAAGTCAAATAGATATGAATGTGGCCGTAGCCCCCGCAACATTCACGATAAGAAGTCGATTTATATAAGTGTTTGCTCGTGACTGTGGCCATCATGTGCGTATGAAGGAATGTACAACCCGAATCTTGTGGCACATAGCCTCCAAATTGATTCGAGGAAAAGAAATCTTCTAAGCCCCCGAGGATTCAGCTATCACCGGGCATCGTCTCCTGGGTAGAACCTGCGTAGGTTCTGAATGTTCCAAGAGTTCGGGACATCCTGACCCTCAGGATATTGTAGCCGATATGACCCTGGGCTTGTAACCTGCTTGACGATGAACGGGCCCTCCCACCTTGAGTTGAGCTTGTGTAGGCCGGATTCATCCTGAATGCGACGTAAGACCAAATCACCAACGCTGAATGACCGCTCCCTGACATTGCGATCATGATATCGCTGGATCCCCTGTAGGTATCGGGCTGACTGAACAAGAGCGGTACAGCGAGCTTCTTCCACAGAATCGAGCTCTAACTGCCTCGCCTCGTCCGCCTCGCCTTCATTATACATTTTGACCCTTGGAGACTTCCTGAGGCGTCCCCTCATCCGAGGTGACTTAAATGTGATACACAAATCAGTCCCAGGAGGCTGATACACATTTATTACATTAGATGGTACATTACCGTACAAACCTCCGAGGAGGCGGGCACTCGATACAGACGATAACTAGTAGTAATATAGCTATAGTAATGCACCAAAGCGTGACCCACGCGGGATCCAGCTCGGGCTCAGAGTAACATGCTAGCAGAAGCATCTTGCGGAGGGCCAACACCACAGGCAGAGTTGGGCGCGGACACAACCCTTATTCGTCGTTTCCGATCACGTAGTCCGGGTCCTCCTCTGAGAAAACCACATATATATATAGGGTGAGTACAAAGGTACTCAACAAGTCCAGCCACACCCGCGGAGGGGGTAATAACAGAGAACATGCACGGTTATATCAAGGGTGGGGTTAGGGTTTATTTGCGATAAAGCAAGATTTTACACATGCAAGGGTTTATTTAACAAAAACACTTTCTCAAAACATTTTTATAGTAATCGAATCTTAAGTAGTGTTGATCCTGCACAAAGGATCCAAGTTTTAGTGTCATCGAACTCGGCGTCCACAACTGCCGAATACTCTCAAAACAACCTATACCATAAAACCAATCATCCCGAAACATCTATTGAAATGCCCATGCCGTAACGCACCCAATACCGTGGACACGGCTATTCGAATAGATTTTTACACTCTGCAGAGGTTGTACACTTTACCCACAAGTAGAGTACCGCGCTACGAACACCTTAATGTCGCGGCGGATCCTAACAAAGCCATTACCCACCTTAGCTGAATCTAACTAGCCAACACGGAAGCTAACATGGGGTTAATGACCCTTCAATGAAGTCATAACCGGAATATCATTCACACAGATCGTATCCCTTCCCCATGGTCTTCCGTTACTCACCCACTCTCCCTTTTTGGCTAGTAGAACAACTAGTGGGGTTTATGCTAAGCCGTTGCCCACACAACGGTCGAGTGGTTGTACGATAAATGGGTTAGGCAAGATGACACCCCAGTTCATCCTTATACTGACCAGACGGACATCTCCCAACCATGCTCAACCACAAAGGTACCAGCATACTAGTGGCATTTCACACAGGAAACGTCATCCATCTCGCCAGATTAAGCCCTTCTTTTATTTCCCCAAAATTCCATTTTACCTTCTAAATCACTCATACCCTTATTTTTAGTAAAACGCCTACGATCATGGTTTAAAATATAATGAGAGGAATAACGGGTAATAAGTGTCTCTGGCATGTAGTTTACGCCTAACCGAGCAAACCCTAGGTCATCGGGGTAGGGTTATAGCAATCAAGGGGTGGCTATCCAACCAGGTCTTGCAATAAAACGATGCATTTTACAAAACAGGCCAATAGGTTGTATTTATAAATCTAGGATAAGAATGCATCAAAAGATGGGATTGGACTTGCCATTCACAAAGCCTTCCGGGAAGTCCTGATCGAGGTACTGTCCTTCTGGCTCACGGCACTGGTTCTCGGACTCTTGCTCGTAGTACTGCTCGTCGACGGGCTCTCCCTCGGTCACCTCGTGATCTACGGCGCACATAAACAACATTCAATAAAGAAAAGAGGTAAAGGTTTTATCTACAAGCCCGAATCGGAAATAACTTAAGAAATAATGGTAGAAATAATATTTCCGGGGGATTTCTTGATGGCACGGCCGTCATTATGCTAGAAATGCCGTGGTAAAGTTTCAGGGCAAACGGGGGATTTTTGGCGCATAAAATAATAGGCCGAACGGGGTTTTAGGGAAGGAAATAGGGCCTGAGGACCTATTTGTGATTTCTGTCGGGGAGAGGAGGGCTTGATTGTAATTTCTAGAAATACTCAGGGTACTCTAAAAAGGGTCAGGGACCTATCCATAAATATCTTGTGCAGTGGAGGGGTTCATTTACTAAATAGGATGAGTAGGGGGGGTTATTTGGGAAAAGGGTTTAAGGGGAGGTGTGGTTCTTTAGGGAATAGGCAAAAGGGCAGGGGGCTCAGGGCAATTGTGCCTTTCTTCTTCCTCTCGTTACCAGAACAGGGGAGGGGGGGAAACAGGGGCCGGCGGCGCCACCCAATCCGGCGGCCCTAGGGCACGGCGGCGCCCGGGAACAGAGCTACACGGAGAGGGGAGTGGGGGGAATCCATTCCCCCATTCACCTTGTGCCGGGGCTACGCGGGGCGTGCTGCCCACGAGGGCCAGGGGGGTGGCGGGCGGAGGTCCTGGCGGCGGCGGGGGAGCAAGGCCGGGGAGGGGCTGGGGGTTGCAGGGGGAGCTTGTGGCGGTGGAGAGGCGCGTCGCGGGGGTATTTGTAGGCCGGCGAGGGGCTGGAAGGAGGGAGGCGCGGTGGAGGCCGGTGGCGGCAGTAATGGAGGTGGGGCGGCGGTGGTACGGGGTGCCGCTGCGCAGGGCGGCCGGTGGCGCTGGTCGTCGCTGCGCAGGGCGGGGGTTGGCGCGTAGCGGGGAGGGACGGCCTGGGGGCGTGCGGCGCAGGGGCAAGCGACCAGTGACGCGACGACGCACGGCAGCCGGCTCTGCTCGGTGCCATGGCCGGCAGGGGCAACGCGAGCGCCGAGACGGCACGGCGGGGTACGGCGCGCGCAGAGGAGGGGCCTGGTTAGGCCGTCCCTGTGGCGTCGTCAATGGAGAGAGGGCGGTGGTGGTGGTGGTGACCGGCGCCGAGCTCTGCTCGGTGCTGTGCTGCGCGTGCAGGGGAGCAAAGGAAGGAGCAGGAAAGGAGAAAAGAGAAAGGGAGAAAGAAGAAGGGAAAAAGAGAAGCAGGGGAGAAAAAGGAAGGAGGGGTGGGAGGGTCCTGCGTCGGCGGGATTCGCGGCGAGGTCGAGAGCGTGCGACGCGACGCGCGAGGGGAAAGAGCTGTGTCGGCGGAATTCGCGGCGACGGTCGCGAGTGCGGAGTTGAGCACGCGGCACGTCACGGGGGTCGAGGAAAAGAAAAAGGATGGCGGTCAAATCAGGCGGCGAAAGGTCGAGAGATGTGTCGGGCGATTAGGGGTTCGGACGGTAAGGGTTTAGGATCGATCCGAGCTTGTCGAGAGAATATTTCCTAGCGAGCGATTTGTGCTGTAATTTAG
This sequence comes from Panicum hallii, assembly GCF_002211085.1. NCBI lineage: Eukaryota > Viridiplantae > Streptophyta > Magnoliopsida > Poales > Poaceae > Panicum > Panicum hallii. The sequence goes on from NC_038048.1 coordinate 11,087,709, forward strand.
ATTAGGTAGAAACGCGGGCGTTACAAACCTACCCCACTTAAAATGAATCTCGTCCTCGAGATTCGGCTGGTTCCTAAACAGATGGGGAAACTCTTTCTTAAGGGCATCTTCGCGTTCCCATGTAGCTTCTTCTATCCCATGTCTGCTCCACTGAACTCTGCAAATCCGTACTTCAGAGTTTCTTGTTCTTTTTACGACAGTGTCCAAAATCTTGACAGGTACTTCCTGGTACCGAAGATCTTTCTGTAAAGCTATTTCTTCTTCCGTCACCCGTTCTCTTTCGGGTACCCTCAGGCATCTTCTCAGTTGGGATACATGGAATACTGGGTGTATATCGGACATTCCTTCTGGTAGTTCTAGACGGTATGCTACAGCTCCGATTCTCTTCAGTACTTGGTACGGTCCGATGTACCGAGGGGCTAGTTTCCCATGTACTTGAAACCTCCGAGTCCCTCGAATAGGTGAAACCTTGAGATAGACGAAGTCTCCTGGATTGAAGCTTACTTCTCGTCTCTTCTTGTCTAAGTAACTCTTCTGTCGGGATTGGGCGGCCTTTAGTTTCTCTCTAATTTCGGCCACTCTCTCCTCCGCTTCTTTTATGAACGCGGGTCCCACCAGGGCACGCTCTCCAACTTCTGACCACATCAGGGGGGTCCTACACTTTCTCCCATAGAGGGCTTCAAATGGTGACATGCCTAAGCTCGCTTGATAACCATTGTTGTACGAAAACTCAGCGTACGGTAAACTTTGTTCCCAGTCCTTGCCATAGGTAAGGACACATGCTCTCAGCATATCCTCCATAATCTGGTTCACCCTTTCTGTTTGACCGTCGGTCTGCGGGTGATAAGCTGAACTGAAGTCCAACTTGGTGCCCATGGCCTTATGCAAACTTTTCCAAAACCTAGAGGTGAATTGGGTTCCTCTATCCGAAACGATTCTGCTAGGTACGCCATGCAGCTTCACTATGTTGTCCACATAGAGTCGGGCTAGCTTCTCACCGCCATAATTGGTCCGTACCGGTAGGAAGTGAGCGACTTTTGTGAGTCGGTCCACTATTACCCATATGGAGTCATGTCCTCTCTGTGTCCTGGGTAAACCCACTACAAAATCCATTCCTATCTCATCCCATTTCCAAACCGGGATGGGTAGGGGTTGTAGCAATCCTGCTGGCTTCTGATGTTCAGCCTTGATCCTTTGATAAGAGTCACAATGGGTGACGAATCTTGCAATGTCCGCCTTCATTCCATTCCACCAATACTTTTGTCTTATATCCACATACATCTTGGTGGATCCTGGGTGGATGGAATATGCCGAGTTGTGGGCCTCATCCATAATAGTCTGTCGGAACTCTCCTTCCTTAGGCACGCAAATCCTATCCTTGTACCATAAGGTTCCTTTGTCATCCACTCTGAAATCCGGTGCCTTGTTTTCCCCCGTATGCATGCGGATTCTCATCAAGTCCTTATCTGAGCTTTGGGCCTTTCTGATCTGGTCCTCCAAAGTAGGTTGAACACTCAACTCATGTCTGGAGCCCTGGGGAACGATGTGCACATTTAATTGTGCCATCTCTTCTTGAAGGTGGGCACTCTTAGGTCCATAAGATTTTCGGCTTAGAGCATCTGCTACCACGTTTGCTTTGCCAGGATGGTAATGAATTACCACATTATAATCTTTAACTAGTTCTAACCACCTTCTTTGCCTCAGGTTTAATTCTGGCTGGGTGAAGATATATTTTAAGCTCTTATGGTCTGTGTAGACCTCACACCTATTCCCAATCAGATAGTGTCTCCAAATCTTGAGGGCATGTACTACGGCTGCCAATTCCAAATCATGGGTCGGGTAATTTTGCTCATGGGGCTTGAGTTGTCGGGAAGCGTATGACACCACTTTCCCTCCTTGCATGAGGACACATCCTAATCCTTGACGGGATGCATCACAATAAATGATAAAGTCCCGTTGGATGTCTGGTAAGGTTAGTACCGGGGCGGTTGTCAGTCTTCTCTTTAACTCTCGGAAGCTTCTCTCACATGACTCGGTCCAGGTGAACTTTTTCTCTTTCTTGAGTAGCTCTGTCATGGGTCGGGCTAACTTGGAGAATCCTTCAATAAATCTCCGGTAATATCCAGCTAAACCGAGAAAGCTCCTGATTTCACTAACATTGGTGGGTTGCTGCCAATTGGAGACTGCATCGACCTTTTCGGGGTCCACTGCCACTCCTTCCGCGGTCAAGATGTGACCCAGAAATGCTACTTTCTCAAGCCAAAATTCACACTTGCTGAATTTGGCGTAGAGCTTGTGTGCTCTCAGCTTTTCCAGGACCACTCGTAGGTGCTGCTCATGTTCGTCGAAACTCTTGGAGTAAATAAGTATGTCGTCAATGAATACTACAACAAACTTATCTAACTCTTCCATAAACACCTTATTCATGAGGTTCATAAAATAAGCAGGTGCATTGGTGAGTCCAAAGGACATCACGGTAAACTCATATTGCCCATAGCGGGTGACGAAAGCCGTCTTTGGAATATCACTTTCCTTAATCTTGAGCTGGTGATATCCCGACCTTAGGTCGATCTTGGAGAAATACTTGGCTCCCTTCAACTGGTCAAAGAGGTCATCAATCCTGGGAAGGGGGTATTTGTTCTTGATGGTGACTTCATTTAGTGCGCGGTAATCCACGCACATCCTCATGCTTCCGTCCTTCTTTTTGACAAACAAGACCGGAGCTCCCCATGGTGATGAGCTCGGCCTAATGAACCCACTTTGTTGTAGCTCTTCCAGTTGTTTCTTTAGTTCTGCCAACTCGGAGGCTGCCATCCTATAGGGTCTCTTAGCTATAGGAGAGGTTCCAGGGACAAGGTCAATGACAAACTCTATATCCCTGTCTGGTGGCATCCCCGGGAGTTCTTCCGGGAAAACGTCTGAGTATTCATTTATTACTGGAACTTCTCCCAAGAATTTGGCTTCCATGCTAAAAGCCATTGGATCCGGTCCACTTCCCCGAGTATGGCAGGTTACTTGCACTCCTTCTGGGTTGGTCAGGTGTACCACCTTGTCGGCACAGCTTATAAGGCCATTGTGCAGGCTTAACCAATCCATTCCAAGGATCACATCTATGCCTTTGGACTTAAGCACTACTAGGTCTGCTAAGAATTCTACCCCACTTAGGATGATCCTTACCCTAGAACAAACCAGCCGGCACTTTATGTCACCTCCGGGCGTTCGGGTTAATAGGGGTGTCTTAAGTAGCACTGTAGGTATATTGTGTTTCTCCACAAAACTCGAGGATATGAATGAATGTGATGCTCCAGAATCAAACAATATTGTTGCCAAAACTGAGCTGACTAGGAACTCACCGAGCACTACGCCCTGAGCGTCCTGAGCCTCCTGGGCGTTGATGTGGTTGATGCGGGCTCGTCCGAAGGACTGCTGGGGCGGCCCCATCTGCTGATTGTTGTTGCCGGTATTATTATTGCGGAGGGGTACACGATTGGCTCCTGATAAGGCTGGCCTTGGTCCATTTACTGAGTTGGAGAGGGCTGGTGCTGCCGGCTTGTTATTGGCATATGGGCAATTTGCAATGAAGTGTCCTGTCTCACGGCAGTTGTAGCATGCTCGAGTATTGCTGCTGGCAGTAACTTGGCTTGTATTACTTTGTGGGACCTTTATGGTGCTCTGGCTCTTGAACTGTCTTTGCTGGGTGTTGGGAGCTTGAGAGCCAGTGGCTTGTGGCTGGGTCCTATACTGCATAGGGGCTTGAGACTTGGTCACTGGAGGGCCAAAGTGCCTTGGTTTCTGGAAACGGTCCTGCTGACGAGCTTTGGCTTCTAGGAACTTGCGCTTATTGTCTCTCTTTTCTTCTGCCATGGCTCTCTCAGTGATAATAGCCATGTTCATCAGTGTGTTGAAGTCTGGGTAGATGCATGGGGAGAGCAGCTTCTTAAGTTCGGTATTTAACCCCTTTCTGAACATATCCTGCTTCTTTTCATCCTTGTCTACTTCCTCCGGTGCATAGCGGGCTAGTTCTATGAACTGGTATGTGTACTCTTCAACCGACCTGTTGCCTTGCTGCAGCTCGCGGAACTCATCTGCCTTGCGCTTCATGGTGGCTGCCGGGATGTGATAGTGACGGAATTCATCCACAAACTCCTTCCAAGTGATAGTGGAGGCATCTTGCGCAGCTGCACAGTAATTCTCCCACCAGGCCAAAGCAGTCCCAGTGAGTTGGTGAGCGGCTAAACGGACCTTATCACGGTCCCCATGTTCAAATGGCTCGAGTTTCCTCTTGATAACACGCAGCCAGTCATCTGCGTCCAAGGGGTTGTAGGATCCTGCAAAGGTGGGTGGCTTGGTCCTCAGAAAGGCCGTCAGTTTGTCATTTGTATTCTGCTCCCGGGGCCTTGGGTTGGCGACGACATTGGTCAAAGCTTGCAGTAGGAGGTTCTGGTTGTTCAATACTTGCACCAGGTCAATGGCTGGTGGTGGTGGGGCATGTCGTGCTCCTACTTGGCTTTCTCCTCCCTGCTGGCTCACTTCCTGATCTCCCTGATCTTCCTGGTCGGGGGCTTGTCCTTGCACACCCTGTTGCCCCTCCGCACTTGGAGTGGCATGTGCCTGCCTTTGGAAGGCCCTGATATTACGCCTGGTGGCCGTCTGCACATTGGGCAAAAACCCTTATGAGACTTGGCCTTGGTAGTAAGGGATGTTTTATTTTTGAAAAGGCAAACTTCATTTACTACCAGCAATCACACAGACTAACAAGCAACAAGTGCAAATAGTTTTATTTATTACGCTGGGGTACAACACTCGGGTGGGTACGGCTGGATTACGCACTACACGATCGGGTACAAAAGGCACAACAGATGGGTAGGCACGACTCCAAACTCGGGGCCGGGACGGCTTCTCCCCTGGGGCACCTCTAAGGCATACTACTCACGGGGCGAGTCGTCTTCTGGGGCGGAGTGCACTTCCAGTGGAATGAGTAGCTCTTCCTCGTCGTCTTCGAGGATCCCATTTTCTTGGGATCGCTCGACGGCTCCTCCTCCAGTGGCTGCAGCTGTCCCTTCGGTACCTTCGGGTGGAGCTTGCGGGGTCCTAAAAAGTCCTCCCCATCCTGTGATGGGTGTTCCGATTAGGACTTGGGTTTCCCCGATTGCCGGGACGGGTGTTCCGCCGTTGGTCCACTCTTGCATGCGCCGATCCTGAATCTGCCGGAGGCTTTCCTGAGCGACGGCTTCGCTACTTATAGCGGCCGCACTTGGAGTGGCATGTGCCTGCCTTTGGAAGGCCCTGATATTACGCCTGGTGGCCGTCTGCACATTGGGCAAAAACCCTTATGAGACTTGGCCTTGGTAGTAAGGGATGTTTTATTTTTGAAAAGGCAAACTTCATTTACTACCAGCAATCACACAGACTAACAAGCAACAAGTGCAAATAGTTTTATTTATTACGCTGGGGTACAACACTCGGGTGGGTACGGCTGGATTACGCACTACACGATCGGGTACAAAAGGCACAACAGATGGGTAGGCACGACTCCAAACTCGGGGCCGGGACGGCTTCTCCCCTGGGGCACCTCTAAGGCATACTACTCACGGGGCGAGTCGTCTTCTGGGGCGGAGTGCACTTCCAGTGGAATGAGTAGCTCTTCCTCGTCGTCTTCGAGGATCCCATTTTCCTGGGATCGCTCGACGGCTCCTCCTCCAGTGGCTGCAGCTGTCCCTTCGGTACCTTCGGGTGGAGCTTGCGGGGTCCTAAAAAGTCCTCCCCATCCTGTGATGGGTGTTCCGATTAGGACTTGGGTTTCCCCGATTGCCGGGACGGGTGTTCCGCCGTTGGTCCACTCTTGCATGCGCCGATCCTGAATCTGCCGGATCTTCGAAGAGCACCTCATTCCCACACCAATGAGGCTCTTTCCTCCGGTCATCAGGACGCAAGTCTGGCAGGCCCGCATGAGGAACCTGGAACGGCGCCGCCAACACGAAGACCTTTTGTACCATGTGGTCGCATACCTCGTCTCCCTGGACAAGCTCTTTGACGAGCAAGCCCAAATCTTAAGGGAGCAAACCCACCGGGCCGAGCAAGCTAAGCTCGCTTGAGCCACCCGGATTTGGTGCATCCTCACTGCGAGCTCAGCTTGCTCGGCCCGGTGGGTTTGCTCCCTTAAGATTTGGGCTTGCTCGTCAAAGAGCTTGTCCAGGGAGACGAGGTATGCGACCACATGGTACAAAAGGTCTTCGTGTTGGCGGCGCCGTTCCAGGTTCCTCATGCGGGCCTGCCAGACTTGTGTCCTGATGATCGGAGGAAAGAGCCTCATTGGTGTGGGAATGAGGTGCTCTTCGAAGATCCGGCACAGGTAACGGAGAGCTTTTCTGATGGCCAAGGGATAGGCATCCTGATGTTGAAATCCTGTGGCCGTTACTCGCCAAGGTTCGATGTCGGGGTGGCGGGTGCTTCTGGCGATGGAGAGAACCACCCTACAGGGACGAGTACCGAGGTATTCGTACTCCCTGCTGTAGTACCTTGGGCGCTCGGTAATACCGAGGCGTTCCAGGGAGTTGATCAAAAGGCGGGGAAAACCAGGTTCCTCATGGCAAATGCCCTGGGTCCACCCATTCTCAGCCATCTGAAAATAAGGACAGGGTAAACAATCTGGCATAGGTGCAAAGAGAGTAGATAATATTTATTATTACAACAGGGGTGGTACAGTTTTCATGGATACGTGGTCATTAGGGTAAGATCCTAACTCGGTATGCTAATCCTATCATGGAAACTCTTCCTCGATCATGATAGGGCGCTTCTTTATTGGGAGGCTTCGATCTTCGGTCTGTGTGCCTTTATCCCAGTGGGTTTCCATGGGTTCTTCTTCTTCTTCTTCTTCCTCTATCCATCCACCTATTCCGTTGCGGTTCTTGTATTCTTGCATCTGGGCTTGGAGGGTGGCTAAGGAATACTCAGCGCTGGCGGCCCTTGTCTGTTGTTCCTCCAGCTCCTGGGTTAACTTTTCAATCCCGTGGATTAGCTTCCTCAGTTGGGCCGTCTGTTCGCGGTAGAGTGCATCCAAGCCGGTAAGGTAGATGGACAGGTGGGAAACCGTATCTTCTAAATCTTCTTCTTCTCGTCCAAGCCCCCTTATCCGGGCAATCCAAGTGCGTCCCCTTCTCTCAGCGGGTGGGAAAAATCCCATTGGGGTCCGCTGAAGGTGGTGCCTGTAAAGCACACGCAGCCGTCGCAGGGCTTTACGGGCGGCCTTTCGGTAGGTGTCGGGAAAGCGGAAACCGACGGTGGAGATGAACCAAGGGTCCACATTAGGGTAGCGAGTGCTCTTCTCCACAAAAACCATTATGTCGCACCGAAGGGTGCCCCCGGAGATGTATTCACGATAAGCATACTCTGGTGGTTCCATAACCCCAACGCGTTCCAGGCTGAGCAATAACAATTTAGGAAGGCCAGGTTCTGCGTGGCAGACTCCGTTGACCCATCCATTGTCAGCCATCTGGAACAAGGCAAAAACCAGTGGTGAGTGTTTGTGCAGAAAATATCTAAATCAAAACAAGTCCTATGGTTTAAAAGGGGTTTCGCTCTTAGGGTCACGTCCTACGGCCAACCTACGGCTCTGATACCACCTGAGGCGTCCCCTCATCCGAGGTGACTTAAATGTGATACACAAATCAGTCCCAGGAGGCTGATACACATTTATTACATCAGATGGTACATTACCGTACAAACCTCCGAGGAGGCGGGCACTCGATACAGACGATAACTAGTAGTAATATAGCTATAGTAATGCACCAAAGCGTGACCCACGCGGGATCCAGCTCGGGCTCAGAGTAACATGCTAGCAGAAGCATCTTGCGGAGGGCCAACACCACAGGCAGAGTTGGGCGCGGACACAACCCTTATTCGTCGTTTCCGATCACGTAGTCCGGGTCCTCCTCTGAGAAAACCACATATATATATAGGGTGAGTACAAAGGTACTCAACAAGTCCAGCCACACCCGCGGAGGGGGTAATAACAGAGAACATGCACGGTTATATCAAGGGTGGGGTTAGGGTTTATTTGCGATAAAGCAAGATTTTACACATGCAAGGGTTTATTTAACAAAAACACTTTCTCAAAACATTTTTATAGTAATCGAATCTTAAGTAGTGTTGATCCTGCACAAAGGATCCAAGTTTTAGTGTCATCGAACTCGGCGTCCACAACTGCCGAATACTCTCAAAACAACCTATACCATAAAACCAATCATCCCGAAACATCTATTGAAATGCCCATGCCGTAACGCGCCCAATACCGTGGACACGGCTATTCGAATAGATTTTTACACTCTGCAGAGGTTGTACACTTTACCCACAAGTAGAGTACCGCGCTACGAACACCTTAATGTCACGGCGGATCCTAACAAAGCCATTACCCACCTTAGCTGAATCTAACTAGCCAACACGGAAGCTACCATGGGGTTAATGACCCTTCAATGAAGTCATAACCGGAATATCATTCACACAGATCGTATCCCTTCCCCATGGTCTTCCGTTACTCACCCACTCTCCCTTTTTGGCTAGTAGAACAACTAGTGGGGTTTATGCTAAGCCGTTGCCCACACAACGGTCGAGTGGTTGTACGATAAATGGGTTAGGCAAGATGACACCCCAGTTCATCCTTATACTGACCAGACGGACATCTCCCAACCATGCTCAACCACAAAGGTACCAGCATACTAGTGGCATTTCACACAGGAAACGTCATCCATCTCGCCAGATTAAGCCCTTCTTTTATTTCCCCAAAATTCCATTTTACCTTCTAAATCACTCGTACCCTTATTTTTAGTAAAACGCCTACGATCATGGTTTAAAATATAATGAGAGGAATAACGGGTAATAAGTGTCTCTGGCATGTAGTTTACGCCTAACCGAGCAAACCCTAGGTCATCGGGGTAGGGTTATAGCAATCAAGGGGTGGCTATCCAACCAGGTCTTGCAATAAAACGATGCATTTTACAAAACAGGCCAATAGGTTGTATTTATAAATCTAGGATAAGAATGCATCAAAAGATGGGATTGGACTTGCCATTCACAAAGCCTTCCGGGAAGTCCTGATCGAGGTACTGTCCTTCTGGCTCACGGCACTGGTTCTCGGACTCTTGCTCGTAGTACTGCTCGTCGACGGGCTCTCCCTCGGTCACCTCGTGATCTACGGCGCACATAAACAACATTCAATAAAGAAAAGAGGTAAAGGTTTTATCTACAAGCCCGAATCGGAAATAACTTAAGAAATAATGGTAGAAATAATATTTCCGGGGGATTTCTTGATGGCACGGCCGTCATTATGCTAGAAATGCCGTGGTAAAGTTTCAGGGCAAACGGGGGATTTTTGGCGCATAAAATAATAGGCCGAACGGGGTTTTAGGGAAGGAAATAGGGCCTGAGGACCTATTTGTGATTTCTGTCGGGGAGAGGAGGGCTTGATTGTAATTTCTAGAAATACTCAGGGTACTCTAAAAAGGGTCAGGGACCTATCCATAAATATCTTGTGCAGTGGAGGGGTTCATTTACTAAATAGGATGAGTAGGGGGGTTATTTGGGAAAAGGGTTTAAGGGGAGGTGTGGTTCTTTAGGGAATAGGCAAAAGGGCAGGGGGCTCAGGGCAATTGTGCCTTTCTTCTTCCTCTCGTTACCAGAACAGGGGAGGGGGGGGGAAACAGGGGCCGGCGGCGCCACCCAATCCGGCGGCCCTAGGGCACGGCGGCGCCCGGGAACAGAGCTACACGGAGAGGGGAGTGGGGGGAATCCATTCCCCCATTCACCTTGTGCCGGGGCTGCGCGGGGCGTGCTGCCCACGAGGGCCAGGGGGTGGCGGGTGGAGGTCCTGGCGGCGGCGGGGGAGCAAGGCCGGGGAGGGGCTGGGGGTTGCAGGGGGAGCTTGTGGCGGTGGAGAGGCGCGTCGCGGGGGTATTTGTAGGCCGGCGAGGGGCTGGAAGGAGGGAGGCACGGTGGAGGCCGGTGGCGGCAGTAATGGAGGTGGGGCGGCGGTGGTACGGGGTGCCGCTGCGCAGGGCGGCCGGTGGCGCTGGTCGTCGCTGCGCAGGGCGGGGGTTGGCGCGTAGCGGGGAGGGACGGCCTAGGGGCGTGCGGCGCAGGGGCAAGCGACCAGTGACGCGACGACGCACGGCAGCCGGCTCTGCTCGGTGCCGTGGCCGGCAGGGGCAACGCGAGCGCCGAGACGGCACGGCGGGGTACGGCGCGCGCAGAGGAGGGGCCTGGTTAGGCCGTCCCTGTGGCGTCGTCAATGGAGAGAGGGCGGTGGTGGTGGTGGTGACCGGCGCCGAGCTCTGCTCGGTGCTGTGCTGCGCGTGCAGGGGAGCAAAGGAAGGAGCAGGAAAGGAGAAAAGAGAAAGGGAGAAAGAAGAAGGGAAAAAGAGAAGCAGGGGAGAAAAAGGAAGGAGGGGTGGGAGGGTCCTGCGTCGGCGGGATTCGCGGCGAGGTCGAGAGCGTGCGACGCGTCGCGCGAGGGGAAAGAGCTGTGTCGGCGGAATTCGCGGCGACGGTCGCGAGTGCGGAGTTGAGCACGCGGCACGTCGCGGGGGTCGAGGAAAAGAAAAAGGATGGCGGTCAAATCAGGCGGCGAAAGGTCGAGAGATGTGTCGGGCGATTAGGGTTCGGACGGTAAGGGTTTAGGATCGATCCGAGCTTGTCGAGAGAATATTTCCTAGCGAGCGATTTGTGCTGTAATTTAGATTAGGTAGAAACGCGGGCGTTACACTTCCACATGATATCGGCTGGTAAAATAGCCTCAGATCCATATACTAGGAAGAAAGGCGTTTGTCCTGTGACTTTGGACGGCTGAGTCCGAAGCCCCCAGACCACATGTGGCAGCTCATGCACCCATTTGCCTCCCTTCTTGCTGTTTTCATCATAAAGTCTCTTCTTGAGGCCGTCGATTATCAAGCCGTTCGCCCGTTCAACTTGTCCGTTGGCCCTTGGGTGTGCGACCGAGACATATTTAACTTCGATGCAAGCATTCTCGCAGAACTCCCAGAACTGTTTGTGTGGCAGAACCAACCGGAATTATACTGGCTCAAGCACGCGAGTCCATTCTAGAGGGCTCCAATGTACTTCAAACGGTACAATCCCTTAGTCTGTCGGGTAGTGTCCCGATAAACCACCGATACAGGATCAAATAAGGTTACCTCACATGAAGGTGAGTCCAGAGATACAGTCACCAATATATTTTACATCACAGGGAATTTATTTTACAAAAGGTTTCACAAGTAGTAAAAAGTTCCACACTAAGGAAAGTTATTACAAAGTTTGCAGAGATAGTAAAGGTTCCAAACTAAGAGTCATTATTACAAACCAGTTTTAAAGTTCAAGCTCGGGCAGTGGAGTTCAAAATACGATAACTATACATGTCGCCAGTAAGGATGTTATGCTAAGCCATGGCATAACATCACTCGTTATGATCGGGGTTGGCTGGGGACGGATCCCACTCCACGGACCAACCATCAGGCAAAGCATAAGGCCAAGGCATGGGGTAAGTAGGGTCTTCAGAGACATTACCTGAAATAAACACATATAGCAAGGCTGAGTACTCTAATACTCAGCAAGGCTTACCCGGAGATTTGGGTATACTTATCCCATAACTAGACTATGAAGGCTTTAATGAGGAGGTAAGTTTTGTTTCAGCCGAAAAGCAACAAAGAGTAGGTCCTTACTTTCATATTTTAGCTTTCAGATTCTAGTTTCTTTAACCACTATAAGTAAGCACCTGTAACTACTCAAGCAAGGTAGAGTCTTTTAAACATACACCAGTATTTCTCATCAACAACATTACTCTTGTTACTCTATGTGGCAAAAGAGTTAAGAAGTCTCAATCTTCATGAGAAACGGACGATTCGAAATCGAATTTCAACCCTTGCAAGGTAAACCTAACTCACATGCTTGGAACATCCAACGATAATTCCGAAGCAACCGTTTGCCTTTCATTCCGGGTCGTGGAACAAAGCCACCACAAGCGATTGCAGGACCATACACACATCCAATATGCAGGACATACGTCTGTAGTGTGACTACATGACCGTATTCCCATCTGCTTTGCAGAACATACTCCCACAGTCGGTGCGTGTAAACATAAAATAAAAGTTGAGTGGTGGGGGATGAGTCCACTTGCCGGGCCGATTGGTTACTAGGCTTACCGCTTACCATATTTCGCGGCATGTGGCTAGTACTTTCAAATGCTTAACTGCCACTACCACACACTGCGACCTTAGCCAAATTCATCAACACTGACGAGGTATCCTTTCTTTCCAAGATGCTACTTATAACCCCGTCCGTCATCCTTATAGTGATTGCAGAATTGTAATCAATCAATTCATATATCACGTGAGTGACAGGAAATCACTCGACTTCTACCGGTCCTATTAGCATAGCACTAGTCAGACTCAGTTTCTAATATTCAGTACATTGGTTCCTAGGGAGATGCATCTATGGTTTTCAGACAACTCCTAAGAACTTAATGCACAAATATACAACTATATAAGGGTAAATTGTAGTGTAAATAAGATAGTGGGTTTATGTCCGGGGCTTACCTTCACTAGCGGGGCTGGGGTCAAAAATGTTAATAATTTCTTCCGAACTCGGGTTCGGGGCTTCGACTGATTTTCCGACGATGTTCCCGGCGTCTTCAGAGACTTCTTTTTCGGACTCCGGAAAGATCTGATAATCACCATCAGCAAGAAACGTCGAGTCTACATGTGATGAAAAAGATGCAATTAAGAAAATGCGTAGATTGTCATTCTACTTCACGACAAAATTACAAGCCAAGAACATAACATCATATAATAGCAAACAACACAATTGCCTCTTACTTGGCAGTCATTTATCGAGTATTAAATAATTTACTTAGTTACATTAAGCAACAGAGTTATCTACCCGAAACATTTAACTAACTACTTTAATTAGCATGGTTGAAAATAAAATTACATTAATCACATTTAATAAATTTTATTTATTTGACTTGCTAATTATCTCTAATAACTCTAAGTTATTAGTCAATATGGCTCATCGGGGAAGAAGGGCAGAGGGGGTGCCGGCCAAATTCCGGCGAGGGGTTGAAGGAGAAGTGGTCAGCGAGCACTAGGAGGTCAAGACGCACCTGCTAGAGGTCTTGGGAAGGGGAGGGGATGACCGGAGGGGGCTTTCCCACGGTGGCCGAGGCGGCGGCGGAGGGGTGCTCGTCGGCAAGGAGGTTCCCGGCGAGGAGGAGGGCAAAGCTTGGGCTTGATAGCTGCAGCAAGGCAAGGGAAAGCTAATAGGGTAGTCAAATTGGACAGAGGAGGGGTGGAGGTAGGGATTCGACGGCGGACAGGAGCTTACCGGCGGAAAGGAAACAAGGCGAGGTAGCTCCAGTAGAGGTCCGACCATGGGGAATGGTTCGGGAGCTTCAGTGGAGCAAGGTAAAACTTCCTAAGGTGTTGTGGTGGTGCGGGGAGGATTGGAGGGGGTTGCCCATGGTGAACAGAAGGGCGCCGGAGATGGAGGAGATGGCGGTGGTGGTGCTCGGGGTTCCAGGCAATAAAAGAGCAGAAACGGGAATGGAATGGAAAGAGAGGGGAGTAGTGCTGCTCTTGAACCAGAAGAGATGAGGCGGGGGGGGGGGGGGGCGCTCGAGCAATGCCACGGCGATGGCGAGGTGGCGGCGGCAGAGCCACGGGACGGCATGGCACGCGCGCAAGAGGGCCAGGGAGGGGGAGCTAGAGCGGCGTTCGGGTTGGTGTCGACGCGTGGAGAAGCTAGGAACTGGAGGTGGCGCCGCGGAGCGACCGAGGTGCAGCACATGGCTAGGGAAGCAACGCTAACACCGGCAGCAGGGGTGCAGCGGGCGGAGCAGAGGAGTTGCCAGAGGAGGAAGAAGAGAGGAGGAGCTCTGAGGGACTTAGTTGGAAATTGCAAAAACCTCAGGGACTTCTTTGTAAACAGAAATTTTCCACTGATCCAGAGCTCTAATGAGAAAATGGTCAAAATGAAAGTTGTAGAACTTTTCAAAACCTATAACTTTTCTTTAGGGCTCAAGTTTAGAAACCTAAAGTACAAACTTTTATTTCACCATTTTGCACTCAAAATAAACTTTACATAAAACTTGTCCTAGTAAAGTAATTTTTATGAACTCTTGGGCTTATCTGCAAGCATTTAAGGCTGGTCATGATGACATTCACCTTTTTCACTTTGACCCTTAGTAATTTTTGGAAAGTTACTTTATACTCCAACTAAATTACATAAAAGGGTTTTTATTTTCATAAATTTACAGAAATACCCTTATTCTCATAACTTTATTAGATTTTCACACAATTTCACACACACCAAACATTATTTCTATTGGTTTGATCTATTTGACACCTAGGGTGTCACAACCTTCCCCCCTAAAAGGAATCTCGTCCCAAGATTACAGGGATGAGGTGATAAGAGCATAGATAACTAGGAATTTTTGAGGAAGTCTGGGAAGTTCCTTTGAAGATAGTCTTCAGTTTCCCAGGTAGCTTCTTCTTCTGTATGATGATTCCACTGGATTTTAAACATTTTGACCATTGCTCTTCTAGTACTTCTTTCCTTGGTATCTAAGATTCTGATTGGAAGTTCTTTATAGGAAAGATCGGGCTTGATGTCGATACTTTGTGTATCAACGATTTCGGTAGGAACATGAATACATTTCTTCAGTTGGGATACATGGAAGACATTATGAATGGCTGCTAGCTGAGGAGGAAGTTGAAGTTGATAGGCTACGGGTCCACAAATTTCGAGGATTTCAAAAGGACCAACGTAGCGAGGAGCGAGTTTGCCTTTGATACCAAATCGTTGAACGCCTCGAGTAGGAGATACTCGCAGGTATACAAAATCGCCTACTTCAAACTATATTGGTTTCCTCCTTTTATCTGCGTAGCTCTTTTGTCTTGATTAAGCTGCTTTAATATTATTCCGAATGATCTTTACCTTTTCTTCTACTTCATTAACTAGATCCGGTCCAAAGACTTCAGGTTCACCAGTCTGAGACCAATTTAGAGGAGTTCTACATTGGCGACCATATAAGGCTTCAGAAGGAGCCATTTTGATACTTGACTGATAGCTGTTATTATAGGAGAATTCTGCCAAGGCTAAGCATTTATCCCAATGCTTATCGTATTGGATTACACAAGCTCGAAGCATATCTTCTAAAATTTGATTGATCCTTTCTGTCTGCCCATCTGTTTGCGGATGATATGCGGAGCTTCGGATTAACTTGGTTCCAAGAGTTTGTTGAAACTGTTCCCAAAAACGGGCAACAAACTGTGCTCCACGATCAGAGATGATCGTTTTAGGTATCCCATGGAGACGAACGATCTGGTCTAGATATATTTCCGCATACTTCCTAGCAGTGTAAGTGGTATGTACTGGAAGAAAATGAGCGGTCTTGGTTAACCTATCCACAATCACCCAAATAGAATCATGCCTTTGAGAAGTATTGGGTAAACCTACGATAAAGTCCATACTGATATCTTCCAATTTCCAAGAAGGAATAGACAAAGGCTGTAGTGTACCAGAAGTCCTTAAATGACTGGCCTTAACCCTCTGGCAAATATCACACTCAGAGATGTACTTTGCTATTTCTCTTCTCATACGAGTCCACCAAAAATTTCATTTCAAATCTTGGTACATTTTTGTACTACCAGGGTGCATAGCAAATTTAGATAGATGAGCTTCATCCATTATTTTCTTGCGAAGCTAATGGTTCTTGGGTACAACTATACGTTCCTTAAACCATAGAATTCCTTCAGAATCTTCTTGGAAACATTTATACTTCTCTTCTCCTTGGGATAATTGTTGTTTGATCATTTTAACTCCCTTATCATGTTGTTGTGCTGTCACAATACTATCCTGGAGTATAGGCTTAACTGCTATATGGTTCAGACTGCCTTGAGGAGCGATTTCCAGATTAAGCTTCCTCATTTCCCAGCAAAGAGTTTTGCTAAAAACTTCTATTGATAAACAATGACAATGTGACTTGCGGCTAAGTGCATCCGCAACCACATTGGCTTTGCCTGGATGGTAGTGTACTTCAAGATCATAATCCTTTATAAGTTCCAACCAACGTCTCTGCCTCATATTCAAGTCTACTTGCGTAAAGATGTACTTTAGACTCTTATGATCTGTGTAAATATTGCACTTAGTACCCATAAGATGATGTCTCCAAAGTTTAAGTGCATGTATTACAGCTGCAAGCTCAAGGTCATGAGTAGGATAATTCTTTTCATGTGTTCGAAGGGCTCTAGAGGCATATGCGATTACTCGATTATCCTGCATGAGTACACATCCAAGTCCGGTGCCTGATGCATCACAATAAACATCAAAAGATCTGGATGAGTCTGGTTGTGCCAACACTGGAGCAGTGGTAAGATGTGCTCTTAAGGTGTGGAAAGCTTCTTCACAATTCTCATTCCAGGAGAATTTAACTCCCTTTTTCAATAGTTCTATCATGGGCTTGACTATTCGAGAGAAATCTGGAATGAAACGACGGTAATAACCAGCAAGACCGAGAAAACTGCGGATCTGATGGACCGAAGTAGGGGGTTTCCAATCCATCACTTCTTGAACCTTACTCAGATCGACCGATATACCATCCTTGGAGATGGTATGACCTAAAAATTTGATGGTATCTAGCCAGAATTCG
The DNA here is from genome assembly GCF_002211085.1 of Panicum hallii. Lineage (NCBI taxonomy): Eukaryota > Viridiplantae > Streptophyta > Magnoliopsida > Poales > Poaceae > Panicum > Panicum hallii. The sequence continues at coordinate 11,104,402 of NC_038048.1, forward strand.
CATTTAGAGAATTTGGCATACAGATGGTGATCTCGTAGACGTTGAAGAACAGCATGAAGATGTTTAACATGATCTTCAAGAGTTTTGGAATAGATCAGAATATCGTCGATAAAAACCACGACGAATTTATCAAGTTCCGGCATGAAGACAGAGTTCATGAGATACATGAAATATGCCGGTGCATTGGTAAGACCAAAGGACATAACCAGATATTCATAGAGTTCATATCTGGTGGAGAAGGCGGTTTTCGGAATATCACTTGGTCTAATCTTTATTTGATGATACCCGGAGCGAAGATCAATCTTAGAAAATACCTTGGCTCCGGCTAACTGATCGAACAGAATATCAATACGGGGAAGAGGATACTTATTCTTAATAGTAACCGCATTGAGGGGATGATAATCAACACATAACCTGAGACTGTTATCCTTTTTCTTAACAAACAAGGCAGGGCATCCCCAAGGTGAAGCACTTGGGCGAATATAACCCTTATCCAGGAGTTCTTGAAGCTGAAGTTTTAATTCGGCCAGTTCATTGGGTGGCATACGATAAGGTCTCTTAGAAATGGGGGCCGTGCCAGGTTGTAACTCTATGACAAACTCAACATCTCTATCCGGTGGCATTCCAGGTAACTCGTCTGGAAAAACATCTGGGTATTCACATACAACAGGAATATCCTTTAGCTTAATTCCTGCTGTAGCATACACACAAGAACTGGTATATTCCTGTGATGGAAGATGAAGGATGGTATGTCCATATTCTGGAGAATTTATTTCCACCTCTCAAGTAAAGATATCTAAAGATACTCGATGTCTGATCATCCAATCCATGCCTAGGAGAATATCCATCCCTTCTAGATTTAATGCAATTAAGGCTGTCCTTATTAAAGTGCTACCCATCTGGATTGGTACATTTCTACAGATTTGATTTGATGCAATTCTACCTCCTGGGGTTGTTATCATATAGGTTCCATTTGTGGGGTAAAAATCCAAACCTATTTTGGTCCCAAACCTTGTACTGATAAAACTATGGGTTGCACCAGAATCAAAAAGTATAATAGCAGGGTGATGGTGTAGAGTGAATGTACCCGTCATTACTGGTGCACCTTCCGGGAGTTCCGATAGAGTGGTGAAATTCACTCTTCCTTGACGGACTTGCATAACCTGCCTCTTGCCTTTATTCTTGGAGTTGGAGTTGGAAGCCTGTCCAGGGAATGTCCTCTTGGGTTGGGGGCAGTCTTTAACAAAATGTGCCGGACTACTGCAGTTGAAACATCGATTGATGTTATTCCCTCGATTAAACTGCGGAGGGTTCAGCCTTGGACCAACTGGTCATTGCTGCTGCTGCGGTTGAGGTACTGATGGTCTGTTGAATCGGGGCTGCTGAGGAGGCCTAGCTACCCATCTGCCTGCGGGAGCATTTCTGGGCGGAGCTCGGGAAGCTGGGTTCTGAATCACCTGATACCTTGAAGGTTGTGCATTCGAGGGTCCAGTAGACACTTTCTGCCTCTTCTTAGCATGATGTGCTGAGATACAGTCCTCTTGGGTAATGGCCATGTTGACCAATTCGTTGAAATTGTCGGCCCTGACCAGATTCAAGCGCTCTTTCAGCTTGGTGTTTAGTCCGCGATGAAATCGATCTCTTTTCTTGGTGTCTGCATCAGCATGATAGCCCGCATACTGGCACAGGTGATTGAAAGCCTGTGCGTATTGTAGTACAGTGCGGTTTCCTTGAGTAAGCGCTAAAAATTCATTGAGCTTTCACTCAATGAGTCCTTCCGGGATATGATGTGCTTTAAAGGCTGCCTTAAATGCTTCCCAATTGATGACATGTCCATCTGGTTGCATGGCATGGTAATTGTCCCACCAAAGGCGAGCATTACCACGAAGCTGTTGGGCTGCGAATAGAGTTTTGTTTGCATCAGAGCACGGAACCGGGAGTAATGCAAACTTGGACTCGATTGTACGGAGCCATGCATCTGCATCCAAGGGTTCTTCAGTCTTATGAAAGAGTGGGGGTTGTGTACTGAAGAAATCCTGATAACCAGCCGAGGGATACTCTTCACGTCCACGTTGAGGAGAACGGAACTGATGTTGCTAGGCCTGCACCAGCATGTTCAGGAGTTCGGTCTGACGGGCCATTACTTCTGCTAGATTCAGTGGTGGCGGAGGTGGTTGTTGTGAACCACTAGCTTGATCCGGTCTGAATCCTTCCGGGGTTCCGCGCGTAGCGCCAACCATCTGAAATATAAAAGTCATCCATAAGCATTTACTAATACTTGCTTCTAATTTCAGAAATCATGTAGTACCAATATATCTTTAGTTGAATAATGCAAGGTAATAAATCCAAATCACGAGTGTTAACTTAACCATCCAAATAGCAACTCAGATTTACATAACTATCTGAAACTTGTTCCATATTACATTACATTGTTCCAAACCAAACCATACAGAGGTTCGCCACATATTCTACAACAAGTGGCTCGCAAGTCATCTAACTACTCACTCCATTAACACACTATCTACATCTAGGATGTCGTCAACTCAAACAAAACTAGAAGTCATCAAAGTTGCCCACATATGACTGACTACCGGAAGAGGAATGATGAGGACTGAGCATAGGGTCTCCATGCTCAGAGTCGATCTCAGAAACTCCTTCAACCTCTTCAGGGTCTTCTTCTTCTTCTTCACTCTCAAACTCATCTACAACAGGCTGAACTGGTTGCTCATGAAGCATGTAGATATGATCAATGGCTTGGCCAAGGTTAAGATTGAGCTCATGAACTTGCTCTTGAAGAAAGTCAATAACAGTGTCACGCTGGGTAATGAGAGTATCACTCTCAACAATTTGCTCCTCTCGATGCTGAATGGTTTCTTCCCGCTGAGTAATAACCTCTTCCCTAGCAGTGACAGCGGCTTGAAGTTCCTCAATCTATGTATTCTGCCGGCCAACTTGATTATGATACCTTTGGGCTATGTTGGTCAAGCGATAAATACCATGCTGCTGAAGTGTCTGGTAATGATACTATGCATTCATAAATCTGACTGAGGTGTGTAAAGTCTCTCCGGCTAGAGTTCCCAGTAAGTGGTCACAGTATGTCAATCTGAAGGTCCATTCTGGGTCACGAGAATCCATGGCAGGAAATAAACCGATAGGATATCCTGCAACTTCCTCAGGATGCTGATCGCAAAAGATGTGAATAGCTTCTATAGGTGCTGCTTCAAAAGTATCGGCAAGGCGATGACCAATCACATTTACTTCAATCGGCTGCCATAGAGATAAAGTAGGATGTGGAGGAACAATCATTTTCACCCTACAACGGGGAACACCTTCTTCTTCATACTCTACTCCATCATAAGGTGGAGGCTCGGTGTAACCAAACACCTACAGAGATTCCCACAAAAAGATGAGGAAAACCCTCCCAATGCAAGGCATTGGTATGAGCGTGTCCTGCGGAATCCCAAAAGAACCTTGGAAGCTCGGCCATCTGAAACAAGGATTCAAATGGTGAGATTACAAGTTTTCAACCATACACTTTGAGAAGGTTGCAGATACAAATGTGGGTTAGATTGATAGATTGATTGGAAAACTGCTATCCTTACAGGGTAAAAGAAACGAGATGACCTACCCTGATAACAAAAAAAATCTAAAGATCGAAAGATGGTTCTAGATCTTGAGAATGAAATGATAACATAGAAACTTTAACCTTAGAACTATCCAATTAACCTTTTTAAGCTATACTGGTTACTAACATGCCCTTAGATATAATTGAAGCAACAAACCATGCCATTCATACAATCAAATCAAGGAATATGCATGCACGTGCTATGCATCCTCACAACTCAAAATAATTGCCAAATATGTTTGGACTTACGTAATATGTTTCAGTGGCACAATATATCCATCTCTCCCTATAATAACTAATCGAATATGCTTATTCGTCTTAACCTATTTAACCGGGGTTAGCGTACCTGCAGAAAACGACAATATATATGAACCTTTCATGCCAGCACTCATGAAAGCGTCCTCAAACATTACTGTTTACTATAGAAACAGCATCTGTATAATTACCGCCATATAGACGACGTTAACATACGTTATCGAAACAACGTATTCACAAGATACCGCAAAATGCGGGGGCATTGCTGTTCATACCCTGCTACTGACCATATACCCCCAATATCATCAACCTAAGTTGATATATTGGCAGCATCTCAAGTAGGCCACTGCTTGAGAAACAGCGTTCGGTTCGCATCACCGACGGGAAGGCTAACTCCCCAGTTAGCTGAGGATCCTTACCTTCTTACCTTACCATCGAAGATGTCATTACAGAATATAAAGTTGGGTTGTGCATAAATTTAAGGTTTAATAGAAAGTAGTGCTGGAAGTCAGAGTTATATACATATACTATAGCCACCTATACTTCCTATATTAACATTACCCTAAGGCTTTACGTACTAAGCACCATCCTTAACGAATCCAACGCGGCTTTGCCAAACATTTTGTTGGTCAAACTTTTATACTAAAAGCATTTTTAAGGTAAAATGTATCTCCAAAGTAACCTTATAGCTCTGATACCAGCTGTGGCAGAACCAACCGGAATTATACCGGCTCAAGCACGCGAGTCCATTCCAGAGGGCTCCAACGTACTTCAAACGGTACAATCCCTTAGTCTGTCGGGTAGCGTCCCAATAAACCACTGATACAGGATCAAATAAGCTTACCTCACACGAAGGTGAGTCCAGAGATACAGTCACCAATATATTTTACATCACAGGGAATTTATTTTACAAAAGGTTTCACAAGTAGTACAAAGTTCCACACTAAGGAAAGTTATTACAAAGTTTGCAGAGATAGTAAAGGTTCCAAACTAAGAGTCATTATTACAAACCAGTTTTAAAGTTCAAGCTCGGGCAGTGGAGTTCAAAGTACGATAACTATACATGTCGCCAGTAAGGATGTTATGCTAAGCCATGGCATAACATCACTCGTTATGATCGGGGTTGGCCGGGGACAGATCCCACTCCACGGACCAACCATCAGGCAAAGCATAAAGCCAAGGCATGGGGTAAGTAGGGTCTTCAGAGACATTACCTGAAATAAACACATATAGCAAGGCTGAGTACTCTAATACTCAGCAAGGCTTACCCAGAGATTTGGGTATACTTATCCCATAACTAGACTATGAAGGCTTTAATGAGGAGGTAAGTTTTGTTTCAGCCGAAAAGCAACAAAGAGTAGGTCCTTACTTTCATATTTTAGCTTCTAGATTCTAGTTTCTTTAACCATTCTAAGTAAGCACCTGTAACTACTCAAGCAAGGTAGAGTCTTTTAAACATACACTAGTATTTCTCATCAACAACATTACTCTTGTTACTCTATGTGGCAAAAGAGTTAAGCAGTCTCAATCTTTGTGAGAAACGGACAATTCGGAATTGAATTTCAACCCTTGCAAGGTAAACCTAACTCACACGCTTGGAACATCCAACGATAATTCCGAAGCAACCGTTTGCCTTTCATTCCGGGTCATGGAACAAAGCCACCACAAGCGACTGCAGGACCATACGCACATCCAATGTGCAGGACATACATCTGTAGCGCGACTACATGACCGTATTCCCGTCTGCTTTGCAGAACAGACTCCCACAGTCGGTGCGTGTAAACATAAAATAAATGTTGAGTGGTGGGGGACGAGTCCACTTGCCGGGCCGATTGGTTACTAGGCTTACCGCTTACCATATTTCGCGGCATGTGGCTAGTACTTTCAAATGCTTAACTGCCACTACCACGCACTGCGACCTTAGCCAAATTCATCAACACAGACGGGGTATCCTTTCTTTCCAAGATGCTACTTATAACCCCGTTCGTCATCCTTATAGTGATTGCAGAATTGTAATCAATCAATTCCTATATCGCGCGAGTGACAGGAAATCACTCGACTTCTACCGGTCCTATTAGCATAGCACTAGTCAGACTTAGTTTCTAATATTCAGTACATTGGTTCCTAGGGAGATGCATCTATGGTTTCCAGACAACTCCTAAGAACTTAATGCACAAATATACAACTATATAAGGGTAAATTGTAGTGTAAATAAGATACTGGGTTTATGTCCGGGGCTTACCTTCACTGGCGGGGCTGGGGTCAAAAATATTAATAATTTCTTCCGAACTCGGGTTCGGGGCTTCGACTGATTTTCCGACGATGTTCCCGGCGTCTTCAGAGACTTCTTTTTCGGACTCCGAAAAGATCTGATAATCACCATTGGCAAGAAACGTCGAGTCTACATGTGGTGAAAAAGATGCAATTAAGAAAATGCGTAGATTGTCATTCTACTTCACGATAAAATTACAAGCCAAGAACATAACATCATATAATAGCAAACAACACAATTGCCCCTTACTGGGCAGTCATTTATCGAGTATTAAATAATTTACTTAGTTACATTAAGCAACAGAGTTATCTACCCCAAACATTTAACTAACTACTTTAATTAGCATGGTTGAAAATAAAATTACATTAATCACATTTAATAAATTTTATTTATTTGACTAGCTAATTATCTCTAATAACTCTAAGTTATTAGTCAATATGGATTTACTAATTAATTACTATTTATTTTAGTCATTTGCACCTGATCATGAGTTGAAAATTTGTAGTTATGTTACACTTCATAGGAACAACATCTTAGAATATTTTCATAATTTTTCAGGAATAAAAGCTAGTATAAAGAATTATTTTTAGAAACAAACCAAAAATTCATAAATTGGGGTATGACCTTTTATTAATCCTAATATTTTTACCATGGATTACACATTCAAAAAGGAAGTTATGGTAAAAATTTCAAATCCAAACATCAGGAGAAACACCCTTAATTAAAAATTTAAGCATTTCATCAACATATAACAAAAAGTACTCGAAATCTAAGCAAATGAATAGTAAAGTACTCAAATCTTTTACACAGAGCTATACATAGCACATACAATCTAATTTCCAAATTTCAGCTATAACACATGGCTACAACATGAGATACAAATAAAACACTTATTTTCTAGTATTTAATCTACAACAGAAATTATACATATATAGCTCAAGTTCACTACACAAAAGTAGTCGAATTTAACTCAAGGATTTCAACAAAACTGGTTTGGCATTTTTCTGAACTTTCTACAAATTTCTACCAATTTTTGAAGTTCAAAGCTTTTGAATTGGGGGGGCTCTAGAAATTTACAGGGACACCCTTAACATTTTTGAAATCCTTGCGCTTATACCCTTGGCTCGTCGGGGAAGAAGGGCAGAGGGGGTGCCGGCCAAATTCCGGTGAGGGGTTGAAGGAGAAGTGGTCAGCGAGCACTAGGAGGTCAAGGCGCACCTGCTAGAGGTCTTGGGAAGGGGAGGGGATGACCGGAGGGGGCTTTCCCACGGTGGCCGAGGCGGCGATGGAGGGGTGCTCGTCGGCGAGGAGGTTCCCGGCGAGGAGGAGGGTGAAGCTTGGGCTTGATAGCTGCAGCAAGGCAAGGGGAAGCTAATGGGGTAGTCGAATTGGATAGAGGAGGGGTGGAGGTAGGGATTCGACGGCGGACAGGAGCTTACCGGCGGAAAGGTGTCACACCCGGTTTAGAAAAGGTAACCGAATGCATCCCATATGTGCGCCAGGATCAAGTTCCGCACATACAGTAGACGTCACAAGCGAATATCCGAACAATGCATTAACGAATAAGAGTATAAAAGTACTTTATTACATGACCGACAGTCTTAACCTTAAGCGAATAAATAAACGTCGATAAATAGCAGCGGACTTCAACTTCACAGGCAGTTGACTGGGAGACACTCGCCTAGAAATCTCCAATATCTTCGGGAAACTCCGGAAAGTTGTCTTGTTCTGAGCAGCATTGGTTTTAATAAAGCAAGCGTGAGTACACTTATGGTTGGTACTCAGCAAGTGGAGTAAATTATATGACATGCAAGGCCAAAATCATGGATAAGCTGACATGGTTTGACTGCGATAAGCATTTTAGTTGGTCAAGTTTTATTTAGCAAGCATTAACTAGGTTTAAGTTTATACCAACCCTTATATAAAAACTGATTAAATAAACAACATCAACCATAAAGAACAACAGCTTAAATCATCTTTAAGTTCATTTATCATGTGAGGGTCCAAGCCGCTCTTAACCGTGAGCACGGCTGATATATCAGTTTTCACTCTGCAGAGGTTGTACACTTTACCCACAGCTCGTGTTTCCCTTTATGCCCGGGTTTGCAAGGCCCTTAAACACTTCCGAGGTGAGTGGCAGGGATTCACTACGAGGCCTTTACAAAGATTCCCTAACTCGTGATAATCCGCTAAGGTTTCAAGTCAAAGCGGTCATAACCCTCCCTATTGAGGAAAATACCTTAGCCAAGGTTCACATAGCTATGTGCCTCAAAGGACCGAGCTATACCCCGTCAATGCAACCCCTCTTGCTCTTTCGGTAAGATCATCACAAGCTAAGGTTTCTAATTAATTAGCCAAGACCAGAGCCATATAGTACTGTGGTTGTACTATTTTCCTGGGTGGTTCTCCATGTTCCAATTCATTCGATAAGCTTGTTTGATTGCCATAACAATATTCCAAAGGACATGAGAGATATAGGAAGCAACATGATTTCCAAACATCCAGAAACTATTATTAAGCAACTAGCGTAGCTATAACATAAATAAAACAACCCAGGTTTAAACAAGGAAGTTGAATAAAGTCTAGTCATATCCTTAATTGGGTTCCATCATATTCTAGACACATGCATGCATAAAAGTAAAGGTGTAATTGTGATATTAATAGGACTGAAAACATGATCAAGGACCACTTGCCTTCGTTAGCAAACTGCTGCTGCTCAGGAAATTCTTCAAAGTCTTGTCCCTGCGGATCCTCGAACTGCGCACCGTCTAGCATCGCACACAAGCACATACAAACAAGCAAACAAAATAAAATAAGAACAGTACACCAATCATTGAAAACAGAACAAAATAATGTTTTAAAAATATTGTACAAGTTGTAAGGATCGCGTGAGCGCAAGAATCGATGAAATCGGAGTTAAAACGGAGAAGTTAGGGCTAAAACGGGGTTCCAGGGGCTTATCTGCGAAGATTTAGATCTAAAAGGACCTAAATCAGAGAAACCAGGGGCTAGATCGTAAATAAACCCTAGACAGAGGGGCTAGCTTGCAAAACCCCAGGCTAAGGACGGCGGGTTTGATTTTGAGAAACCTCAGGGATCTAAACAGAAGAAAAAAGGACGAAACTGCAATTATTTTTGAACGGGAATGGACGGCGGGTTGATTTCGGGGAAACTTAAGGGCTCTTTTGCAAAACTGCCTCGGTTGACCGGTACGCGATCTGATTGACTCGCGGCTGGATCGGTTGCGGGCCGGTGGATCAAGATCGAACGATGGAGATCGCGCTGGCGGGGGAAACAGCGCGGGAGCGGCGGCGGGGCGCCGGCGGCGAGGCGGAGGCGGCGGCGGTTCGCCGGACTTCAAGCGAATAAGCGATTCCCGGCTCGGTTTTGGGTCGGACTTGGACGGGAAGCGAGAGCGCGACACGGGGGACCGATCTAGGGCAAAAGGAGGCGGCGAAGACGACCGAGGCAACGGGGCGACGGCGAGCGGCGGCTCGGTTACTCCGGCGAGCTCGAACGGGCACGGGAGCGCGGGAAAGGAAGGAAGAGACGGCCGGGAGGTTTCCTCACCACAACGCGGTGCCTCGGGGTGGCTCGTGCGACGGCGGGAAGCAGCGAGACGGCGGCGCGGCGGCGGACCGGAGCTTGAGCGGCGAAGGCGGCTCGGGGGCTAGGGTTTTGAGCGGCGGCGGCTGCGGCTAGGGTTTAGGGTAGGCGGGGGGACTGGCGGCGCTTTAATAGGGGGCGGCCACGGGCGCCTGGGTGTGCGGGCCCGAGACGGGGACGGCGCGGAGGGGCGGATCGAGCTCGGACTCGAGCTCGGTCCGGCTCGGGCGCGGGGGAGGGGAAGACCCCGACAGGTGGGGCCCCCTTGCCAGCGCCAGAGAGCGAGAGAGCGGGGAGGCGGGGTGCGCGCGCGGGGCTGGGCCGTCGGGCGAGCTGCGGCCCAGAAAAGAGAGAGAGCGCACGGGGGAAAGGAAGAAGGGAAGGAGCGTGGGCCTTGGGCCGTGCGGGGTGGACCGGACCGAGCGGAGAGAAGAGAGAAAAGGGAAGAGGCCGGGCTTCGCGAGGGGAGAGAGAGAGAAGGAGAGGGGGACTGCGGGCCGGCTGCAGAGGAAAGAAAGGGGAGGAGGGGGGGTGGCCAGCCGGGCTGGGCTGGGCCCAAAGGGGAGAAAAGAGAGGGAAAAGAGAGAAGAACAAACAAAAATCAAAAAGGGCTTTTGAATTTGAATATGGAATTTGAATTCAAATCTAACTTCAAATAAACTGCAAACAAAATATCAATGCAAAGAGCATGAGATGCACAATCACATGGTTTTCCCTATATTTATTTTTATACCTTAAGAAAATTTGTTCATCAAAAACCCAATGACTCCTCTAACCCATCCTTTTTATTAAATTTTGCACTTTATAAAATTTAGGGTGTTACAAACCTACCCCCCTTAAAAGGAATCTCGTCCTCGAGATTCGGCCGGGCTAGCAAAGAGCTGGGGGAAATCTGCCTGTAACTCATCCTCTCGTTCCCAGGTAGCCTCATCCTCTGAATGGTGACTCCACTGAACTCTGCACATTCGTATCCTCTTACTCCGAGTAATTCTCTCTGCCGTATCCAGTATTTTGATCGGGTGTTCCTCATAAGTCAAGTCCTCCTGCACATCCAGTTCCTCTAGCGGTAACTGCTCCTCAGGTACCCTCAAGCATTTCTTCAACTGAGAGATATGAAACACATTGTGCACATCTGACAACCGTGCAGGTAACTCTAGTTGGTAAGCCACCTCGCCTTTCCGTTCTAGAATCTTGAACGGACCAATGTAACGAGGCGATAATTTCCCTTTGACCTTGAATCTGCGCAAACCTCTGATTGGTGACACCTTCAGATATACGTAGTCACCTTCCTCGAAGGTCAACTCTCGCCGACGAGTATCTGCATAGCTTTTCTGCCTCGACTGAGCCACCTTCAGGTTCTCACGAACAACCTGTACCTGCCTTTCAGCCTCTTTAATGATCTCAGACCCAAACAACTGACTTTCACCTGTCTCACTCCAATACAACGGAGTCCTACACTTCCTGCCATACAGTGCCTCGAACGGTGCCATCTTTAGACTGGCCTGATAACTGTTATTATAGAAGAACTCTGCGAACGGCAAACTCTTATCCCAACTGCCTCCATGTTTCAGTGCACAGGCTCGGAGCATATCCTCTAACACCTGATTTGTCCTTTCGGTCTGCCCATCAGTCTGCGGATGATAAGTAGAGCTGAAGTTCAACTTCGTATCCATTGACTCATGCAACTTTTGCCAGAATTGAGACGTAAACTGAGTACCCCTGTCTGACACTATCTTCTTAGGTACTCCATGCATGCACACAATTCGCGAGATATACAATTCCGCCAGTCGTGCACCTGTATATGTGGTCTTTACCGGTATAAAGTGAGCTACCTTGGTCAGTCGATCCACTATGACCCATATCGAATCATAACCATCTCGTGTTCGTGGCAACCCCACAATGAAATCCATACCGATTTCTTCCCATTTCCACTCCGGCACCTTCAAAGGCTGTAACAATCCGGCTGGCCTCTGATGTTCTGCCTTGACTCTCTGACACACATCACACAATGCCACGTGAGCTGCAATGTCACGTTTCATGCCATACCACCAATATCTTTCCTTAAGATCCTGATACATCTTAGTACTGCCAGGATGGATAGAATAAGCTGAGTCATGAGCTTCCTGCAGAATTTTCTCTCGGAGGTGGTCCACATCTGGTACACATATCCTCTTTCTGAACCATACTGTCCCATGTTCATCTTCAGTAAAATCTGGTGCCTTGCCTGCTTCTATCATTCCTTTTATCTCCTATATCTTAGAGTCCTCAAGCTGACCCTTCCGTATGTCTTGGTCGAGGGTCGGCTCAACCTCTATAGTGATTCCTTACATATGAGCGACGAACCCCAGGTTGAGTCGTTCAAATTCCTTGTACAACTCCCGAGGCATCTGACTAATCATCATCGCGTTCACATAGCTCTTGCGACTCAAGGCATCTGCAACCACATTTGCCTTCCCGGGATGGTAGTGTATCTCCAGGTCATAATCCTTGATAAGTTCTAACCATCTGCGCTGCCTTAAATTGAGATCATTCTGAGTGAAAATATACTTCAAACTCTTATGATCGGTGTATATCTGGCATCGGTGACCTAACAAATAGTGCCTCCATATTTTCAGAGCATGTACCACTGCTGCCAACTCCAGATCGTGCATGGGGTAGTTCTGTTCATGCTTTCTCAATTGACGGGATGCATATGCAATCACGTGTCCCTCTTGCATCAATACACAACCGAGACCCTGCTTAGATGCGTCACAGTAGATATCGAAACTTTTGTAAATATCAGGCATAGCCAACACCGGTGCAGTTGTCAACCTCTTTTTCAGCTCCTCGAAACTGTCCTGACATGCCGCAGACCATATGAATTTCTTGTCCTTCTCTAGCAGTGACGTAAGGGGTTTCACTATCTTAGAGAAGCCTTCAATAAATCTCCTGTAGTATCCCGCAAGTCCTAGGAAACTCCGGATTTCCGAAACCGTCGTGGGTGGCTCCCATTTCAACACATCTTTTACTTTCCCTGGATCCACTGCAATACCTCCGCCGGTAATGACATGACCCAGAAATGAGACCTCATTCAGCCAAAATTCACACTTGCTGAGCTTAGCATACAACTGATTATCCCGGAGCTTCTGCAAGACGAGTCTCAAGTGCTCCTCATGTTCCTCTTCATCCTTGGAGTATACCAGAATATCATCGATGAACACCACCACAAACTTGTCGAGATACTCCATGAACACTTTGTTCATCAGGTACATAAAGTAAGCTGGAGCATTAGTCAGCCCGAACGACATCACCGTATACTCATATAACCCATACCTGGTAGTGAATGCTGTCTTGGCAATATCTGAAGGTCATATCCTCAGCTGATGATAACCTGACCTCAAGTCAATCTTTGAGAACACCTTGGCTCCCCTCAACTGATCAAACAAGTCTTCTATACGCGGCAATGGGTACTTGTTCTTGATAGTCACCTCATTCAAGGCCCTGTAGTCAACACACATCCGCTGTGTACCATCTTTCTTTTCAACGAATATCACAGGTGCTCCCCAAGGTGACGAACTAGGACGAATGTACCCCTTACCTAGCAATTCTTTCAGTTGTTTCTTAAGTTCCTCTAATTCACCAACTGACATTCTATATGGCCTCTTAGCAATAGGCGCAGTACCAGGTAAAAGATCTATAATAAATTCAATATCACGTTCGGGTGGCATACCTGGCAAATCATCCGGGAAGACATCCGGGTACTCGCTGACAACTCTGATATCCTCCATCGAACTTGCCTTCAACTGATTCACGGCACAATCTGCTGCCGACGGAAGCATTGCAACAAACTCGAATCTTTCACCTTCTGGACTAGTGAGAAGTACTGACCTCTTGGCACACTGAATTACTGCATCAACTTTGCTCAGCCATCCCATTCCGAGTATGACATCGATTCCCTTGGAATCCAGCACCACAAAGTTTGCACGAAACTCTCTGCCCACAATTCTGAAATTGACCCCAAGACACTGATACATGGCCCTCATATTTCCCCCAGGTGAACTAACTAGCATGTGGTTTGACATGGAATGCACGGGAATGCCATGTTTTGCAACAAACTGAGCGGAAATAAAAGAATGCGATGCGCCGGAATCAAACAAAACTGATGCAGGGGTAGAGTTGACTAGGAACATACCGAACACAACGTCCTGAGCCTCCTGAGCGGTCTCCGCGGCCACATGATTCACTCGCCCGCGGACGTAGTTTTGCTGACCCTTGTTGCTCTGGGGCGTCTGCATGTTGTTTCGGGGCTGTTGTTGCTGCTGCGGTGTCTGCCTCTGTCTACTGTAGTTAAATTGACCTGGAGTGTGCTGAGCATTTTTCTTGGGACATGCATTGGCATAATGTCCCGCTTCACCACATCGGTAGCAAGTATTACCACCGGCGGGAGCGGAGGCATTGTTTCTCATCGGAGTGCCTGTAGGGGTGCCCTGGCGATTCTGCTGGAAGTTGGAGCGCTGCACTGACTGACTGGCATGTTGAGCTTGCTGCTGCTGCTGCCCCTGTTGGTTGAAGCGCGGGTACTGACTCTGCCCGAAGTTGACATTCTGTCCCCCTGAGCGGAAAGGTGTTCCCTGCGGGGCGTTGAAGCGAGGCCGTGCATTACTGCTGAACTGCGTCGGTGACTCGTACTTCCTTTTCTGCTCACCCATCTCCTTGCGAGCATGCTCCACCATGATGGCTTTATCCACCATTTTCTGGAAACTGTTGAAAGTATGCACCATTAGTTGATATTTGATAGGACCAATCAGACCCTCCCTGAAGTGATCCTGCTTCTCCTCATCATCTGCGACATCTGCAGGGGCGTAACGAGATAGTTGGATGAACTTGTCACGATACTCACTCACGGACATTGCCCCTTGTTTCAATGCAAGGAACTCCTGCTTCTTGAGCTTCATCAGGTCCTTGGGTATGTGCTGCTCCCTGAATTTGCTCCTGAACTCCTGCCAGCCGATAGCGTCGGGGTTGTCATGAGCTGCTGTGTAAGCATCCCACCAATCCGCTGCGGTCCCTTCCAGTCTGCCTGAAGCATAAAGAACCTTCTCCCTGTCGGTACACTGGGCGAGGTTGAGCATCTTCTCCACAGTCTTGATCCAGTCATCAGCTTGGAGTGGATCCGGTGAATGAGAAAATGTGGGAGGCTTGTGACTCATGAACTCCCTGTGTCTGTCCCTTGCTGGTGGTGGTGGAGGTGGTGGCGCTTGGTTCATCTGAGCTTGCATGTTGGCGATGGTGTTCGCCATGTTGGTCAGCAGCTCAGTCTGGGCGGCGAGAAACTGCTCCATTCCTGCAGGTGGCGTCTGGTTCGGTTGACTTGTTGGCGGGTTAGGGTTGGTGTTGTTGCGCACCCTCCGTCGCGGCGCTGCAGGTTGATCAACTCCTGATCCGGACCTGGTGTTCACCATCTGATTGGGTTAGAGAAAAGAGACTCATGAATTCAATCATGGAAAATGGATAGGAACAAGGGCAAGATAAAGATAGCAACGGAAAAAAAAAACAACCCCAAAATTTTACTAACTATATATTTGTATTAATAACTTGATATGGTTGTGGTCATCACTCCACAACCTATCGCAATCATTACAAAGATCCAACTCAAACATTGTCACAAAACCAAGCACACTTTCACATTAATCTAATTTAACACACTATTAAGATCGTTCGTACTAACGATTACAAAAGAATCTTAGAAAACTCCTATCCCAAAAGAAAATTTACTCCTATCTTAACTCCTAAATCTATCCTCTAGCGGTAAGTGGTGCGATAGCCAGGCTCTCCATAATGAATACGCTTGCGAGGGGGTGACTCCGGCAAATACTCCTTTGGTTCAATGCTGTCGCACTCCGGGGGTAACACTGGATCTCCTCTCAGCCGAGCCTCCAGAATTGCCTTCTCTCTGATGGTCTTCATCAGCTTCTTCTTGACCTCCTGGATCTCTGCTCCGGCTGCATCTAGATCCGTGCTGAGAGCTGCGACCAGCTCCTGTGTGGTGTCCATGAGCAGACTTCCTTCCCCAGGGGGTGGAGCAGGAATCTGCGCACATGTAGCTCCCCTCTTGCGTTGTGGAAACTGCTGGAACTCAGTGCCCTGGAGCTCTTCCTTGTAAGCGTAGCAAAGAAAGTAGAGTGCCCTCCTGGCAGCTTCACTAGTCCCTGCCTCCAAAGTCCTCCTAGGCACCTCATCAATGTGCTTAGAGTATTCCACCCAGCATCCAGGTCTCTCATCCGGAACGCAAATCAACACGGACACCAACCATTCTTCTTCCTGCTGTGCATTCTTGAACAAGTGAGCCTCAAAATGTGGCTTCCGCGGAAAGCCAATCCTCTGCATGGCCCTCCAGAGAAGCGCGGGGAATGGACCCTCGGCAGATTCCAAGTGAAGTATCTGCTTCCCGTAGTGAGGCTCAGGTGGTGGTGGGGTCGTGGCAACAGCTGGCTCCGGACCATCATCTGGATCGTCATCGTCATCTCCTGGCGCATCGGAGTCCTCAGCATCACCCTTATCCTTGTCTCCATCTGCGGCACCTGAATCACCACCATCCCCTCCTGCAGGGCCCTCATTGCTGCCACTTGAGACCTCTGGATGGTCGTCTGGCAGCTCCATGGGCTCCTCCTCAGTGTCGGTGTCCACCCATTCTCCATTGGAATGGTCCTGGTGATGGTCATCTAGTGGGTCGGACACTTCCTGCGAGTGATGAATCGGATGCGGTGGTCCACGGGTGCTCTTACGGGCAGTCTGCCTGATTCTGACCATCTGCAACAGAAATGAGAGCAACGCAAGATAGAGAACATTTAGAGGAAGATGCTATGAGTGACCTTAAAGCAAGATGGCATTTTTGCAAACATCAACACACTTGAGAGACAAGCATGTTTTCAAAGAGATAAAGGTAGAAGAATAACGATATAGTCAAGAAAATAAGCAGTTTTCAAAAGCAAGAAGGCAGAAGCTTGGCTACTAAGCAAGATAAGACTTAAAATTCGACCATTACTAGCTAGGCTAACGTCCTACAGTCAACACGGCTCTGATACCACTTCTGTCACACCCGGTTTAGAAAAGGTAACCGAATGCATCCCATATGTGCGCCAGGATCAAGTTCCGCACATACAGTAGACGTCACAAGCGAATATCCGAACAATGCATTAACGAATAAGAGTATAAAAGTACTTTATTACATGACCGACAGTCTTAACCTTAAGCGAATAAATAAACGTCGATAAATAGCAGCGGACTTCAACTTCACAGGCAGTTGACTGGGAGACACTCGCCTAGAAATCTCCAATATCTTCGGGAAACTCCGGAAAGTTGTCTTGTTCTGAGCAGCATTGGTTTTAATAAAGCAAGCGTGAGTACACTTATGGTTGGTACTCAGCAAGTGGAGTAAATTATATGACATGCAAGGCCAAAATCAAGGATAAGCTGACATGGTTTGACTGCGATAAGCATTTTAGTTGGTCAAGTTTTATTTAGCAAGCATTAACTAGGTTTAAGTTTATACCAACCCTTATATAAAAACTGATTAAATAAACAACATCAACCATAAAGAACAACAGCTTAAATCATCTTTAAGTTCATTTATCATGTGAGGGTCCAAGCCGCTCTTAACCGTGAGCACGGCTGATATATCAGTTTTCACTCTGCAGAGCTTGTACACTTTACCCACAGCTCGTGTTTCCCTTTATGCCCGGGTTTGCAAGGCCCTTAAACACTTCCGAGGTGAGTGGCAGGGATTCACTACGAGGCCTTTACAAAGATTCCCTAACTCGTGATAATCCGCTAAGGTTTCAAGTCAAAGCGGTCATAACCCTCCCTATTGAGGAAAATACCTTAGCCAAGGTTCACATAGCTATGTGCCTCAAAGGACCGAGCTATACCCCGTCAATGCAACCCCTCTTGCCCTTTCGGTAAGATCATCACAAGCTAAGGTTTCTAATTAATTAGCCAAGACCAGAGCCATATAGTACTGTGGTTGTACTGTTTTCCTGGGTGGTTCTCCATGTTCCAATTCATTCGATAAGCTTGTTTGATTGCCATAACAATATTCCAAAGGACATGAGAGATATAGGAAGCAACATGATTTCCAAACATCCAGAAACTATTATTAAGCAACTAGCGTAGCTATAACATAAATAAAACAACCCAGGTTTAAACAAGGAAGTTGAATAAAGTCTAGTCATATCCTTAATTGGGTTCCATCATATTCTAGACACATGCATGCATAAAAGTAAAGGTGTAATTGTGATATTAATAGGACTGAAAATATGATCAAGGACCACTTGCCTTCGTTAGCAAACTGCTGCTGCTCAGGAAATTCTTCAAAGTCTTGTCCTTGCGGATCCTCGAACTGCGCACCGTCTAGCATCGCACACAAGCACATACAAACAAGCAAACAAAATAAAATAAGAACAGTACACCAATCATTGAAAACAGAACAAAATAATGTTTTAAAAACATTGTACAAGTTGTAAGGATCGCGTGAGCGCAAGAATCGATGAAATCGGAGTTAAAACGGAGAAGTTAGGGCTAAAACGGGGTTCCAGGGGCTTATCTGCGAAGATTTAGATCTAAAAGGACCTAAATCAGAGAAACCAGGGGCTAGATCGTAAATAAACCCTAGACAGAGGGGCTAGCTTGCAAAACCCTAGGCTAAGGACGGCGGGTTTGATTTTGAGAAACCTCAGGGATCTAAACAGAAGAAAAAAGGACGAAACTGCAATTATTTTTGAACAGGAATGGACGGCGGGTTGATTTCGGGGAAACTTAAGGGCTCTTTTGCAAAACTGCCTCGGTTGACCGGTACGCGATCTGATTGACTCGCGGCTGGATCGGTTGCGGGCCGGTGGATCAAGATCGGACGATGGAGATCGCGCTGGCGGGGGAAACAGCGCGGGAGCGGCGGCGGGGCGCCGGCGGCGAGGCGGAGGCGGCGGCGGTTCGCCGGACTTCAAGCGAATAAGCGATTCCCGGCTCGGTTTTGGGTCGGACTTGGACGGGAAGCGAGAGCGCGACACGGGGGACCGATCTAGGGCAAAAGGAGGCGGCGAAGACGACCGAGGCAACGGGGCGACGGCGAGCGGCGGCTCGGTTACTCCGGCGAGCTCGAACGGGCACGGGAGCGTGGGAAAGGAAGGGAGAGACGGCCGGGAGGTTTCCTCACCACAACGTGGTGCCTCGGGGTGGCTCGTGCGACGGCGGGAAGCAGCGAGACGGCGGTGCGGCGGCGGACCGGAGCTTGAGCGGCGAAGGCGGCTCGGGGGCTAGGGTTTTGAGCGGCGGCGGCTGCGGCTAGGGTTTAGGGTAGGCGGGGGGACTGGCGGCGCTTAAATAGGGGGCGGCCACGGGCGCCTGGGCGTGCGGGCCCGAGACGGGGACGGCGCGGAGGGGCAGATCAAGCTCGGACTCGAGCTCGGTCCGGCTCGGGCGCGGGGGAGGGGAAGACCCCGACAGGTGGGGCCCCCTTGCCAGCGCCAGAGAGCGAGAGAGCGGGGAGGCGGGGTGCGCGCGCGGGGCTGGGCCGTCGGGCGAGCTGCGGCCCAGAAAAGAGAGAGAGCGCACGGGGGAAAGGAAGAAGGGAAGGAGCGCAGGCCTTGGGCCGCGCGGGGTGGACCGGACCGAGCGGAGAGAAGAGAGAAAAGGGAAGAGGCCGGGCTTCGCGAGGGGAGAGAGAGAGAGAAGGAGAGGGGGACTGCGGGCCGGCTGCAGAGGAAAGAAAGGGGAGGAGGGGGGTGGCCAGCCGGGCTGGGCTGGGCCCAAAGGGGAGAAAAGAGAGGGAAAAGAGAGAAGAACAAACAAAAATCAAAAAGGGCTTTTGAATTTGAATATGGAATTTGAATTCAAATCTAACTTCAAATAAACTGCAAACAAAATATCAATGCAAAGAGCATGAGATGCACAATCACATGGTTTTCCCTATATTTATTTTTATACCTTAAGAAAATTTGTTCATCAAAAACCCAATGACTCCTCTAACCCATCCTTTTTATTAAATTTTGCACTTTATAAAATTTAGGGTGTTACAAAAGGAAACGGCGGCGAGGTAGCTCCGGTAGAGGTCCGGCCACGGGGAATGGTTCGGGAGCTTCAGTGGAGCAAGGGAAAACTTCCTAAGGTGTTGTGGTGGTGCGGGGAGGATTGGAGGGGGTTGCCCACGGCGAACAGAAGGGCGCCGGAGATGGAGGAGATGGCGGCGGTGGTGCTCGGGGTTCCAGGCAATAAAAGAGCAAAAATGGGAATGGAATGGGAAGAGAGGGGAGTAGTGCTGCTCTTGAACCAGAAGAGATGAGGCGGGGGGGGGGGGCGCTCGAGCAATGCCACGGCGATGGCGAGGTGGCGGCGGCAGAGCCGCGGGACGGCGTGGCGCGCGCGCAAGAGGGCCAGGGAGGGGGAGCTAGAGAGGTGTTCGGGTTGGTGTCGACGCGTGGAGAAGCTAGGAACTGGAGGTGGCGCCGGGGAGCGACCAACGTGCAGCACATGGCCGGGGAAGCGGCGCTGACACCGGCGGTAGGGGTGCAGCGGGCGGAGCAGAGGAGTTGCCAGAGGAGGAAGAGGAGAGGAGGAGGTCCGAGGGACTTAGTTGGAAATTGCAAAAACCTCAGGGACTTCACTGTAAACAGAAATTTCCCACTGATCCAGAGCTCTAATGAGAAAATGGTCAAAATGAAAGTTGTAGAACTTTTCAAAACCTATAACTTTTCTTTAGGGCTCAAGTTTAGAAACCTAAAGTACAAAGTTTTATTTCACCATTTTGCACTCAAAATAAACTTTACATAAAACTTGTCCTAGTAAAGTAATTTTTATGAACTCTTGGGCTTATCTGCAAGCATTTAAGGCTGGTCATGATGACATTCACCTTTTTCACTTTGACCCTTAGTAATTTTTGGAAAGTTACTTTATACTCCAACTAAATTACATAAAAGGGTTTGTATTTTCATAAATTTATAGAAATACCCTTATTCTCATAACTTTATTAGATTTTCACACAATTTCACACACACCAAACATTATTTCTATTGGTTTGATCTATTTGACACCTAGGGTGTCACAGGTTGGCCGTGAAATTTGATCCTAAGTCCGTGATGATGGTGTTGGGGAAGCCGAAATGGTGAGAATATCTGAGATGAAGTCAACGACCCGATCTGGCGTGAGCTTGGCTATCGGCTTGTACTCAATCCACTTAGTAAACTTGTCGATAGCCACCAGAACATGGGTGAAACCACCTGGCGCCGTTGTGAAGGGCCCAATCATGTCGAGGCTCCAACAAGCGAAAGGCCAGGATGGCGGTATGGTGATGAGGCTGTGGGCTGGAACATGAGTCTGCTTGCCAAAGAACTGACAATTTTGGCATCTGCGCACGAGATCCTCTGCGTCGGTCACTGCAGTGGGCCACCAGAAACCGGCCCTGTATGCTTTCCCCACCAGCGTTCTTGAAGCCGCATGGTTTCCGCAGACGCCCTCATGGATCTCCCGCAATATGTCGTAGCCATCCTCCTTTGTGACGCACTTCATGAGAACTCCTGACCGAGCGCCGCGCCGGTAGAGCTTGCCGTCGACCAGGACAAAACCCTTGCTTCTGTGCAGGACGCGTGCCGCCTCTGCGCTCCTGGCGTCAATTCCTGCTGGTAGCCTTTGATCGCGGATGAAGTCAATAAAAGCCTCTCGCCAGTCCTCCCCCAGCACCATAACCTCTCGATCGGGTTGTTGGGGACCCGCATCGATGGTTACCTACGGAGAAGACTTGATGGATGGCTGCTTGAGCTCCTGGACGAAAACTCCCAGTGGGACCTGAGCACGTGTTGACCCCATTTTGGACAGGATATCCGCGCCAACATTGTGCTCCCGCAACACATGGTGAACCTCCAAGCCTGAAAATTTGCTTTCCAACTTGCGCACTTCCTGCACATAGGCGTCCATCGTCTCCTTGTTGCAGTCCCATTCTTTGTTGACTTGTTGAACGACAAGAAGAGAGTCGCCATATACAAGTAGTCGCTTGATCCCTAGTGATATCGCCAAACGAAGCCCGTGAAGCAAGGCCTCATACTCGGCTTCATTGTTGGATACTGCCCACAGGATCTGAAGGACATATTTCAATTGTTCACCTCGTGGAGAAATAAGCAGAACCCCAGCATCACCGCCGTCGAGCTCGAGGGACCCATCAAAGTATATGGTCCAGTGCTCTAGCTTGTCTACTGGAGTTGGGACTTGATTCTCCCTCCATTCAGCCATGAAGTCGACTAGAGCCTGTGACTTGATTGCAGTGCGTGGCTTGAAGTCGACTGACAAAGCCCCCAGTTCCACTGCCCACTTGGATATGCGTCCCGTGGCATCTTGATTATGAAGAATATCCGCCAACAGGAAATCCGTGATCACAGTGATCTTGTACTCGTCGAAGTAGTGGCGTAGCTTTCTTGATGTGATTAAGATTGCATATAAAAGCTTTTGAACAGCTGGATACCGTACCTTGGATTCGGAGAGGACCTCGCTGACGAAGTAGACAGGCCTCTGCACTCCAAACACATGGCCTTCCTCGCCTCGCTCGACTACAATAGCACTGCTGACAACATGAGTTGTTGCCATGATGTAGAGTAGTAGATCCTCCCCTGGCAACGGTGCTGTAAGGATCGGAGGTGACTGAAGGTGATGTTTCAGATCCTGCAGGGCTTGCTCAGCCTCCTCCGTCCATTGGAACTTGGTGCTTTAGGAGCTTGAAGAAGGGTAGTCCTCTCTCCCCGAGTCGGGAGATGAACCTGTTCAGGGCCGCCATACAACCTGTTAACTTCTGCACATCCTTGATTGTGGCCGGAGCCTCCATATCAGTGATGGCCATGATCTTTACAGGGTTGGCTTCAATGTCCCGGTTGCTAATGATGAACCCGAGCAATTTCCCTGAAGGTACTCCAAAAACGCACTTATTAGGATTGAGTTTCCACCAAAATCTGCGCAGACTGCTAAATGTTTCCTCCAAATCTGCAATCAAGTCGCTGGAGTCCCTGGTCTTGATGACCACGTCATCCACATAAGCTTCAACATTCCGGTGCAGCTGATCCGCGAAGCACATTTGGATCGCACGTTGATAGGTCGCTCCTACATTCTTCAACCTGAAGGACATGGTTTTGTAGGCATAATTCCCGAACAGGGTGATGAACGCAATCTTGATTTGGTCCTCCTCCTTGAGCGCGATCTGATGTTAACCTGAGTAACAATAAAAAAACAGAGAAGGACACAACCAGCCATCGAATCGACAACTTGGTCAATGCGCGGCAGCCCAAAATGGTCCTTTGGGCAGTGCTTGTTGAGATCAGTGTAGTCGACACACATTCTCCATTCATTGTTCTTTTTCTTTACAAGAACGGGATTCGCTACCCACTCTGGATGGATTACTTCTTTAATGAATCCAGTCATGAGAAGTTTAGCCATCTCCCGTTTAACGGGATTTGCTACCCACTCGGGTGTATATTCAAAGCATGCTCGATCAACTCCCTGGGCACCCCTGGCATATCCGCTGGTTTCCACGCGAATATGTCTCGGTTAGCCCGAAGGAAGCTGACGAGCACGAGTTCCTATTTGTCACCTAAGCCCGCGTCGATGACAGCGGTCTTAGATGGATCTCCCTCCTGAAGCTGGATCGTCTTGAGGGCCACATCATCAGTCGACTGGATGCTCGACTTGCTGGCCTTCTTGGAGGGAATCTCCAGCCCGGATTGGGAAAACTGCTGCGCGGCCGCGAGTACTTCTCCCGAAGCATCTGGCACGCGAGTAGTCGAAGCATACTGGATCGCCTCCTGATTGCAGTCATATGACTTCTTCAAGTCACCATGGAGGGTGAGTACTCCACTGAGTCCTGGCATCTTAAGAAGCAGATAGACGTAATGCGGCACTGCTATGAACTTGGTGAGTGCCGGACGACCCAGTATTGCATGGTAAGAAGATTCGAAGTTAGCCACTTCAAATTTGATGAACTCGATACGATAGTTCTCCCGCATGCCGAAGGTGACTGGGAGGACCACCGTACCAAGCGGGTGTGCCGCGTTACCTGGGACGATGCCGTAAAAGGGGGACTTGCTGGGAACCAGCATGTCCTTGAAATCTAGGCCCATTTTCTTCAGAGTGCTAATGAAGATGAGATTGAGCCCGCTCCCGCCATCGATGAGGACCTTGGTGAGCCTGACCTCCGCCCCCACATGATCCAGGACCAAGGGAAACTTACCGGGCTCCGAAAAGCTCGTCCACTGGTCATCGCGAGAGAACGAGATGGGGAGCTCCGACCAACGGAGTGGTCGTGGTACCGCCGGCTCGACGGACAAAATCTCCCGGAGAAGCAGCTTCTGGTCCCGCCGGAAACCAAAATCCTCATCTCCCCCGAAGATGATGTTGACGACCTTCGAGGCGTCTTGAAACTTCGGGTTGCGCCCGTGGTTCTCTTGATCGTCGTCCTCGGGTTCTTTGTCCGCAGGCTTCTTGTTCTTCTTTCCACCACCGGCGTTGCTGAACGTTCTCCGAAGGTGGTAGCAGTCAATGGCGGCATGATTGGCACCTGGGTGCCACGGGCACTTCTTCTACAGGAGCTTCTCAAACTCCTCCTGCGTCGTCGACTTCTTGCCCCGCGAAGGACGATCGATAGCCGCGATGATATCATCTGGCTTTCGTTTCCGGGGTGGACCCGAAAAGTCCCGCTGGCCTTTATTGTTGCGGTTGTCGTTTGGACGCCTCAGATTGCTATCTTGATGTCGCGGGAACCGCTCCCGCATCTTCTCCTCCTGTTCGGACCAATCGTGCATCATATCACGAAGGCCAGCAACAGTCTTCGGCCTGTTCCGCTCGAAATCCCTGTAGATGCCCGGGTCGGTGATGCCGTTGTAGAAACAATCGATGATGTCGTCCTCCGAGATGTTCGCGATGGTGGTGCGGACGTCGAAGAAGCGATGTGTGTAGGACCGCAGTAGCTCGTTACGTTCCTGCTTACACTGAGCAAGATCATGATGAGTACCTGCACAAGCAATCGCTCCCTGGAAGTTGTCGATGAAGACCTTCTTGAGGCGCTCCCATGAGTCGATCGAGTTGTTGCTGAGGCTCTCCAACCAAGTGAGCAGCGCAGGGGCCAAAGCCATCGGGAAGTAGATGACTTTGGTGATATTCACCCCCCCTGTGACCTTAATGGCCGTGGAGTAGCAACGGAGCCACTGCTGAGGGGCTTGCTTGCCATCGTACTTGGTGATGCCGATCGGTTTGAAGCCCTCCGGGTACTTGTAGCTGCTGAAAACGTGCAGAAAAAGCAGGGAATCGGTCGCTACAATCAGTACCTGTAACACCCTAATGTAAATTTCCTAAAATTTTAATGAATTTATTTGGCTTAAATAAAATTTCTAAGGTTTTCCTTGATTTATCTTGTATTTAAATTAATTTTATATCACAAGTAATTAAAAATTTATTTAAGAACAACATGTTTGTGCATTCATGCTGGTGCATCTCTTTTGTTTGTTTGAATGGTTAAGTTTGAATTCAAATTTTATTTGGATTCAAATTGAATTGAGTTAAGTTTGGAAAATCAGGAAAAAGAAATAGAAAAGGGAGGAAGAGGAGCAACCAGCCCAGCAGCCCAAGTCTCTCTCTCTCTTTCCTAAACCGCGTGGCTTTTCCTCTTCTCTTCTCCGCAGCCCGGCCTGGCTCTCTCTTCCTTCTTGGGCCGGCCTTCTTTTTCTCTAGCGGCCCATCCTCACTCCTCTCTTCTCCTTTCTCCCCACGCGGCCCATCGGCCACCCTTGGCCCGAGCCGAGCGTTGCGTGCCTTCTCTCTCTCTTTCTCCCTCTCCTAGTCGGGGCCCGCACGTCATCTTCTTCCCCCTTCTCCTTCCCCCTCCCCTGTTTCTTTCCCCGCTGGCCCAGCCACCCGTCGCTGGCCGTGGCCCCTGCTCCACTGCACCCTGGGGCCGCTCCTCTGCGCCGCACCCCGGCCTGCGACCGAGCCTCCCCCTTCTTTCTAGAAGCTCCACCACCCGAGCCAGTATCGTGCGGGGCCGTTGTGCACGATCCGCTTCCTCCACACGCCACGGGCCCCGCCATGATTCCTGCGCCAGCCCGGGCACGCACGCCCAGCTCCCGCCTGTTGCCCTTAATTGGCCCCCGCACTCGCCTCTGAACCCCAGCCACCGAAGCGCCGCGAACCCTAGCTGCCGCCGCCGCGCATTGAAGCTCAGCGGAGCCGCCCCTGCTCCGCCGTGGTCCAGCAACCCTGACCCACCTCCGGCCATTTTCCAGCCCCGGTGAGCACCCCATCATCCCCAGGATCTTTTTGCGCTAGTTGTCGTGATCCCTAGCTTCCCGCAGCGATCGGACCGCCGCTCACCAGTGACTGCCACCGCATCGACCCGCCTCCGCCGTCGAGCGTGCCATCTCAGCCGCTGTAGACTCGTGCCAACCGCCCAGATGGGTTGCGCACGCCGCGAGCTTTCTCTCGGACCAGGTCTCGTCCAAAACCGAGCCCGGACGGTCGGGATCGGCCAACGCCGGCGAGGCGCCGCCGCGGATGCTGTCTCCGGTGAGCAATCGCCGCCACCGCGTCCCTAATCCCCACGGGCCGTCAGATCGGTAGCCAGCGCTCCTGATTAGATCGGGGTCTCATTGAATTGTAACCGTTGGATCCAGATCTAGCGGATCAAAGCCAATGATACCGGTTTGACATGGTCATTTTGCTAAAGAGTCCCTGGACTCTCCTGAAATCAACCCGCGCTCCTGTGCCGTTCAGAAGTATTTACAGTGAGGCCCTGTTTTTATTGTTTAGGCCCCCTAAGCTCTTTGGAAATCGAACCCGCAGTCCAGCCCCAGTAGTTTTGCATGTTAGACCCTACATCTAGCCTTTAATTATGTTTAGGTCCCTGGTCTTTGCCCAGAACCCCCTGGAAGTTCTGTTTTTCTCGCAGAAAAGCCCCTGGACCTTGTTTTAACCCTAGTTTTCGCGTCTTAGCTCAATTTCAGGTGGTTTTTGCGCTCACACGATCGTTGTAATGCGTAGAATAGTTCTATCATAGTTTTGTGTGCTATTTTTATGTAATGTTGTACTGTTTCTTATCTTTTGTCTTTGTTTGTATGTATGTGTATGTGCTGGACCATATTTTGGCATTGCGATCGTGAGTAGATGCTGAGCCTTTGGATGAGTACCAGGAGCCCCTTTCTGTAGAGCAGTTTGAGCAGCAGCAGGAGAACTTCAAGGAAGGCAAGTATAACATGAATATCCTATCACTTTTTAATATAATTTCATACTGCATTTTAATTCTGTATGCCTATAAGGACTTCCTAGCCACCTTATCCTTTATATAAATACCTTGGGTTGCATTTTGGTTAGTTGTGCTAGGTGCTGTGCTCTCATACATCTCGGTCCTTTTTAATTAATTTGATTAATGGTTATATGCAACTTAATTCTGAGAGTGGCTCTCTGTGCTGTGTGCTTGAGCGGCTCACGTCTCCTTAAAATGTGTTTTTTGTTAGAAACATGGTTTAGGGGGCCAGCACGGTGCTTAGTGCTTGGTTGGCCACTCTCCATAAGGACCGGTTCATAGAGCGACAACCTGGGACAACCGCGCAACCACAAGACTGGAATGGGACAGTCTTGACTTACTAATTAGATCATTTTGGTTTGGGAGTAACTTACCTGCGTGGGCAAGAGGGGTGGTAAGCTTCAATGGTCCCTTCTCCTCCGGCTTGGTCTGTGTTGTGTGCTTGTACCCCCATGAGGTGGGCCCCATCGTTGCTGATCCAGAAATCTTAGCGGTTACACCTTACTAATGTGATCCTTTGTAACAGTCTTGTAGTGTGCTTGCTAGTCATCTCACCTAAGAAAGTGTGATGAACAACTAGCGTAGCTCACGACTTGTGGGTAAAGTTGTGCAACCTCTCGAGAGTGTAAAAACTGGTATACCAGCCGTGCTCATGGTCATGAGCGGCCCAGATCCTCCGTCTGATTAGTGGGTTGTACCTTTGGTGCTTTGGCTTGGTTCTCAGTAGACTCATGGTTAATTTTGATTAATTATTATGTAACTTGGGTTATGGTAATTCATCCTCTTGTAGTAATTAGCTTTAATAAAATTTGCCAAGATTAAAAGCTAATGCAGTTGAGTCAGCTAACCCTAGAGCCTCATAATTCGTGGTATACTTGTTGAGTACAAGTTGTGTACTCACACTTGCCTTCTCTACTCTCCTGTTCTTTCGGGGATATCTTCTACTGCTGCTCAGTACCAGAAGATGTGGAGGACTACATCAGCGGACTCGACAATTTCTAGGCGTTGTCTCCCAGCCGACGTCCCTGTGGTGCCCTATTCTTCATGTATTTATTTTACGCTTCTGCATTCCTTGAACTGATTCTTGATTCAGTTGTAATAAAGATATTCATTTATAATTTATACGTTTTTATTTCAAGATACGTGTTGTGATATCTTGATGATTCTGTTATATATATGCGTGACTTGATCCTGACGCATATATGATTGCTCGATTTATGTTCTTATAAATCGGGTGTGACAGAATTGGTATCAGAGCCATGTCGACTGTAGGACGAAGCCTAGATAGAAATGGTCGAGTTACGGATTTCCTTTCACTTGCCTTGCTCCCGCAAAACTCAAATATTCATTTCTGCTTCTATTCCTTGAGCTCTAAACCTTGATTTTGCTAACCCTCTCTGCATTTTTTGAGAATTAGTCTGATAATTTCAGTAGACGTGGCCTGCAATTTTCTGACTGTCCTCATAAGTCTAGGACGCCTTTGCAAAAATACGCTAGAGCGCCTGTTTGTTTTAGTCGAGTGGAGTGATAAACTCGACTAACATTTGAATATTGACTGTTTGTGATTGTGCAAAATGTTTGATTTGGATTTTTGGTTGATTGCATAGTTTAGAAGTTAAACTTGCTCATGCAAATCGACTTTAATACAAACCTAAATTAAGTAATCAAAATTGAGTTAGATCGTTGGGGATAAAACCGTACACTCTTTTCTCTCTATTTTATCCTGTCAGAGTTTTCTTTCCGGAAGTTGTACAATATCTATCTCTTATAAATTTCGCTCTGTTGCAAACAGATGGTGAACACCAGGAGCACCAGCACCGGTTCTGGCTAGCAAGGGTAGAACAACCAGAGTACCGACCAGCCGCTGCCGATGCCTCCACCTCTGACCCCGGAGCAGTTCTTCCAGCTCCAGATGCAGATGATGGCCACTCTGAACAACACTATTCAGACTCTGCAGCAGATCCACGCTCAACCACCACCTCCTCCACCACAGCAGCCCCGCGACAGGCACGCGAACTTTCTGAGGGGTCACCCGCCGATGTTCTCTCATGCGGCTAATCCACTCCAGGCTGACGACTGGCTTCGTTCAGTGGAACGCCAGTTGGATGTCCACTCCAAGGCAGCTGTGAGGCTCAGCTCTCGATTGGTGGGAGTCCTACCCAGCTTGGGACCGCGACGCCCTCACTTGGGTCAAGTTCCGGGAGCGTTTCAGACACCACCACATCCCTGCTGGAGTGATGAAGATGAAGCACAAGGAGTTCCTTGCGCTTAAGCAGGTAAATTAGAGTAAAATCTTTCCGCAATTTCTTTTTGAGCTCAAACCCCCCCCCCCTTGTTATAAGAAATGCTAAGTAAAATTTCCATCCTCTTTTTCCGGTGATTATCATTTCAGGGAGCTATGACGGTGACCGAGTACCGTGATCGTTTCCTCCAGCTCACTCGCTACGCCCCCGCTGAGGTCGCCAATGATGGCGATAAGCAGGAGCGCTTCAGGGAGGGACTCGATGACCACCTGGAGTACGCGCTCATGAACCACCGCTTCGACAACTTCAACCAGCTGGTTGACGCAGCCCTCAACACTGAGCGCAAGCGCCGGGAGATTGAGGACAAGAAGAGGAAGATGGCTCCTGCTGCGTCTGGCAGCAACACCCGACCTCGGTACCAGTACTCGTAGTAGCAGCAGCACCAGAGGCAGATCCAGCAGTACCAGCAGTGACAACAACAGTACCCACCTCGTCCTCAGCAGCAGCAGCAGGCGGGACAGGGCCAGAGACTTCCAGCGCCTCCTGCACGCTCTGCTCCACCGGCTCCACCAGCTCCGCAGCAGGGAGTGCCTACTCCTCCTGCCGAGCAGCAGGCACCAGCACTCCCACGAGTGTGCTTTCACTGTGGCAAGCTGGGACACTACGCCAACGTCTATCCTCAGAAGGCGCAGTCGGGACAGCAGGGGCGCCCAGCTTAGCCCAACGCGCCATCCCAGGGTAGGGTGAACCACGTGACGGCCGAGTCAGCAGCCGAGGCTCCCAACGTGGTTATTGGTACGTTCATGGTCAATACTCACCCTGCTACAGTGCTTTTCGATACTGGTGCTACGCATTCCTTCATTACTCGGTCTTTTGTTGAGCATTATGGCATTCATACTAGCACATTAAAGAGGGGCATGTTAGTATCTTCACCGGGAGGGCAGTTGAGGTCTCATATCTTCTGTCCCAGAGTCAGTGTGGTCATAAGGGGGGTAGAGTTTAGTGCTAATCTCATGGTGCTAGACACCAAGGGTGTCGATGTAATCTTGGGAATGGAGACCCTTGTTATATGGGGTGTCAAGATTGATTGTGCGCAGAGGACTGTACACTTGTCGGCACCAGATGGACAGGAGGTCACAGTTAGTGCTTCGGAGCCTTCCGGAATTCTTTGTCAGATGGAGGCCAGACCCACGAATGGTATTCGCGTGGTGTCTAAATTCCCGGATGTCTTTCCGGATGATTTGCCAGGTATGCCGCCTGATCGCGACATTGAGTTTTCTATTGATCTCTTGCCTGGCACAGCTCCTATTGCTAAGCGGCCCTACCATATAGCACCCGTTGAGCATGAGGAAGTTAAGAAGACTGTCGACGAGTTGCTAGCCAAAGGTTATATCCGTTGCAGTTTCTCTCCTTGGGCTTTTCCTGTATTGCTTGTAGAGAAGAAGGATGGCGCAAAGAGAATGTGCGTCGATTATCGGGATCTGAATGCAGTCACCATCAAGAACAAGCATCCATTGCCCCGCATTGAGGATCTCTTTGATCAGCTTCAGGGTGCTTGTGTATCCTTGAAGATTGATCTGCGTTCGTGTTATCACCAGCTGAAGATTCATCTCGAAGATATTCCGAAGACAGCATTCACCTGCAAGTATGGGCTATACGAGTATACAGTCATGTCCTTCCGCCTGACCAATGCTCCGGCTTTCTTCATGCATCTGATGAACAAGGTTTTCATGGATTATCTGGACACCTTTGTGGTGATATTCATTGATAATATCCTGATATATTCCAAGTCAGAAGCAGAGCATGAGAAGCATTTGAGGTTTGTGTTATAGAGGCTCAGAGAGCACAAGCTGTATGCCAAGCTCGGCAAGTGCGAATTCTGGATTGACGAGGTTCCATTCCTCGGTCATGTCATCTCCAAGGGAGGTATTGCTGTGGACCCCGGAAAGGTGAAGGATGTGCTTGACTGGGTGGTACCGCAGACAGTGAAGGAAGTCCGCTCTTTTCTGGGCTTAGCAGGACATTATCGGAGGTTCATTGAGAATTTCTCCAAGATTGCGAAGCCTTTGACCTCCTTGTTAGAGAAGGGCATGATTTTCTCTTGGACTGATGAGCGTCAGAAGGCCTTCGAGGAGCTGAAGAAGAGGTTAACCACAGCACCAGTCCTTACTCTACCAGACCAGAGCAAGGGGTTCATAGTGTATTGTGATGCTTCGAGGGATGGTCTTGGTTGCGTCCTGGTGCAGAAAGGCAGAGTTATAGCTTATGCTTCGCGGAAGTTGCGCCGGCATGAGCTGAATTATCCCACACATAATCTGGAGTTAGCCGCAGTTGTGCATTCTCTGAAGATATGGAGGCATTACTTGTTTGGGCAGAGATGTGATATTTACACTGATCACAAGAGCCTCAAGTACATTTTCACTCAGAACGAGCTGAACATGCGGCAGAGAAGATGGTTGGAGTTAGTCAAGGATTATGACCTGGAGATTCACTACCATCTGGGCAAGGCCAATGTTGTAGCAGATGCTCTGAGCAGGAAGAGCTATATTAACCTGGCCGTGGCTTTCCAGATGCCTCGGGAGTTATGCGAGGAGTTTGAGCAGTTAAGTCTGGGTTTCTTGCATCACACCTCGAGTGCATCATTCGAGGCAGAACCTACTCTAGAGGTAGAGATCAGGCAGCATCAGAAAGAAGATAAGAAGCTGCAGGAGATCCGTGAATTGCTCAAGATTGGCAAGGCACCTCATTTTAGAGAGGATGATCAGGGTACCTTGTGGTACAAGGGTCGGATATGCGTGCTGAATGTAGGGGATCTCAGGAAGCTGATCTTGAGTGAGGCTTATGATACGGCATATTCCATTCATCCGGACAGCACGAAGATGTATTATGATCTCAAGGAATGATTCTGGTGGTATGGAATGAAGCGTTCCGTTGCAGAGTACGTGGCTATCTGTGACACTTGTCAACATGTCAAGGCAGAGCATCAGAGACCAGCAGGTCTATTGCAACCATTGAAGATTCTAGAGTGGAAATGGGAGGAGATCACTATGGACTTCATCGTTAGATTGCCTCGTACTCAGAAAGGGTACAACTCCATATGGGTAGTAGTGGATCGGTTGACAAAGGTTGCCCACTTCATCCCGGTGAACACTACTTACTCCGGCGCTAGACTCGCAGAGTTGTACATCTCCAGGATTGTTTGTCTGCACGGTGTTCCAAAGAAGATCATATCTGACCGAGGATCTCAGTTCACTTCACTGTTCTGGGAGCAGTTGCATGATTCGTTGGATACGAAGCTGCATTTTAGTACCGCTTATTATCCTCAGACAGATGGGCAGACAGATAGAACCAACCAAGTGTTGGAGGATATGCTTTGAGCCTGTGCTATTCAGTATGGTACCAGCTGGGATAAATGCCTGCCGTATGCAGAGTTTTCATACAACAACAGCTATCAGGCCAGTCTGAAGAAATCTCCTTTCGAGGCCCTGTATGGTCGGAAGTGCAGGACTCCGCTGTATTGGGATCAGATTGGCGAGAGGCAGGTGTTTGGTCCGGATATTGTTGAAGAGGCAAAACAGCTGGTACAGCAGGTGTGAGAGAACCTGAGGGTCACACAGACTCGTCAGAAGAGTTACGCGGATGTTCATCGTCGAGATCTGACCTTTGCAGTGGGTGATCATGTGTACCTGATGGTCTCACCGATGAGAGGGATCCGCAGGTTTAATGTGAAGGGGAAGTTAGCCCCTAGATACATTGGTCCGTTCAAGGTGTTGGAACGGAAGGGTGAGGTAGCATACCGTTTGGAGTTACCCCCCAGCCTCTCGGGAGGGCATGATGTGTTCCACGTGTCTCAGCTGAAGAAGTGCTTGAGGGTGCCAGAAGAATAAGCACCGCTAGAAGGGTTGGATGTGCAGGAGGATCTGACCTACATCGAGCATCCGGTGAAGATTCTGGAGATGTCTGAGAGGGTTACCAGAAACAAGAAGATCAAGATGTGCCGTGTGCAGTGGAGCCATCACACGGAGGATGAAGCCACGTGGGAGCAAGAAGATGAGCTGAGGAAGACATACCCCGATCTCTTTGCTAGCTAGCCTATCTGAATCTCGGGACAAGATTCCTGTAAGGGGGGTAGGTTTGTAACACCCTAATGTAAATTTCCTAAAATTTTGATGAATTTATTTGGCTTAAATAAAATTTCTAAGGTTTTTCTTGATTTATCTTGTATTTAAATTAATTTTATATCACAAGTAATTAAAAATTTATTTAAGAACAACATGTTTGTGCATTCATGCTGGTGCATCTCTTTTGTTTGTTTGAATGGTTAAGTTTGAATTCAAATTTCATTTGGATTCAAATTGAATTGAGTTAAGTTTGGAAAATCAGGAAAAAGAAATAGAAAAGGGAGGAAGAGGAGCAACCAGCCCAGCAGCCCAAGTCTCTCTCTCTCTCTTTCCTAAACCGCGTGGCTTTTCCCCTTCTCTTCTCCGCAGCCCGGCCTGGCTCTCTCTTCCCTCTTGGGCCGGCCTTCTTTTTCTCTGGCGGCCCATCCTCACTCCTCTCTTCTCCTTTCTCCCCCCGCGGCCCAGCAGCCACCCTTGGCCCGAGCCGAGCGCCGCGTGCCTTCTCTCTCTCTTTCTCCCTCTGCTAGCCGGGGCCCGCATGTCATCTTCTCCCCCCTTCTCCTTCCCCCTCCCCTGTTTCTTTCCCCGCTGGCCCGGCCGCCCGTCGCTGGCCGTGGCCCTTGCTCCGCTGCACCCTGGGGCTGCTCCTCTGCACCGCACCCTGGCCCGCGA
This sequence comes from Panicum hallii, assembly GCF_002211085.1. NCBI lineage: Eukaryota > Viridiplantae > Streptophyta > Magnoliopsida > Poales > Poaceae > Panicum > Panicum hallii. The sequence continues at coordinate 11,138,495 of NC_038048.1, forward strand.
CCGAGCCTCCCCCTTCTTTCAAGAAGCTCCGCCACCCGAGCCAGTATCGCGCAGGGCCGTTGTGCACGATCCGCTTCCTCCGCATGCCACGGGCCCCGCCGTGACTCCTGCGCCAGCCCGGGCATGCACGCCCAGCTCCCGCCTGTTGCCCTTCATTGGCCCCCGCACTCGCCTCTGAACCCCAGCCACCGAAGCGCCACGAACCCTAGCCGCCGCCGCCGCGCATTGAAGCTCAGCGGAGCCGCCCCTGCTCCACTGTGGTCCGGCAACCCTGACCCGCCTCCGGCCATTTTCCAGCCCCGGTGAGCACCCCATCGTCCCCAGGATCTTTTTGTGCTAGTTGTCGTGATCCCTAGCTTCCCGCAGCGACCGTGTGGCAGAACCAACCTGAATTATACCGGCTCAAGTACGCGAGTCCACTCTAGAGGGCTCCAACATGCTTCAAACGGTATAATCCCTTGGCCTGTCGGATAACGTCCCGATAAACCACCGAATACAGGATCAAATAAGGTTACCTCACACGAAGGTGAGTCCAGAGATACAGTCACCATCAGATTATACATCACAGGGAATTACTTTACAAGAGTTTCTAAAAGTAGTAAGAAGTTTCAAATCTAGAGAAATGATTACAAACTGTTAAAGCTATGGTTTTTGGCAGCGGAAAACATACGCGATGATTTACAACACATCGTCAAGACGGATGTCATGCTAAGCACAGGCACGACATCACTCAGGGTCATCAGTGCTGGCCGGGGACGGATCCCAATCCACGGACCAACCTTCTGGAAGAGCACAGGGCCAAGACAGGGGAAGAGTAGGGTCTTCAGGACTTTACCTGTAAAACATAAAACTAGCAAGGCTGAGTATACTAATACTCAGCAAGTCTTACCCGTTTCACGATATACTTAGCCATGTAACTAGACTTATGAAGGCTTGTAATGGTTCTGGATTTAGTTTCAGCTGAAAAGCAACAAAAGTAGATCCTTAATTTCAACTTTTAGCTTTCAGGTTCTAGTTGATTAACCATTCTAGATAAGCACCTATATCTACTCAAGCAAGGTAGAGCTCTTTATATCAACCATCAGCATTACTCATCATATAGTTACTCTTGTTACTCTGTGTGATAAAGGGATCAAGCAGTCTCAATCTTCGTGAGAAGCGGACGATTCTAAATCGAATTTAACCTTGCAAGGTAAACCTAACTCACACGCTTGGAACATCCAACGATTGTTCCGAAGCAACCGTTTGCCTTTCATTCCGACTCGTGGACAGGTCCACCACAAGTGACTGCAGGACCATACGCACTTCCAAAGTGCAGGACATACGTCTGTAGCGTGACTACAAAACCTGTATTCCTGGTTGCCCTTGCAACACGTATTCCCACACGTCGAATTAAGTAACTAGAAGAAGCAAGACGAGTGGTGGGAGGTATGTCCACTCCTCGGGCCGATTGGCTACTAGGCTTGCCGCTTACCCAAAACTCATGGCATGTGGTTAGTACTTTCAAACGCTTAACCCCGATCGGCACACACCGCGACCTTAACCAATTTTAACAACACAGACGGGGTATCATTCCTTTCCATGATACTGCACATAACCTCGTCCGTCATCCTTATAGTGATTACAGGAATGTAAACATTACAACTCCTATATCGCGCGAGTGACAGGAAATCACCCGACTTCTACCGGTCCTATTAGCAGAGCATCTATTCGATATGAACTCAGGTACAATACATTGGTTCCTAGGATTCATGCATCTAGGGTTTCATTTCATCTCCTAGACTTAATGCAAGATATAATATATCAATATAAGATTGCATAATGTAGTAATTTGAAATACTGGGTTATGCACCGGGGCTTGCCTTCTTGCACGAGGTTGGGGCAGTTAGTATTTTCCGAACTTTGGTTCGGTACTTCAGTTAAACTTTCGACGGCGTCTTCGGGGTCTGCAGGAATTTCCTCGGCTTGGTCTGCGATCAGCCTGTGATCACCGTCGGCGAGAGTAGTTGAGTCTACATGATATGCAAGAATATAAAAATTAAAGAATGCATATTTTTTTTATTTCATAATGAGGTTGCAATCTAAACAGCTAACATACATGAAATACCATGAACTCATGATACAGAAGGGGGTTTAGATTTGGGTTAGCACTCATATTTAAGTCATGATTACAGTATCAAATTTATTGAAACAGGAACTAAAATATTTAAATCTGAATACAAATTTCAAGTTTAAGTTCAAACTCTGGACAAACGAATTATAAGCCTTGAAAATTTAATTATAAACTAATCATTAACATATCAGATCATGGCAAAAAGATCTAGTTAATTAAGCCTAAGGAGTACACTTAATTAATTCCATAGCATTTCGAACTTGAATTGCCCAAATTCAAAAGAACTTAAATTAGAAAATATTGCTGGGTTTGAAACTTTTACACAAGCTCACACATGACCTATGGAAGCTACATACCAAAAATTACAAGAAACAAAGCAAGCATGTGAAAGTTATGCATCCCTTACTCTTCAACCTTAAGTTTAAAATAGACTCAAAAATATTTAGTTTCACACCAAACATTATTAATAAAAGTTGTAGAGGTTGAAATCTAGTTTCCAGCAAAATTCGTTTGACAATTTTTGGAATTTCCTACAATTTTCTATTGAATTTACAAGCCAGCAGCACTACTCACATGAAATAACACCAACATTTACATAGAGATCCCCAAACAGCACTGTTCCTATGAGTCTAGAACTTTGCAAAAAACCCCCTGAACTTGTTCCAATTGTTGCACGAGGTCCTCTAGGCGAGCTTGAAACAGAGGAGGCGCCGGGGAGCTCGGTTCCAGCGGGAGGAGGCCATGCCGGCGGCCGGGGAGGTTTAGCAGTACACCGGGAATCCCTTTTGGGGGTCAGAAGGCGAGGAGGAAGGCCAAAAGGGGGACATCAGCGTTGGGGGGGGGGTAGAGCTCAGGGGTGCGGATTGTTCTGACCGGCCGGGCAGGAGGCGGCGGTGTAGTCCTGGTCTGGGGGAAGCAGGGGCGGTGCAGCTTCGGTTTGGGGGAGGGCAGGGGCAGTGCAGCTCCAGTTTGGGGGAGGGCAGGGGCGGCGTAGCTCCAGTTTGGGGAAGAGCAGGGGTGGCGGCCTTGCGCGAGGGGGCGGGCAGTGAGGCAGAACGAGGGGAGGGCGTCGGGAGTTTGGGAACGCGGTGGCGGGGTACTTGCTCGGCTCTAAGTTCGCTCCGACAACGACATCCACTACTCTGGCATCTGCCTGCCTCCACCGCTTCGGAGTGAGATACAAACGCCGGGATAGGGGGCCTGGCGGAGGAGTGCTTGCGGTTGGGAACAGAATGGGGCAAGCGCGAAGGAGGGAGCAAGTGGGGCGGCGGGACACAGAAGAAGGAGGAGCCGAAGGGGTGGCGGCACGTGGACAAACTTGCAGCAAGAGGTGGTGAGGGTGGCCGGAACAGCGGCGAGGTGCAGAGCAAAAAAACAGAGACGCGCCAGAGGAGGAAGAGAAAGGGGATTTTCCTAGGGACCTGTTTGTAAAACTGAAGAAACACAGGGACTCTACGGTAAACTAACTTTTCCCACCGATATAGAGATCTAATGAGAAGATGCCCAAAATGAAAGTTGTAGAACTTTTCAAGCCCTACAACATTGTTTTAGGGCTCAAGCTTAAAAACCCAAAACTTGTAGCATTACATGTTGAATTTTGAACAAAAGTAAAATTTGAATTACCTTGGTCCATACCTAAAGAGGTTTGGTCAAAAAAAAATTTGGACCTATATACAAGTTTTCATGACTGTCATGATGACTGGCATTCTTGCAGGTTAGTCCTAAGTAAACTTTAGAGGTCACTCTTATACTCTACTTAACTTGCATAAAAGGACCCATATTTTTGCATTAATTACATTTAGGTCCTTGTTTTCCACACAAAAACCCATTTTTCATGTGATTTAGCATATCTATTACACTTTCTTTCTTATGATGATATAGACTTAACACCTAGTGTTGTATTTATCCTAGGTTTTAAAGCTATCTTCCATTCCACTTAATCAGCACTCAAGGACCTATATTCTATAGAAATTACAAATATACTCTTAATTATTTGTACTATACATAAATACCATAGCAAGCACATACTCTTTACACTAAGTCTAGTATCTATAAATCTAATTACCTGGTTGTCACAGCCTTCCCCCCTAAAAAGAATCTCATCCCGAGATTCGAAGGCAGAAAGAATCAGACGATTAGATTTGAGGATTGGCTTGAAGGAAGTTTGGGAAATTTTATTGAAGATAAGATTCTGTTTCCCAAGTTGCTTCTTCTTCGGTGTGGTGATCCCATAAAATCTTGTACATCTTAATCGTCCTTCTTTTGGTGACTCTTTCATTGGTATCCAAGATTTGAATAGGTTGCTCGGTGTAAGATAGATCAGGTTCAATCTCAATGGCGGTGGTTTCAATGATCTCCGTAGGTACTTTAATACATTTCTTGAGTTGAGAGATATGGAAGACATCGTGAATGGCAGCCAATTGAGATGGAAGGCGAATTTTGTAAGCCACTGGGCCACAGACCTTAAGAATCTCAAAGGGTCCAACATACCGTGGTGCTAATTTCCCTTTTATGCCGAAACGCTGAACACCCTTGGTAGGAGATACTCGGAGATAGATAAAATCTCCTGCTTGGAATTGCAGAGGTTTCCTTCTTTTATCTGCATAGCTTTTTTGTCTAGACTGAGCTATTTTAAGGTTGGCTTGAATAATCTTGACCTTATCTTCGACTTCGACAACTAGGTCTGGTCCAAAGATTTTGCGTTCACCGGTCTCAGACCAACTCAAAGGAATTCGACATCTGCGACCGTATAACGCTTCAAAAGGACCCATCTGAAGGCTACATTGATAACTGTTATTATAAGAGAATTCAGCCAAAGCAAGACATTTATCCCAGCTTGTACCATAGTGAATTATACAAGCTCGGAGCATGTCTTCAAGAATTTGGTTGACTCGCTCAGTCTGTCCATCCGTCTGAGGATGATATGCAGAGCTTCGAATCAGTTTGGATCCAAGAGCAGACTGTAGTTGTTCCCAGAAGCGTGCAATAAATTGTGCCCCCCCCCCCCCCGATCAGAAATAATAGTCTTAGGGACACCATGCAACCGAACAATTTGATCCAGATAGACTTCGGCATACTTCTTAGCAGAGTAAGTGGTATGCATAGGAAGAAAATGAGCTGTTTTAGTAAGTCTATTGATAATTACCCATATGGAGTCATGTTTTTGGGAGGTGTTAGGAAGACCAAAAATAAAATCCATACTAATGTCTTCCCATTTCCATGACGGAATGGGTAGTGGTTGGAGTGTACCAGATGCCTTGAGATGACTGGCTTTAACTCTCTGGCACGTATCGCACTCAGATACATATTTAGCAATTTCTCTTTTCATTCTGGTCCACCAAAAATTCCATAGAAGATCTTGATACATTTTGGTACTGGCAGGATGAATAGAGAATTTGGATAGATGGGCTTCATCAAGGATTTGTCTACGCAGTGGATGGTCTTTAGGTACAACAATACGATTGTTGAACCATAGGACTCCTTGATGATCGGTGTGAAAACACTTATATTTGGCTTCTCCCAGAGATAGCTTTGATTTGATAATTTTGATACCCTCATCATGTAGTTGCGACATGATGATTCTATCTTGCAGAGTAGACTCAATGGATAGCAGACTCAGACTACCTTGAGGAATGATCTCTAAATTGAGTTTTCTCATCTGATGGCAGAGAGTGTCACTGAAGGTTGATATGGATAAGCAGTGACAATGTGCCTTGCGGCTAAGTGCATCTGCAACCATATTGGCTTTGCCAGGATGGTAGTGTACCTCAAGATCGTAGTCTTTAATCAGTTCTAACCAGCGCCTTTGCCTCATATTCAGGTCAGCTTGGGTGAAGATATACTTGAGGCTCTTATGGTCAGTGTAGATGTTACACTTAGCACCCATAAGATGATGTCTCCAGATCTTGAGAGCATGAATAACAGCTGCCAATTCAAGATCATGAGTTGGATAATTTTGTTCATGGTTCAGAAGTGCTCGGGATGCATAAGCGATGACCCGGTTGTTTTGCATAAGAACACAACCAAGGCCAGTTCCAGAAGCATCACAGTAGACATCAAAAGGCTGAGTATTATCTGGCTGAGCTAGCACTGGGGCAGTTGTTAGAAGTCTTCTCAAAGTGTGGAATGCTTTATCACACTTATCATCCCAGGAACTTAACCTCTTTCTTAAGTAGCTCAGTTATAGGTTTAGCTATCTTGGAGAAATCTGGAATGAATCGGCGATAGTATCCCGCCAATCCGAGGAAACTTCGTATTTGATGGACTGAATTTGGAGGCTTCCAATCCATAACTTCCTGGACTTTGGTTGGGTCAATATATATGCCTTCACTAGAGATAGTGTGTCCCAAAAATTTCACACTATCTAGCCAAAATTCACATTTTGAGAATTTGGCATAAAGGCGATGATCACGTAGCCGTTGAAGAATGATGCGTATGTGATCGGCATGGTCTTCATTAGTCTTGGAATATATCAGAATATCATCGATGAAGACCACGACGAATTTGTCAAGTTCCAGCATAAAGACTAAATTCATAAGATACATGAAATATGCCGGTGCGTTAGTAAGCCCAAATGACATAACCAGATATTCATAAAGTCCATATCTGGTTGAGAAGGCCGTTTTTGGAATGTCACAAGGCCTAATCTTGATCTGATGATAACTAGAGCGTAAGTCAATCTTAGATAAGACCTTAGCTCCAGCTAGCTAATCGAACAAGATGTCAATGCGGGGAAGAGGGTACTTATTTTTGATGGTGACCGCATTGAGTGGACGATAATCGACACATAGCCTTAGGCTATGGTCTTTCTTCTTTACGAAGAGAGCAGGACAACCCCAAGGTGAAATACTTGGGCGTATGAAACCTTTATCAAGAAGATCATGGAGTTGGATCTTTAGCTCGGCCAATTCATTTGGAGGCATACGATATGGCCTCTTTGAAATAGGTGCGGTGCCAGGTTGAAGTTCAATAATGAACTCAATGTCTCTGTCCGGTGGCATTCCAGGCAAGTCGTCTTGAAAGACATCGGGGTACTCACAGACTACAGGAATGTCTGTGATGGCATAAGTGCAAGAGTGCAGATACTCCTGCTGGGGCAGATAGAGGGTAGTTGCTCCTTGACGTGGTGAGTCAATCTCGATAACTCGGGAAGAGATGTCTAGCAGTACTCTATGTTCTGTCATCCAATTTATCCCAAGTATAACATCAATACCCTCTAGGTTTAACAGAATCAAATCAGTTATGATTTCCTTGCTACCCAATTGAATTGGCACCTTTTTGATCATTTGGCCAGATGTAATTTTTCCTCCAGGGGTAGAGATCACATATGACCCCTTGGTAGGGCAAGGATCAAGTCCTATTCGGGTACTGCAGTTGTTACTAATGAAACTATGAGTTGCTCCTGAATCGAATAATGTAACAACTGGTTTGTGATATATCGAGAATGTGCTCGACATGATAGGGGCTCCATCTGGAAGTTCCGCAAGGGTAGTGAAGTTAATCTGTCCTTGGTGGACTTGCATCATCGGTCTTTTGCCCTTGTTCTGGTTCTTCTGACTGGAACTCTACCCTTGATTAGGTTCCTTGGGTTGCAGACAACTTCTAATGAAATGATCCGCACTTCCGCACTTTAAACAGCAATAAGTGCTGCTTTTCTGTTGGACTTGTTGAACATTTGGCTGTGGGCTAGATTGTTGTGATTGTTGCAAAGATACGGATGTTGATACTCTCCTTGTTGTTGAGGCGGCCTGAAAGCCAGTCCGCCAATCAGGGCATTTCGCTGTGGCGCTCTAGGCGGTACATTCTGAACCAACTGATACTGTGAGGGTTGAATGCTCGTGGGTCCAGTGGAGATCCTTCGCTTCTTTTCGGCACGGTGTGCCGTGATGCAATCCTCCTGATTAAAAGCCATGTTAACCAGCTCACTGAAGGTATTCGCCTTGATAAGGTTCAGACATTCTTTGAGCTTAGTGCTCAGGCCTCGACGGAAATGATCTTGCTTTTTGGCATCATTATCAGCATAATAACCCGCATACTGACACAGGTGATTAAAAACCTGTGCATATTGCAGTACGGTGCGGGTGCCTTGAGTAAGTGCCAAGAACTCAGTCAGTTTCCGTTCCATCAACCCTTCAGGTATATGATGTGCCCTGAAGGCATTCCGGAATTCTTCCCAGGAGATAACATGGTCATCAGTTTGCATATCACAATAATTATCCCACCAAATACGGGTAGCTCCGCGTAATTGTTGGGCAGCAAAATGAGCCTTGTGAGAGTCCGCACATGGAATCGTAAGAAGAGCAAACATAGATTCAATGGTGCGGAGCCAAGCATCGGCATCCAAGGGCTCCTCCACTTCGCCGAATAGCGAGGGCTGGGTACTGAGGAAATCTTGATAGGTTGCCACCTGAGGTTCATCACGACCTCGTGATTGCTGACGCTGTTGATTCTGCTGCGCTTGTACCAATAGATTGAGAAGTTCAGTTTGCTGAGCCATAACCTCGGCTAGATGAGGAAGTGGTAGGGATGGTTGTTGGGAATTGCTGGACTGATCTGCCCGGAAACCTTCCGGGGTTCCACGTGTGGCTCCAACCATCTGAAACAAAAATTCAGATGATAAAAATTATTTACCCTGCTGAAGACTTACAAGGTAAATGGGACGAGACAACTGATTCTGATAACAGCAAGGGCTAGAAATCAGAAAGATACTTAAGATACTTGACCAACGCTACCACAAGAATCCCGTTAACCACACCAGAGATCAACAACCTACTACATATCCTTAGAAGAACCAAAACACACATTGTATTCATGTATTTGATGCTGAGTTATGCATGCACGTTCTACTCGTCCTCACAAACCAAAATAACTGCCAAATATCTTTGGACTTACGTGGTTAATTTCGGTGGCATAATACATACGTCTCTCACTATTAACTAGTCGATAAACCCTAGCCGTTCTAATTTTGTAATCGTGGTTAGTGTACCTGCAGAAAAATCACAATATATATTTAATGAACCTTTCATGCCAGCATATCATGAAAGCGTCCCCAATCATTACGGTTCACTATAGAAACAGCATCTGTACAATTACCACCGTACAGACAACGTTAGCATACGTTATCGAAACAACGTATTCATGGGGATACCGCAAAATGCGGGGGTATGAACAGCAATCGCCATACCCTGCGCCGAACCATATACTCCCAATGTAGCCAACCGAAATTGGTACATTGGCAGCATCTCAAGTAGGCCACTGCTTGAGAAACAGCGTTCGGTTCGCTTCACCGACGTGAAGGCTAACTCCCCAGTTAGCTGAGGATCCTTACCTTCTTACCTCATCATCGAAGGTGTCGTTACAAAATGTAAGGTTGGGTTGTGCATAAATTTAAGTTTTAACAGAAAAGTAATGCTGGTAGTTAGAGTTATATATACATATACTATAGCCACCTCTAATTCCCTTATTAAACATTACCCTAGGGCTTTACGTACTAAGCATGATCCTTAACAAAACCAACCTAGTTTTGCCAAACATTTGGTTGGTCAAACTTTTATACTGAAAGCATTTTTAAGGTAAAATGTACCTCCAGAGTAACCTTATAGCTCTGATACCAGCTGTGGCAGAACCAACCTGAATTATACCGGCTCAAGCACGCGAGTACATTCCAGAGGGCTCCAACGTGCTTCAAACGGTATAATCCCTTGGCCTGTCGGGTAACGTCCTGATAAACCACCGAATACAGGATCAAATAAGGCTACCTCACACGAAGGTGAGTCCAGAGATACAGTCACCATCATATTATACATCACAGGAAATTACTTTACAAGAGTTTCTAAAAGTAGTAAGAAGTTTCAAATCTAGAGAAATGATTACAAACTGTTAAAGCTATGGTTTTTGGTAGCGGAAAACATACGCGATGATTTACAGCACGTCATCAAGACGGATGTCATGCTAAGCCCAGGCACGACATCACTCAGGGTCATCAGTGCTGGCCGGGGACGGATCCCAATCCACAGACCAACCTTCTGGAAGAGCACAGGGCCAAGATAGGGGAAGAGTAGGGTCTTCAGGACTTTACCTACAAAACATAAAACTAGCAAGGCTGAGTATACTAATACTCAGCAAGGCTTACCCGTTTCACGGTATACTTAGCCATGTAACTAGACTTATGAAGGCTTGTAATGGTTCTGGATTTAGTTTCAGCTGAAAAGCAACAAAAGTAGATCCTTAATTTCAACTTTTAGCTTTCAGGTTCTAGTTGATTAACCATTCTAGATAAGCACCTATATCTACTCAAGCAAGGTAGAGCTCTTTATATCAACCATCAGCATTACTCATCATATAGTTACTCTTGTTACTCTATGTGATAAAGGGATCAAGCAGTCTCAATCTTCGTGAGAAGCAGACGATTCTGAATCGTATTTAACCTTGCAAGGTAAACCTAACTCACACGCTTGGAACATCCAACGATTGTTCCGAAGCAACCGTTTGCCTTTCATTCCGACTCGTGGACAGGTCCACCACAAGCAACTGCAGGACCATACGCACTTCCAAAGTGCAGGACATACTTCTGTAGCGCGACTACAAAACCTGTATTCTTGGTTGCCCTTGCAACACGTATTCCCACACGTCGAACTAAGTAACCAGAAGAAGCAAGACGAGTGGTGGGAGGTATGTCCACTCCTCGAGCCGATTGGCTGCTAGGCTTGCCGCTTACCCAAAACTCATGGCATGTGGTTAGTACTTTCAAACGCTTAACCCCGATCGGCACACACCACGACCTTAACCAATTTTAACAACACAGACGGGGTATCATTCCTTTCCATGATACTGCACATAACCTCGTCCGTCATCCTTATAGTGATTACAGGAATGTAAACATTACAACTCCTATATCGCGCGAGTGACAGTAAATCACCCGACTTCTACCGGTCCTGTTAGCAGAGCATCTATTCGATATGAATTCAGGTACAATACATTGGTTCCAAGGATTCATGCATCTAGGGTTTCATTTCATCTCCTAGACTTAATGCAAGATATAATATATCAATATAAGATTGCATAATGTAGTAATTTAAAATACTGGGTTATGCACCGGGGCTTGCCTTCTTGCACGAGGTTGGGGCAGTTAGTATTTTCTGAACTTTGGTTTGGTACTTCAGTTAAACTTTCGACGGCATCTTCGAGGTCTGCAGGAATTTCCTCGGCTTGGTCCGCGATCAGCTCGTGATCACCGTCGGCGAAAGTAGTTGAGTCTACATGATATGCAAGAATATAAAAATTAAGGAATGCATATTTTTTTATTTCATAATGAGGTTGCAATCTAAACAGCTAACATACATGAAATACCATGAACTCATGATACAGAAGGGGGTTTAGATTTGGGTTAGCACTCATATTTAAGTCATGATTACAGTATCGAATTTATTGAAACAGGAACTAAAATATTTAAATCTAAATACAAATTTCAAGTTTAAGTTCAAACTCTGGACAAAAGAATTATAAAGCCTTGAAAATTTAATTATAAACTAATCATTAACATATCAGATCATGGCAAAAAGATCTAGTTAATTAAGCCTAAGGAGTACACTTAATTAATTCCATAGCATTTCGAACTTGAATTGCCCAAATTCAAAAGAACTTAAATTACAAAATATTGCTGGGTTTGAAACTTTTACACAAGCTCACACATGACCTATGGAAGCTACATACAAAAAATTACAAGAAACAAAGCAAGCATGTGAAAGTTATGCATCGCTTACTCTTCAACATTAAGTTTAAAATAGATTCAACAATATTTAGTTTCACACCAAACTTTATTAATAAAAGTTGTAGAGGTTGAAATCTAGTTTCCAGCAAAATTAGTTTGACAATTTTTGGAATTTCCTACAATTTTCTATTGAATTTACAAGCCAGCAGCACTACTCACATGAAATAACACCAACATTTACATAGAGATCCCCAAACAGCACTGTTCCTATGAGTCTAGAACTTTGCAGAAAAGCCCCTGAACTTGTTCCAATTGTTGCACGAGGTCCTCTAGGTGAGCTTGAAACAGAGGAGGCGCCGGGGAGCTTGGTTCCAGCGGGAGGAGGCCATGCCGGCGGCCGGGGAGGTTGAGCAGTACACCGGGAATGCGTTTTGGGGGTTAGAAGGCGAGGAGGAAGGCCAAAAGGGGGACATCGGCATTGGGGGGGCAGAGCTCAGGGGCGCGGATTTTTCTGACCGGCCGGGCAGGAGGCGGCGGTGTAGTCCTGGTCTGGGGGGAAGCAGGGGCGGTGCAGCTTCGGTTTGGGGGACGGCAGGGGCGGCGTAGCTCCGGTTTGGGGGAGGGCAGGGGCAGCACAGCTCCAGTTTGGGGAAGAGCAGGGGCGGCGGCCTTGCGCGAGGGGGCGGGCAGCGAGGCAGAACGAGGGGAGGGCGTCGGGAGGTGGGGAACGCGGTGGCGGGGTACTTGCTCGGCTCTAAGTTCGCTCCGACGATGACATCCACTACTCTGGCATCTGCCTGCCTCCACCGCTCTAGAGTGAGATGCAAACGCCGGGATAGGGGGCCTGGCGGAGGAGTGCTTGTGGTTGGGAACAGAATGGGGCAAGCGCAAAGGAGGGAGCAAGTGGGGCGGCGGGACACAGAAGAAGGAGGAGCCGAAGGGGTGGCGGCACATGGACAAACTTGCAGCAAGAGGTGGTGAGGGTGGCCGGAACAGCAGCGAGGTGCAGAGTAGAAAAACAGAGACGCGCCAGAGGAGGAAGAGAAAGGGGATTTTCCTAGGGACCTGTTTGTAAAACTGAAGAAACACCGGGACTCTACGGTAAACTAACTTTTCCCACCGATACAGAGATCTAATGAGAAGATGCCCATAATGAAAGTTGTAGAACTTTTCAAGCCCTACAACATTGTTTTAGGACTCAAGCTTAAAAACCTAAAACTTGCAGCATTACATGTTGAATTTTGAACAAAGGTAAAATTTGAATTACCTTGGTCCGTACTTAAAGAGGTTTGGTCAAAAAAAATTTGGACCTATATACAAGTTTTCATGACTGTCATGATGACTGGCATTCTTGCAGGTTAGTCCTAAGTAAACTTTAGAGGTCACTCTTATACTCTACTTAACTTGCATAAAAGGACCCATATTTTTGCATTAATTACATTTAGGTCCTTGTTTTCCACACAAAAACCCATTTTTCATGTGATTTAGCACATCTATTGCACTTTCTTTCTTATGATGATATAGACTTAACACCTAGTGCTATATTTATCCTAGGTTTTAAAGCTATCTTCCATTCCACTTAATCAGCACTCAAGGACCTATATTCTATAGAAATTACAAATATACTCTTAATTATTTGTACTATACATAAATACCATAGCAAGCACATACTCTTTACACTAAGTCTAGTATCTATAAATCTAATTACCTGGTTGTCACAGACCGGACCGCCGCTCACCAGTGACCGCCGCCGCACCGACCCACCTCCGCCGCCGAGCGTGCCATCTCAGCCGCTGTAGACTCATGCCAACCGCCCAGATGGGTTGCGCACGCCGCGAGCTTTCTCCCGGACTAGGTCTCGTCCAAAACCGAACCCGGACGGCCGGGATCAGCCAACACCGGCGAGGCGCCGCCGCAGAAGCCGTCTCGGGCGAGCAATCGCCGCCACCCGCGTCCCCAATCCCCACGGGCCGTCAGATCGGTAGCCAGCGCTCCTAATTAGATCGGGGTCTCATTGAATCGTAACCGTTGGATCCAGATCTAGCGGATCAAAGCCAACGATACCGGTTCGGCCTGGTCATTTTGCTAAAGAGTCCCTGGACTCTCCTGAAATCAACCCGCGCTCTTGTGCCATTCAGAAGTATTTATAGTGAGGCCCTGTTTTTATTGTTTAGGCCCCTGAGCTCTTTGAAAATCGAACCCGCAGTCCAGCCCCAGTAGTTTTGCGTGTTAGACCCTGCCTCTGTTTTTCTCACAGAAAAGCCCCTGGACCTTGTTTTAACCCTAGTTTTCGCATCTTAGCTCCATTTTAGGTGGTTTTTGCGCTCACGCGATTGTTGTAACGCGTAGAATAGTTCTATCATAGTTTTGTGTGCTATTTTTATGTAATGTTGTACTGTTTCTTATCTTTTGTCTTTGTTTGTATGTATGTGTATGTGCTGGACCATGTTTTGGCGTTGCGATCGTGAGTAGACGCTGAGCCTTTGGACGAGTACCAGGAGCCCCTTTCTGCAGAGCAGTTTGAGCAGCAGCAGGAGAACTTCAAGGAAGGCAAGTATAACATGAATATCCTATCACTTTTAAATATAATTTCATGCTGTATTTTAATTCTGTATGCCTATAAGGACTTCCTAGCCACCTTATCGGTCCTTTTTAATTAATTTGATTAATGGTTATATGCAACTTAATTCTGAGAGTGGCCCTCTGTGCTGTGTGCTTGAGCGGCTCACATCTCCTTAAAATGTGTTTTTGTTAGAAACATGGTTTAGGGGGCCAGCACGGTGCTTAGTGCTTGGTTGGCCACTCTCCATAAGGACCGGTTCATAGAGCGACAACCTGGAACAACCGCGCAACCACAAGACTGGAATGGGACGGTCTTGACTTACTAATTAGGTTATTTTGGTTTGGGAGTAACTTACCTACGTGGGCAAGAGGGGCGGTAAGCTTCAATGGTCCCTGCTCCTCCGGCTTGGTCTGTGCTGTGTGCTTGTACCCCCGTGAGGTGGGCCCCATCGTTGCTGATCCAAAAACCTTAGCGGTTACACCTTACTAACGTGATCCTTTGTAACGGTCTTGTAGTGCGCTTGCTAGTCATCTCACCTAAGGAAGTGTGATGAACAACTAGCGTAGCTCACGACTTGTTGGTAAAGTTGTGCAACCTCTCGAGAGTGTAAAAACTTGTATACTAGCCGTGCTCACGGTCATGAGCGGCCCAGATCCTTCGTCTGATTAGTGGGTTGTACCTTTGGTGGTTTGGCTTGGTTCTCAGTAGACTCATGGTTAATTTTGATTAATTATTATATAACTTGGGTTATGGTAATTCATCCACTTGTAGTAATTAGCTTTAATAAAATTTACCAAGATTAAAAGCTAATGCAGTTGAGTCAGCTAACCCTAGAGCCTCATAATTCGTGTTATACTTGTTGAGTACAAGTTGTGTACTCACACTTGCCTTCTCTACTCTCCTGTTCTTTTGGGGATATCTTCGATTGCTGCTCAGTACCAAGCGACGTGGAGGACTACATCAGCGGACTCGATGATTTCTAGGTGTTGTCTCCCAGCTGACGTCCCTGTGGTGCCCTATTCTTCATGTATTTATTTTACGCTTTTGCATTCCTTGAACTGATTCTTGATTCAGTTGTAATAAAGATATTCATTTATAATTTATACGCTTTTATTTCAAGATACGTGTTGTGATATCTTGATGATTCTATTGTATATATGCGTGACTTGATCCTAGCGCATATATGATTGCTCGATTTATGTTCTTATAAATCGGGTGTGACAGTACCTTCAGTTTCAACTTCTTCGCGGACCTTGCGCCTGGAGGAGATCACGGTCCGCGCGTCGCGGCCTTCATTGATGTGCTGACGCAGGTCCTCTGGAGGAAGTCGATGATTGGCCTGTCGCTGATGACCCCCTTGCGGTGGCTGCTGCCTCCCACCAGAGGCCTGGCTCCCGCGAGCATTGTCATTGCTGAGCTGATGTCGAGGACGGCCGCCAGCCGTTCGGCTGTGAGCCTGGCTCCGACTCTCACCCACACGCTCCTCCCTGATGGTGGACGCCGGGTTGTGCTGATCCAACTGGATCCAAGCCCTCTGCGCGTAAAGGAGTGCTTGACGCATGTCCGGATCATGACTGCGCTCGAGGATGGCCGTCACCCTGGCGATGTTGGCCACCGGAGTCCTGAAACCTCGTTCGCTTATAGCGGCAAACTCGGGGTCAAGCTCGCGATGCATAGATCGCCTACGCTCGTTGGCCCTCCTCCGCTGGATTGTGCGGGCCCTGTTCCTGGCCCTCCGCGCCTCACGATCGGCGTCGTTCTCGTCGCCGGTGTTGGCTATGATCTCATCTTCGGAGATCGCTTCAAAGTTGATGATAGGAAGATCCCCATCGTCCTCTCCTTCTTCCGCCATTAGCACATGGCGGGAGGAAAGCTCAAGAGAGCTTGCGTCGACTAGTTCAGTCGACCCCTCCACCGCGGTAGCCAACGGCCTGCCCTCTTGAAAGGGCAAGGGCTCGAGGTGAGCCACAAGTCGACCCTCTGCCTCGAGTAGATCAGAGAGCACCATGCCCTTCCAATGCACGATGCACCCCTCCGGCAAGGAGGTGATCACCAGATCACTGGCGCCAGAACAACCCGAAGCCCCCCGACACGCGGTGGCTTCTGGCTTTCCATCCTGGAGCAGAAAGTCCAGGTCCTTCTCTAACATGGAGAGGGACCCAGAGACGTTGGCCTCCTGAAGATCAATGGCCGGTTTGCATGAATCGAGTTGGGATCGGCTATGCAGATCCCTAGATTGGAATGAGTCCAACCCAGGGGAGGTTGCCGCAACACTGGATGAAGTCGAGCCTGAAGCGGCTTCCGCCTCGATCTTTGTTGCGGAAGCATGGAGCGACAAGTTGTCGAGCCCATCGACGAACTTGTCGAGGTTGCTGCGAGGATCTGCAGCGAAGGTCTTTTTCCTCATGTCGACGAGGAATCGCCGAAAATTGCCCATACCATCTGCGATGCAGACCCACGAGCCAAAAACAAATGTCGTACCCTGGGAGGGAACTGACCTGATGAATTTGAAAGATGCCATCGAGCTCACCGGTGGATCTTCGACGCGCTCCCCTACCTGGCGCACCAGCTGTCGGTGTTTAACCGGCTGCCCACCGAGGGATATACCCAAGGTGGTAAGTTTTGGGTGAGGAGATACCGAGATCAGGAACTCGAAGGTGCAAGGAACACAAAACTTGGACAGGTTCAGGCCGCAAGACGCACAACACCCTACATCTTGTATGGTGGTTTGTATTGCCTTTGGTGTAGAATGACCTAGAGATCGTATTTTGAGAGGGGTCCTTGACCTCCCTTATATATCCGAGAGGCCAGGGTTACAAAGATACTAACCAACACCAGCTGAGGAATTGTACCAGAACATATCTCGAGTAGATTCCCTCTGTATCGGTTAGCTCTATCTCCTATTTAAACAGGATAAATAAGAGATAAACAAAGTAAATAAGAGATAAGACGGACTTAATCTCTTAAACCTTCTTTAAACTTCGTTATGTACCCAGTCCCGTGACCCCGGGTCTGACAGTGTGTGGAGGAGAAGTTCAAGAGTAGAGCTACAATTGTCAGCATTTTCCTTACAGACTGCCGCTCTGTCCATGGTGTTGTGTCACCAATTAGGCCCAATGGGCTGTGTACCCTGTAGAGCCCAGCAAGGCCGCGTCCTAGGGTTGGAGGGCAAACCCTAAACTTTTCTGGTTGCCCTCCCATGTACTAATACTCCTCAGCCACCGCTATGGAGGGGTTGGGTTTTGTTTTACGAAGATAGCTATCGCTACTTGCTGGAAGCGCGCGTGTTCGTCGAACCGCCCGCCTTCTTGTATTCGGAGCCCCATTTTCGATCACTCTAGATTGAGTTCTTTGATTCCCTCTTACGATTTTAGTGCTTGTTTACTTGTTTTGCGAGTTCTTCGATTTGCTTGTAGGACGGGTGCCCTCGTGGCGGGTATCGAGCATCGCAAGGGTACGGTGACCAGAGAGGAGGTGTATTAGTTGCTAAGGTGCAACATCCTTCAGTTGCTAAAGTCGGACCACCAACGTCTTCTCTTTTTCCAAAATCGAGTTATCCATTTCATCCCTCACCGAAAGATCGGGATCCGCCCCTCAGGTTCTCATCACAGCGGATGACATCTTCATCGGTGATGTTGGTGATGGTGGCGCGCGTCTTGAAGAAACACCGGGTGTAGGACATCAGGGTCTCGTTCATCTCTTGCTTCACTGGGAATAGATCATGGCGAGTGCCCGCCTTGATCATGGATCCTTGGAAGTTGTCGATGAAGACCTGCTTGAGGTCATCCCACGAGTCAATGGAGTTTGGCTTGAGGCTTTCAAGCCATGTGAGTGGTGCAGACTCCAAAGCCATCGGGAAGTAGAGAGCTTTTGTGGAGTTGGATCCCCCTGAAACATCAATGGCAATGGAGTAGCATCAAATCCACTGGTGCGGGTCCTGCTTATTATCGTACTTGGGGATTTTGACTGGTTTGAAGTCCTTTGAATAGGACTTGTCGGTGATGCTGGTTATGAAGGTGGGGAAACGATCGTTGTCATCATCGTCGTGGCATCCGCCGGTTCGATCCCTTTGCCTTGCTTCAATAACACGCTGCATGTCACGACCTTCATTGATCTTCTGCCTGAGGTCAATCATGGGGCCATCATGAAGATTGCGCTCGAGTGGATCTTGGCCTTGATGCCTTGCACCACGCTAGTTGCGAGTGGGTTGTTGCACCTCTTGTTCATTGTTGCCACGCGCGGACGAGTGGCCCTCGTTGCACTGGCGGTTGTCGTTCCTCCGGCTTCCAGGGCCTCCTCTGGGGTTGCAACTAACCGGCGCGGTTTCTCCATGGCACTCAGACCTCGAGGGCGGAATCTGAGTGGAAGACACTGGATGTTTCCCATCGAGTTGCACGAGCGCGCGCTGGGTCAGATACTGCAGCCTTTGTATCTAAGGATTGGGTGGGAGTTGTTGAGCTAAGAGGGCTGCTTCTACGATGGCTCCAATCGGCGTACAGTACTCCAGATCCGCGACTGCTACAAAAGCATTGTTTACATCCCTTGGTTCGCGGGCGCGATTCTGCGCGTTGCGCCTGCGTTGGGCGCGCTTGGCGTTCTTTATCTGCTGAATCCTTCGGTGCTCCTCATCTTCATCCTGGGGAGCATCAGCTGTGGGCTCATCGACGGAGGCATCCGCGAGTTGCTCGTTGTCATATTGGGGGTCCAGCTCGTCGTCCTCCACATTGCGAAGGGAAGCCATGCAGACTTGATCCGATGAGTGGTTAACTGTAATGCTATACTCGAGTAGCTCTGTGCTTGTTTCTCCTTCTTCCGCGATGGGAGAAAGAGGTCTACTCTCCTGGAAGGGCAGTTCCTAGGTGAAGGCCACAAGGCGGGACTCATAATCAAGTAGTTCGGAGGGCTCAAATCCCTTTCAGTTCACGAAACGGCCTTGCGGCTTTGATGTTGTGGTTAAACCCAGATGGCTGCCCGAAGATGAAAGTTGTGCCCTCGTCGAGCACAACGCTGGTGAAGTTGAAAGATGCCATCAAATTCTCCGGTGGATGCTTGATGAACACCCCTACCTGGCACGCCAGCTATCGGTGTTTTGCCGCCACGCCCACTGAGGGATACCCCCGAGGTGGTGAGTTTGTAGGTTGGGTGTCGCCGAGATCAGGAACTCGAAGGTGCAAAGGAACACAAGGTTTAGACAGGTGGTGATACCCTACATCCTGTGTGGTTTTTATTGCTTTAGGTGGTGATCGAGTGATCTCCTATTTGGAGGGGGTCCCTATTCGCGCTTATATAGTTTGGGGGGATAGGGTTACATGGATGTTCTAGTCGGATACGAGCCTAGGAGTCCTACCCGAGTACTTTTTGGGTAGTTTCCTATCGTCTCTGACTGGTTTTACTACACCACGAGTAGTAACTATATGTATGCCAGGATCAAGTTTCATACATATAGTGACTTTATCAGTGAATAATCAGCAACAGTATCACAAAAAGAGAACTAAAAGACTATAAAGATTATCAGAGTTATACAGCTTGTGACAGTTCGTGTACTTGCAATGCTAGATATATATTTGGTTAGTGTGAAGTATGTGCTTGTTAGTGTAAAGCTTGTGAATGTTTGTGTGAAGCTTTTGAAAATTTAAAGTGCAAATAAAAAGGGTATTTTTGTAATTACAGAAAAACCTAGGGTTGTTTTTGCAAATATATTTAGCTAAGGGATAATTTCAAAATAAGTGAAGGGTGGTTTTGCAAATATGTTTTTCTTATTTTATCCCCTGTAAAAATTATATATTTATCTAAAAGTTTCATCTGAAATATGTGTGTTGAAGTGTGTAACAATTTTGGGAAAAATGGTAAAAATAAGGGTGTTTATGTAATTTTATAAAAGTATAAGTCCTTTTGTGCAAGTATTTGATTTACAAAAGTAACTTTCAAAATTACTTAGGACTAAAGTGTAAAAAGTGCAAGTCATCATGACATGTCTATCCAATCATTATGACGATTCTATCCCGTCATCATGACGTGTCATAAATGCTTGCATTTAGGTCTTGAATTTTATAAAGTTTCGCTCTTTAGGACAAAAGCACTTCAAATCCAACTTTTATTCAAAACTTCACGTGTAAAGGTATAAGTTTTGAGTTTTTGAACTTGAGCCCTAAAGAAATATTGTAGAGTTTGAAAAACTCTCCAACTTTCATTTTGGGCATTTCTTCATTCGGGTTTTAGATTGATGGGAAATTTTGCTTTACAAACAGGTCCTTGCAGTTTTCTGAAATTGTGCATAAGTCCTTGGAAAATCTCTTTTCCCCTTCTCCTCTGTTTCTTCTCTCTGGCACCCATCCTTTTTCTTTCCCACTGGCGGCAGCAGCATCCAAGCGCTTCTTTTCTTCCTCCTTCTCCCTCTGTTCTTCTTCCAGTTGACTTCCTCCGCCAATCACGGGCGCTCGGGATCCAGCACAGCCAGGGGCGCGCGGCAGGCGAGCGGCCCACGCGAGCGGGATGCTGCATGGCACGGACGGCCCGATCGGCGGGCGGCTCGCGGGCGCGGGGCGCTGAGGCGAGCGAGGCGGCTTCGGGCGCGGCAACGGCTCGGCCAGGCGCAGCGGATCTAGGCGGAGCTGGCTCGGTCGGCGCGGGCTCAGGCGCGGGCGAGCCCAAGGTAGGGTGGCGCCAGAGCGAGGGGGCGCGGGTGCGTGCGGCTCGGGCCGAGCGGCGTGCAGCCCGGCAAGGACGAGCGCACGCGGCAGGCAGGCTGGCGGCCAGGTGCGCGGGCGGCAGCGACGCAAGCGGAGCGCGCGGGCGGTGCGCTGGCACAGGGAATGCTGGAGGCGCGGGCAGCAGTTGCAGGCGCAGCAGGCGGCTCGGCGCGGTTCGGGAGCTGGTGGCTGACTAGAGCGGAGCCGGTGAGCGCGGACGCAGGGAGTGGGCGCGGCGTGGCCAGTGCCAGAGCGGGAGCAGCGCGAGCTGGCGGCGTGGAGCAAGAGCGTGGAGGTGCTGGTGGCGCGGCAGGTGCGGAGTAGAGCGGGTTGTGCAGGTGAAACACTGGTGAGCGGCACAGGCATTGAGCTCGAGCGCTGGCGAAGAGCGGAGTGGGGCCGGGGCGTTGGGCCAGTGCAGGCGTGCGTTTGCGGCTCGGAGCGAGCGCGCGCGATGCGGGAACAGGCATGTGCGGGCACTGGCGCTGGGTGAGCGTGGGAGCTGGGCAAGAACAGGCGTTGGAGCAAGCACAGCGCACATGCAGGCAGCGTAGGCGTGCGAGCGCAGGGGCGAGACCCGAGCGGAGGCAAACGGCCCGGAGCGAGCAGGGCGGATTCAGACGTGTGAGCAGCAGCGCGATGCGGGCCAAGGACGCTCGCGGTTCGGGCATGCGCGGATGGAGCTGAAACGTGGCGGCTCGGGGCAGACCCGCACGGAGGGCAACGAGGCCGCGCATGGCGGTAGCTTGGCGAGGACGGCCGCGGAGGGACCTGCAACGCGGCAAGGCCGAAGCAAGCGCGAGACCGGCAACAGGAGAAAGAGGAGGAGCTGTGCATGACAACGACGAGCAATTGCGCGATGTGCAGGGTGTGCAGGGAAGTCACGCGCAGAGGCAGAGGTGGCAAATATGGCACGGCGAGATCGGAAAGAGAAGCTGCGCAACTGCACGAGGCGGTCGGAGGCGCAGAATCTGGTGTAGGAGGTGGCTGAGTGCCGCGGTGCAGCCAGGCACGACGAGCTCCCCTCATCCATGCGAAGGTCGAAGTAGGAGCAACGCGACGCGGGTCTGACGCGCGACGCAGGACTGACGGCCGGCTCAATTCGTTTCTACAGGCACGTGCATATGCAAAGCAACAAACCACGCGCAAGCAAGTTGGAGGCCGATGGTGTGGAAGTAGAACGGGAGCGGCGGCCTTGCGAATGGTTTTTTAAGTATGCCGACAATGCACGCACCAGAGCAGATAGGTCAAGGAGGGTTTCTTCTTGTGCGAGCAGAGGTGTTCTGTCGGCCATGCTTTGGCATCGCATGTGCGTGAGCAGAGAAAGTTCAACCCATGAGCAGGAAACCCCGAGGTTCGCAGAGGAGTTGGCATAGCGAACCAATCCAGCTCTACCGTCTCGTCCCATGGTCCACAACATCGAGCAACTTGTACTCTTCATCACCGTCGAGCTATTCTCATCACTGATCCTGTTCACCACGGGAATTCACTTTCCGCTTGTTCCTCTCTACAATCAAGGCTACCCCAAGGTTTGCCCTGATCCACTGAATCTTCTTAATGCTGGCGACCCCTTTGCCGGAATATCGTCGTTATCTTCCTGTTCTCTGTTTTCCCTGACCAGGGACTTAATTGCTTCGATTTAGAAAGTTCTAAAGTATTTTCTGTAAGTTTTCTAGAGTCTTCTTTATTTCAAATCCGTGAACTTCTACATTTTATAGATTTTTGAAAGAAGTTCATAAAAATACAAAACCAGTTTTGTTTCAATCCTTAGGTTAAAATCTACAAGTTGTATGTTGTGATTTTGAGTTGAAAGTCTTTAATTTGTGATCTAGGTTAAATGTTAGGGAATGAATGTTTTATTGTACTTTATATTGTATGCTTGTGTTATAGCTGAAAAGTAAGCCATAGAAGATATGTCTTAAATAGAGATGTGTGATGTTTAGTTAATCCTTTCATATGAGTGCTCTTATCCCTACCATCAAGACTTTAACCTTGTCTTGATTGCCGTTTCCTTAAGATCCTTTTCGTAAAAGGATCCCTGTTAGTTTGTGTGTATCTGCTGCTCAGCTAATACATCTCGGCAGCTATGCTTCAGTGTCGGCTATCAGCTCAGCCACTAAACATCCGTTTCCTTTGAGTCTATGATGTTTCTATGTGACAACTGTCAACCGATGCATTTCTTTTGATATGTTTCTACCATCGGTTGGTTAGCTGACCGGTTGTTACCTTTCTATTATCGGCTACTGCCGATATAATTTTTTTGTTTTGTCCTACATCGGCTGCACATAGTCGATGTATCCAAGGTGTACACACAATCTTAGGACTCTTGCTATCGGCTGATCTAAGCTGATTCTAGTTGTTTTCCATATCGGTCAAATAGAGCCGATCAATCTTTAGTTTTCCCATCTTTATTCCACACACTTCTATCAGCCGATGTATCGACTGAGAGATCGGCTATCTATATCTATCGGTCATGTATCCTCAACCACACTCCAATCGGCTGTACGTCACTCAACAGTTGTGCTGACGTAATCAAGTCGATACAACCACATCTAGTTACCTAGGATAACACTTAAGCACATCTCAATTAAGATATAACTGCATTAGTTGTCCACTTAAAGCTCTATCTAAGTTTAGTTTCAGATCTTTTTGGTTGTTATGTGAATAGTGTGTTATATGAATGCTGGATTGCAACCTTGTTATGAATTAAGATAGTTTTATGTGTACACTTGAATGTAATGTTGCATTACATATAGATACGACTACTTCGGCAACGGTACCTACGAGATCTCCTCGGGGTCTGTAGAGGATATTTCTAAAGACCAAGTGAACGTCACCAAGGGATTAACTGAAGCCCCGAACCAAAGTTCGGAAGATTTTGACACTTCTGACTTAGGCCCCACCAGTAAAGGCAAGCCTCGGACATAAACCCTACTTTATTTACACTGCAACCTATGTTATTTATATCTATCTCTGCATTAAGTTATTAGGAATTGTATAAAAAACCCTAGTTGCATTTTTCTAGGAACCAATGTATTGAATGTTAGCACTTGAGTCCGACTAGCTGCTATGCTAATAGGACCGGTAGAAGTCGGGTGATTCCCTGTCACTCGCGCGATGTAGGAGTTGTAATGTTTACATTCCTGTTATCACTAGAAGGATGACGGACGGGAGTTATGTGAGGTATCAGGGTTGAGATGATACCCCGTCTGTGTTGTTGAACTTGATAAGGTCGCAGCGTGTGGTAGTGCGGGTTAAGCGTTTGAAAGTACTAACCACATACCGCGAAATATGGTAAGCAGTAAGCCTAGTAGCCAATCGACTCGAGGAGTGGACATACCTCCCACCACTCGTCTTGCTTCTTCTGGTTACTTAGTTTGACGTGTGGGAATACATGTTGCAAGGGCAACCAGGAATATGGGTTTTGTAGTCGCGCTACAGACGTATGTCCTGCACTTTGGAAGTGTGTATGATCCTGCAGTCGCTTGTGGTGGACCTATCCACGAGTCGGAATGAAAAGCAAACGGTTGCTTCGGAACTATCGTTGGATGTTCCAAGCGTGTGAGTTAGGTTTACCTTGCAAGGTTGAATTCGATTCAGAATCGTCCGCTTCTCACGCAGATTGAGACTTCTTGATCCCTTTACCACATTGAGTAATAAGAGCAATCATATGATCATCAAAGATGATATTTGGTTAAAGATTTTACCATGCTTGAGTAGTTATAGGTGCTTACCTAGAATGAATAATCAACTAGAACCTGAAAGCTAAAAATTGACATTAAGGATCTACCTTTATCGCTTTTCAGCTGCAATTAAACCCAGAACCATTTCAAGCTTTCATGAGTCTAGTTATGGGCTAAAGTATACCCAATCCCGGGTAAGCCTTGCTGAGTATTAGTATACTCAGCCTTGCTAGTTATATATTTTGCAGGTAATGTCTTAAAGACCCTACTCTTCCCTTGCCTTGGCCCTGTGTTCTTCCAGAAGGTTGGTCCGTGGAATGGGATCCATCCCCGACCAATACTGATGATCTCGAGTGATGTCATGTCAGGGCTTAACATGACATCCGTCTTGACGATGTGCGGTAAATCATTGCGTATGTTTTGTCTTTCTGCTGCCAAGAACCATAGCTTTAACAGTTTGTAATAACTTTTCTAAAATTAGAACTTCGTACTGCTTTAAAAAACTCTTGTATTGTAATTCCATGTGATGTAAAATATGATGGTGACTGTATTTCTGGACTCACCTTCGTGTGAGGTAACCCTATTTGATCCTGTGTATCGGTGGTTTATCGGGACGTTACCCGACAGGCCAAAGGATTATACCGTTTGAAGCACGTTGGAGCCCACGGGACTGGACTCGCATACTTGAGCCGGTATAATTCAGGTTGGTTCTGCCACACAGCTTATCCTGGAAATGAAAACTCCAAACTTCATAGGCAATCAACCGGGGGTTGCGTAGGCCGAGAACTCAGCATCATCTTCAACAGACTTCCCATCAACTTTTTCTTCTGAGCAGCAATTATAACAAGCATGAGTACACTTATGGTTGGTACTCAGCAAGTGTTGGGAATTATATGACATGAAGGCCAAAAGCAAGGAAAGGCTGACTGGCTTACTGCGTAAGTAATTTTAGTTGGTCAAATTTTATTAGCACCTGATTACTAAGGTTTAAGTTCATACCAACCCACATTAAAAGAGATAGAAAAGATATAGCATAAGCATAATCATAACCATAAACATGATCCATGATTTAATTCATCTTTGAGTTCAATTATCATGTGCGGGTCCAAGCCGCTCTTAACCGTGAGCACGGCTAATATATCAGTTTTCACTCTGCAGAGGTTGTACACTTTATCCATAATTCGTGTCTCCCAATTTGCCTGAGGTAGCTAGTCTCTTAAAAAACTTCTAAGGTGAGTGGCAAGGGGTTCATTACGAGGCCTTTACAAAGATTCCCTAACTGATGACAATCCGCTAAGGTTTCAAGTCAAAGCAGTCATAACTGTCCCTAGTGAGGTAGTGCCTTAGCCAAGGACCACATATCAAAGCCTCAAGAGGACCGAGCTATACCCTGATGATGCAACCCCTCTTGCCATTTTGGTAAGATTATCATAAGCTAAAGTTTCTAATTAATCAGCCAAGACCAGAGCCATATAGTATTGTGGTTGCACTATTTTCCTAGGTGGTTCTCCATGTTCCAATTAAAATATACGATCTTGTGATTAACAACACAAAGAGCATGAACATGGATAAAACAGGTGTAACATCATCATTATTGTCATCATGGTTATATATTATTTCCAAAACCAGAACCAGTTATAGCAACTAAGCAATAGCTACCCAACATAAAGGTAAAACCCAGGTTGACAAGGAATGATCATAAAGACTAGGCATATCCTTAATTAGGATCCATCAAAATTAGGGCACATGCATGCATATAAAGAAAAAGTTATATTTCTTGTGATTATTAGGACAAAAGTATGATCAAGGAAACACTTGCCTTTCTTTTAGAGAATAGCTGCTCAGAGTCTTCGACTCTTGTTCTTGAAACTCTAAATCTTCAAAACTCTTCGATCATGCTCCTTCTAACATCACACAAGCATCGGACCGAAGCATCCAAGCAAGCAAATAAACAAGTACAACTAAGAATAGATACATCAAACAAAAGGAAAGCTTTAAAAGAGCATACTAAAGGATAGGCCTCGCTGCTACGGTCACGAGAGCGCAAGAAACGCGGAAAAAGGAGTTAGGGTTGAAAAGAAACAACTATCGGAAAGTTTGTGTTATAAAAGAAATAAATGGACTATAGACTTTCATTTATTTTAATTTAGAAAACTAATATAATAGATATTCAAAAGAAAATATCCCTAATTAACTTATATTATATTTGCATTTATAAAGACGAGGTACAACTTAGTCAATTTTTATATATAATTGTCTATGTGTAAATTACACTAATTAAACAAATAATTAGAAAAGAAACCGGTGAGAGCATCTAAACGTCGAACATTATGGTTCGTATTGAACTAAAAAAATTATAACTAAAACATAGTTAAGTTGATATTAATCAAATTAACATTAGTTAAGAATACTGGAGTAAAGACTTAATTGGATTTTAATTGGAAAACTAGATGAGAGGACATTAATCAAATTGAATCTATATTTAATTTTAAAAATAGGAATTATGGTACAACAACGCTACAAAATGATAGCTTAGGGTTTTAGAAGACTAACACAAAAAGAACGGATGAAATGGATCTAAAACGTGGAAACTACACATGAAACAAGGTTGCAGGGACCTATACGTTATTAACTATAGACTTCAGGGTTTAGCAGCAAAGAATTGCAAGACACAGGAAATAGTGCTCGCAATTTAGAAAAAGTTTAGGGTTAGATCTGAAAAATTCCACGGTGGGGCTGGATTGAGAAGATGTACTTGATCTAGGGGGTTTTTCTGCAAATTTTACAAGACACAGAAAATTACACGATAATTACATATTTCTTTGGGGGCTAAATTGCAAAAAGCTCGAAACAGCCCATATTGTGGCAGAACTGCCTAAATTATTCCAGCTCAAGCGCGCTAGTCATCGCTATACAGGTGATCCTAACTCAACGCACTTCAAACGGAACAATCCATTGGTCTGTTGGGTCACCGCCCGATACAACCACGATTCAACAGGATCGAAGCAGGTTTACCTCGCACGAAGGTGAGTTTACAATCGCACACAGCTCACCAACTTTTAATTCACAGAATATTAAACATTGTTACAAACCATTTCAAACTTGAGGATACTTATACAAACATTGTTTAGAAACTACAAGCTATGAAATCTTGTGTAGAGTTACAGTGGAGGAAATAAACATGCGACTACACACGTCGTGAAGGTTGACACTGAGTTCAGCCCGAAACATGGTGTCATTCCGGAGGGTCATTGCCAGCCGGGGATGGATCCCACTCCACGGAGCAGCCAAACGGAATAGAGATTGGCCATGCTGGACCATCCGTGGGGTTCTCAAAGGTCATACCTGAAAAATAAACTAGCAAGACTGAGTATACCAAGACTGAGTATACTAATACTCAGCAAGACTTAACCGAAATCGGGTATACTTAGCCCGTAACTAGACCATGGAGGATTTGAGAGGCTCTGGTTTTCTTTTGCTAAAAAGCAACAAAGAGTATGATATAACTTTCATGTTTTAGCTTTCAAATTCTAGATTCATTAACCATGCTAGGTAAGCACCTATACTAGACAAGCAAGGTAGAGATTAACATCCATCAAGATTATCTCAACATTCGTTACTGTTCTTACTCTATGTGGCAGAAGGAATAAGCAGTCTCAATGTCCGCGAGAAATGGACGATTCCAAATCGAGTTTCATACCTTGCAAGGGTAAACCTAACTCACACGCTTGGAACATCCAATGATCATTCCGAAGCAACCGTTTGCCTTTCATTCCGACTCGTGGATAAGGGCCACCACAAGCGACTGTAGGAACATACACACATCCAATGTACAGGACATACGTTTATAGCGCGACTACATGACCGTACTCCTGTCCACTGCGCGGAACGTACTCCCGCACGTCGGTGCATGTGAAAAACCAAATTACGAGTGGTGGGAGGTATGTCCACTCCTCAGGCCGATTGGTTACTAGGCTTACCGCTTACCATATTTCGCGGCATGTGGCTAGTACTTTCAAATGCTTAACCACAGCTACCACACACTGCGACCTTATCAACTTTTATCAACATAGACGGGGTAACCTTCCAAGTCATTATACTACATATGACCCCGTCCATCGTCCTTATAGTGATTGTAGAATAGTAGTCATTCAACTCCTATATCGCGCGAGTGACCGGAAATCACCCGACTTCTGCCGGTCCTATTAGCAGAGCATCTATTCGATATGGACTCAGGCACAATACATAGGTTCCTAGTATCCATGCATCTAGGGTTCCATTTCAACTCCTAGACTTAATGCAAGATATAATATATAGGCATAAAATTGTATAAATGTAGTAATTTGAAATACTGGGTTATGCACCGAGGCTTGCCTTCTTGAGCGGGGCTGGGGTCAGGGATGTCAAGGTCTTTCGAACTTTGGTTCGGGGCTTCAGTTAAAATCTCGGTGACATACACGGGGTCTTCAGAAATTCCCTACTCGGGTTCCTGAACCAGTTTGTAGACTCCGTCTTCGAGTGTTGTTAACTTTACATGATATGCAATGATTTGACTTAGATGGTTCTTGAGTTAAGAATTTTACTTCACGATAAAGTTGTAATCCAACAGATTAGTAAACACAAATTCATAAAACAAGAAAGTTGAATCCAAATCTACTATTTGTGCTTTAATTTATTTATCAAAAGTAATTAAGTTAATTGAATTAACTTAACAAGTTTGATTTTTATTTTGAAAACCATAAAGGTTCTGATCTTGAATTTTGTGGATAAGCTTACTTCTAACAAATAAGCTTACTGTGAACTTTTCCTATTTTTCTGAAAACAGAAACTAAAGCATTTGAAGTAAGTTCAAATTTCAAGTATAAATTTAAACCTTAGGCAAAACAGCACCATAAATTTTTGAAAAATTAATTATGAAATAATTATCAACAGATTAATAAAGGTTAAAGAGATCTAAGCATGAAAACCTTAGGAACATGCTTGAATTAATTTAAACCATTTCAAACTTGATTTGCAAAAATTTAAATTAGCTTAAATTTGGGTGCAGTACTAGTGCTGCAATTTTTACACAAGCTTTCATACACCTTAAACAGATTACACACGAAAACTCACAGGAAAAAGAGCTAGCATGCAAAAGTTATGCACAAGATACCCTTTTGCTAAAGTTTAAAATAACTCAAAAAGTATTTAGTTTCAAACCAGACTCTATTAACAAAAGTTGTGGAATTAGACTTCTGGATTCCAACAAAACTGGTTTGGCAATTTTTTGATTTTTATAAAAATTCCTATGGATTTTCAAACTTGGCTGATTTTGAATTGGGGGGTATGATTTTTCACCGAAAGGCCCTTGGAAAGATTTGAATCGTTAAAAATAGGTCCTTGGCCGGGTTTTACAGAGGGTGCAGATCGACGGCGACCAAATCCGGTGACGGGGCTCACCGGCGACGAGGGGAAAGTGGGGGAAAAGATTCAGGAGCTCACGGCAGTCACGAGGGTGGCTGGTGTTGAGGCAGAGAGGGGCTAGGGCGGCTTGTCGACGGCGAACAGGGGTGGCGGCAGAGCTCCGAGGGGTGTTGATGGTGTTCCGGTGGCTAGGGTGCCGGAGGGTGTTGACGAAGCAGCTAGGAAGCTTCTACGGGATGATGTGGTGCTGATGGTGCCCTTGGCTGAGGCTGAGGGGCGGTGTAGCGTCGGGTCAACGGCGAGGCCGAGCGGCGGTGGAGCTTGAGCTCGCCAGCGCTGTGGGGGACGACGCTTGAGTGCAGGAAAGTGAAATTGGATGGGTCAGTGAGCTACAGGGAGTCGTGACGGTGCTGCTGGAGCACTGGATCGCGTGTGGGAGGCAGCGTGGGCGGCTAACGACGGTGGACCAAAGCTGCAGCGGCACTCCGGCGGGGTGTGGTGGTCGGGAAAGAGAAATTCAGTGGAAATGCACTTGTGTGAGCGCAAGAGGGAGTCCGTGGGAAGCTCCAGGACGTGCTTAAGGCCTAGAAGAAGGCACGGCCGAGCGAGAACAGGTGCTTGCGGCCGGCGGAGTGCGTGGCGGCTTGGGTGGCGGCGGCGCGACGTGGAGAGGCAGGAGCAGGCCAGCGTGGGCTGGGGAAGCGGCGGCGCGGGTGCTGGGGCGGCACGTGGTGCGAAGAGGGGCGGCGCGGGGCAGTGGGTACTCAGCACATGGCCGGTGCGGGCAGCGGGGCATCGGGCAGAGAGGAAACAGAGCAGAGGGACTGGAGGTAGACGAAGGGGGACTTAGTTGTAATTTCCCGAAAGGTGCAAGGACTCCACTATAAAGCCTAGTTAACTTTCAAACCATAGCTCAAATGGAAATGTGCCCAAAAGCAAAAATGTAGAGTTCAATAAGATCTACAACTTTGCTTTAAGGTTTAGTGGCAAAAGAGCTAAGGATTTCAAATTAACTTAAAACTTGTCAAAGTTTTAAACTTTAATTAAATCCTATTTAAAATCTACACCACACTTGCATCCTTTGGGTAGTTTCACCTATATTTGCGGTTTAAAAGCAAGTTCTTGACTTTTGCAAATCAACCTTCATATGTTTTGATTTTACCTCCCATTCTCACCCATTTAACACTAAGGGACCTAAATTTTTCAGAATTACATAAATATCCTTTTCCCTTTTGCATTCAAGTCTTAGCACACATACAAAAGATCAAACATACATACTTTCTACTAGCATTTAGTGTGTTTTAATCCTAAGTACCTGAATGTCACACATATGGTGGCCGGCGGCTACAATTTCTCAAATTGCCGTCGTTCCAGGGTGTGACAGTTCATGTACTTGTAATGCTGGACATATATTTTGTTAGTGTGAAGTATGTGCTTGTTAGTGTAGAGCTTGTGTATGTTTATGTGAAGCTTTTGAAAATTTATAGTGCAAGTAAAAAGGGTATTTTTGTAATTATGGAAAAACTAGGGTTGTTTTTGCAAATGTAATTGGATAGGAGGTAATTTTAAAATAAGTGAAGGGTGGTTTTGCAAACATGTTTTTTTTATTTTATCCTCTGTAAATATATATATATTTATTTATCCAAAGTTGCATTAAAAATGCATGTGT
The DNA here is from genome assembly GCF_002211085.1 of Panicum hallii. Taxonomy (NCBI): domain Eukaryota; kingdom Viridiplantae; phylum Streptophyta; class Magnoliopsida; order Poales; family Poaceae; genus Panicum; species Panicum hallii. The sequence continues at coordinate 11,170,324 of NC_038048.1, forward strand.
TGAATTGTATAAAATTTTGGGTAAAGTTGTGGAAATAAGGGTATTTATGTAATTTTATAAAAGTACAAGTCCTTTTATGCAGGTTTTTGATTTACAAAATTAACTTTCAAAGTTACTCAGGACTAAAGTGTAAAAGGTGCAAGTCATCATGACATGTCTATCCAATCATTATGACGTGTCTATCCCGTCATCATGACGTGTCATAAATACTTGCATTTAGGTCCTAAATGTTATGATATTTCACTCTTTAGGACAAAAGTAATTCAAATCCAATCTTTGTTCAAAATTTCACATGTAAAGATACAAGTTTTGAGTTTTTGAACTTAAGCCCTAAAGCAATGTTGTAGAGTTTGAAAAACTCTCCTACTTTCGTTTTGGGCATTTCTTCATTAAAGTTTTAGATTAACGAGTAATTATGCTTTACAGAAAGGCCCTTGCAATTTTCTGAATTCGCGCATAAGTCCTTGGGAAATCTCTTTTCTCTTTCTCCTCTGTTTTTCCTCTCTCTCTGTTCTTCCTCTATCCTTATCCGGTGCCTCTTCCTGGGACTTTCTCCCCTACCTCCCTTCCTCTTCTCCACCAGGCGACGGCACAGGCGCCCAGGCGGATCCAGGCAGTGTAGGGCGGCGCCCAGGGGCGCTCCTGCTGTGGCAGAACCAACCTGAATTATACCGGCTCAAGTATGCAAGTCCATTCCTGAGGGCTCCAACGTGCTTCAAACGGTATAATCCCTTGGCCTGTCGGGTAACGTCCCGATAAACCACCGATACACAGGATCAAATAAGGTTACCTCACACGAAGGTGAGTCCAGAGATACAGTCACCATCATATTTTACATCATAGGAAATTACAATACATGAGTTTCTTAAAGCAGTACGAAGTTCTAAATTTAGGAAAGTTGTTACAAACTGTTAAGGCTATGGTTTTTGGCAGCGGAAAACATACGCGATGCTTTACAGCACGTCGTCAAGACGGATGTCATGCTAAGCCCAGGCACGACATCACTCAGGGTCATCAGTGTTGGCCGGGGACGGATCCCAATCCACGGACCAACCTTCTGGAAGAGCACAGGGCCATGATAAGGAAAAAGTAGGATCTTCAAAGGCTTTACCTGAAAAACATAAGCTAGCAAGACTGAGTATACTAATACTCAGCAAGGCTTACCCGTTTCATGGTATACTTAGCCATGTAACTAGACTTATGAAAGCTTGTAATGGTTCTGGGTTGAATTTCAGCTGAAAAGCAATAATGAGTAGATCCTTAATTTCAACTTTTAGCTTTCAGGTTCTAGTTGATTATCCATTCTAGGTAAGCACCTGTAACTACTCAAGCATGGTAAAATCTTTGATCAAGCATTATCTTTGATAATCATATGATTGCTCTTATTACTCAATATGGTAAAGGGATCAAGCAGTCTCAACCATCGTGAGAAGCAGACGATTCTGAATCGAATTCAACCTTGCAAGGTAAACCTAACACACACGATTGGAACACCAAAGGGTTGTTCCGAAGCAACCGTTTGCCTTTCATTCCGACTCGTGGATCAGATCCACCACAATCGACTGCAGGACCATACGCACTTCCAAAGTGCAGGACGTACGTCTGTAGCGTGACTACAAAACCTGTACTCCTGGTTTCCCTTGCAACACGTATTCCCACACGTCGAACTTAAGTAACCAGAAGAAGCAAGACGAGTGGTGGGAGGTATGTCAACTCCTCGGGCCGATTGGCTACTAGGCTTACCGCTTACCATATTTCGCGGCATGTGGTTAGTACTTTCAAACGCTTAACCCGTACTACCACACGCTGCGACCTTAACAAATTCAACAACACAGACGGGGTATCATCACAACCATGATACCTCATAAAACTCCCGTCCGTCATCCTTATAATGATAACAGGAATGTAAACATTACAACTCCTATATCGTGCGAGTGACAGGAAATCACCCAACTTCTACCGGTTCTATTAGCAGAGCATCTATTCGATATGAACTCAGGAGCAATACATAGGTTCCTGGGATTCATGCATCTAGGGTTTCATCTCAACTCTTAGACTTAATGCAAGGTATAATATAAGTATAAGTTTGCATAATGTAGTAATTTGAAATACTGGATTATGCACCGGGGCTTGCCTTTACTCGTGGGTCTGAAGTCAGGGATGTTAGTATTATTATCTTCCGAACTTTGGTTCGGGGCTTCCGATAATCCCTTGGTAACGATCTCTTGGTCCTTGGAAACATCTTCTGCAGACTTCTGGAAGATCTCATAGGTACCGTTTGCAGAAGTAGTCGTATCTACATGCAATGCAACATTACATTCAAGGTGTGTACATGAAACTATCTTATTTTACAATAAAGTTGCATTTCAACACTCATTTAACATACCACTCACATAACAATTAAAAAGATTAGAAACTAACTTGGGTAGAGCTTTAGGAGGAACAACTAATTAGAATCGGCTATTTGTTGAAGATTACGACAGAGCCGATTGGAACAACAGAGGTTTAGTGGATAGATATGCTTTGGTCGTGCCTACAGAGGCATGTCTACTGTGCGATCTTACTGATCTAGGGTTGTGTATTTTGATCTGGGTAGCCGATTGATAGGTGCACCGGTTTCCTGATTGATCGATGAAAGCATCGATTACTTCAGCAGAGGGGTGATTCCTAAAGCAGTTGTGTCTTAACTGAGATGTGCTTAAGTGTTATCCTAGGTAACTAGGTGTGGTTGTATTGACTCGATTACGTCAGCACAACTATTGAGTGACATACAGCCGATTGGAGTGTGATTGAGGGTATGTGACCGATAGATATATAGCCGATCTCTCAGTCGATAAATCGGCTGATAGAAGTGTGTGGATAGGGATGGGAAAACTAAGGATTGATCGGCCATAACCGATATGGAAAACAACTAGAATCGGCTTGGATCGGCCGATAGCAAGAATCTTAAGAGTGTGTGCATCTCCAATACATCGACTATGTGCAGCCGATGTAGGATAGAACAGAAGAATTATATCGGCAGTAGCCGATATTAGAAGGGTAACAACCGGATCAACTGACCAGCCGAGGGTAGAAGCATATCAAAAGAAATGCATCGGCTGATAGCTGTTACATAGAAACATCATAGACTCAAAGGAAACTGATGCTTAGCGGCTGAGCTGATAGCCGATACTGAAGCATAGCTGTAGAGAGGTATTAGCTAGGCAGCAGATATACATGAACTAACAAGAATCCTTGTATGAAAAGGACCTTAAGGAAATGACAATCAAGACAAGGACAATGTCTTGAGGGCAGAGATACGAGCACTCGGGTGATAGGATTAACTAACTGTCACACATCTCTATTTAAAACATACATCCTATGATTACTTTTCAGCTATATCACATGCATATAACACAAGGTACAAATAAAGCATTCATTCTCTAACATTTAACCTAGATCACAAATTAAAGACTTTTAACTCAAAATCACAACATACAACTTGTAGATTTTGACCTAAGGATTTAAACAAAATTGGTTTTGTATTTTTATGAACTTCTTTCAAAAATCTATGAAATGTAGAAGTTCACGGATTTGAAATAAAGAAGACTCTAGAAAACTTACAGAAAACAGCCTAGAACTTTCTAAACAAAAGCAATTAAGTTCCTGGTTGGGGAAAACAAAGAATGGAAAGATAACGATGATATTCCGACAAAGGAGTCGCCGGCATTAAGAAGATTCAGTGAATCAGGGCAAACCTTGGGGTAGCCTTGGTTGTGGAGGAGAACAGGTGGAAAGTGAATTCCCGCGATGAATAGGATCGGCGATGAGAGTACTCGATGGTGACGAGGTTCCGTGGGTGACGAAGAAGTTTGCCAGGGAATTGTAGTGGGTGAAGAATAACCGGGGAGGTATTCCTCACGGTGATCCGTGGCGATGATAGTTGGCTTTGCCATGGCAATGATGTTCTGGCGAAGGGATCCGAAGAGGCTCGATAAGAGGGTTCACGAGCTTCCTCGATGTGTCGTGGTCTTGCTCGGACGATCGGTGAAGGGTAAGAGCTGCTGGATGTCGTAGACTCAAGGAAGAAGCCGATAGGGCCTAGATTGGTTCGCTATGCCGACTCCTTTGCGAACCTCAGGGTTTTCCTGCTCACGGCTAAGCCTTCTCTGCTCATGCACGTGTGCCACTGAAACACGGCGGCACACCTGCGTAGCTCCCTGCAGAATCACCGCGCTTGGTCGCATCTCCGGTGCGTCGCTTCTGCTCTGCTCCCACACCAACGGCCCCCAGCCTGCATGCGCGTGGTTGGTTGCCTTGCATACGCACGTGCCTATAGAAATGAACTGAGTCGACCGTCAGTCCTGCGTCGCGCGTCGAACCCGTGTCGCGTTGCTCTTGCTTCAACCTCTGCATGGGTGAAGGGAGCTTGTCATGCCTGGCTGCACCGCGGCACTCAGCCACCTCCTACACCAGATTCTGCGCCTCCGACCGCCTCGTACCGTTGCGTAGCATCTCCTTCCGAACTCGTCGCGCCATAACCACTCCTCCGCCTTCGCAAGCATGAAGGGAGCTCGCCGTGCGTGGCTCCTCCGAGCTCGTCGCATCCGGTCACCACCTCCGCTTCGCCGCCTTTCTTTCCAGCTCGTCACCCCGCACATCATTGCTCTGCACGTCGTCACCCTGCATGGTTACTCTTCTTCCTCGTGTTGCCGGACCTGCACTCGCCTCGGCCTTGCCGCGCCGTAGGTTCCTCCGTGGCCGTCCTTGCCAAGTTATCGCCGTGCGCGGCCTCGTTGCCCTCCGTGCGGTTCTGCCCTGAGCCGCCACGCCTCAGCTCCATCCGCGCACGCCCGAACCGCACGCGCCAGCATTCGTTGAACACCTTAGCTGCGTCCTTGATATGGCCATCGCGTTCCGGCATCTCACGCATGACCTCAAGAGCCGCCTGGACTTGGCCACATGCCTGCACTATCAGTCGCTCACCCGCTCACGTGCGTCTGCCCGCGCTGCTGCTCCACCCGCGCCTGCACACCAATGCCACTCGCTCACGCGTGCCTGCTCCCTCGCCAGCGCCCATGTGCTCCTGCTCCAGCGCCTGCCCTCCAGCGTGCACCACCAGCACTGCATCGTGCCTCCTCCTGTGCTCACTCGAGCTGCCGCTCCCACGCGCTCCGCATCTGCGCTCCGCGCCGCCCGCGCCTGCTCACGCTGCCGCCCGCACGCTCCGCTGGCGCGCCCGAGCCGCAGCCGCTCCCGCTCGCTCCTGCGCTGTGGCTTCGCCTGCATGGTCTGCATCCACGCGCTCCACTCCACCCGCTGCCCGCTCGCTTGCCCCAGCGCCGCTCACCCAGCCGCTGCCGCCAGCCGCCCGCTCCAGCCCCGAGCCGCCGCCCTGCGCACGCGCTGCGCGAGCCGCTCTGCCGCCTACGCGCCGAGCCGTGGCGCTGCCCCGGTCGTCGCTGGCCCCGCCGAGCATCGCTTGCCCGTGAGGGAAGAAGCCCCAGGGCGCCGCCGCCTGGAGCTGCTGGGCGCCGCCCAGCTCCTGCTGCGGCCCGATCTGCAGCCGCCTGGTGCCGAGCAGAGGGAGGGAGGAAGAAAAGAAGCGCTTGGATGCTGCTGCCGCCGGTGGGAAAGAAAGAAAAAAAAAGGATGGTCGCCAGGGAGAAGAAACAGAGAAGAAGGGGGAATGGAATTCCCTAAGGACTTATGCGCAAAATCAGAGAACTACAAGGACCTATTTGTAAAACAAAATTTCCCATTGATTTAAAACCCTAATGAAGAAATGCCCAAAACGAAAGTTGGAGAGTTTTTCAAACTCTACAACATTGCTTTAGGGCTCAAGTTCAAAAACTCAAAACTTGTATTTTTACACGTGAATTTTTAACAAAAGTTGGATCTGAATTGCTTTTGTCGTAAAGAGCGTAACTTTATAAAATTCAGGACCTAAATGCAAGCATTTATGACACATCATGATGATGGGATAGACACGTCATAATGAGTGGATAGACATGTCATGATGACTTGCACCTTTTACACTTTAGTTCTGAGTAATTTTGAAAGTTACTTTTGTAAATCAAATACTTGCATAAAGGACTCGTACTTTTATAAAATTACATAAATACCCTTATTTTCACCACTTTACCCAAAATTTTTACACACTTCAACACACACATTTCAAATAAAACTTTTGAATAAATATATATTTTTACAAGACATAAAGTAAGAAAAACATATTTGCAAAACTACCCTTCACTTGTTTTGAAAATACCTCCCATTTTGCAAAAACAACCCTAGGTTTTCTGTAATTACAAAAATATCCTTTTTACTTGCACTTTAAATTATTAAAAGCTTCACACAAACACACACAAGCTTTACACTCACAAGCATATATTTCACACTAACAAATATATGTCTAGCATTACAAGTATATGAACTGTCACACCTGCCCTGGGCGGCGGCGGCGCGCAGCTGCGGCTCCAGGCGAGCAGGCGGCACGGGCTCGAGGGCGCGGGCGCGAGCGGGCGGCTCGGCCGGCGCAGGCATGCGCGCGAGCGCGCGCGGCTCGGGCGGCCGCAGCAGGCGCTGGGCGAGCGGCTGGTGGCGGCGCTCTGGCACTCGGGACTAGCGGGCGCGGGTGCGCAGGTGCAGAGCCGGCGGCGCGACGCAGCGCAGGCGCGCGCGGGGTGCGGGCGCCGGGCACGGGGCGACTCGGCTCGCGCGCGGCAAGTGCTGGAGTGCAGGAGCAAGCGCGCGAGCACAGGTCGGGCGAGCAGCAAGCGCCAGGCTCGGGCGAAGCGCGCACGGGCGCAGGCGGCAGGCGACGTGGGCGGCGCGTGAGCAGCTCGCTGGCAGGCGGGCTGTGCAGGTGCGGTGCGCACGGGACCGGCGGCGGCACGAGCAGACGCGGAGGCGAGTGGCATGAACGGGCGCCGAGCTGGCAGCGTGAGCAGGTGTGGAGTATGGGCACGGAAGCTGGCGTGCGGGTGCGGCGCAGACGCGCTGGATGCGGGCGGCCCCGGGCAAGCGGCGATGACAGAGGAGGGAAAGGAAGGCGGCTCCAGGTCCAGAGGAGCCTAAGGCTCTGGCTCGGCCAAGTCTGGCAGTGGCGGCCATGCCGGTCAGAGGCAGGAACGGAGGCGGCGCTGGAGCTGACGCGCGCGTGCGAGTGGAGCTGCGGCTGCGGCGCACGCGAGATGCAGAGGACGGGTGGTGGCCGAGAAGGGAGGACACGAGCTCGCTCGCTCGCTTGTGAGATGCACGAGGAGCGGCGAGCCGGAAGGAAAGGCGGCGAAGCGAAGGCGGCGACCGGATGCGACGAGCTCGGAGGAGCCATGCACGGCGAGCTCCCTTCATCCATGCGGAGGTCGGGGCAGGAGCGACACAGCGCGGATTCAATGTGCAACGCAAGACTGGCGGTGGTAGTAGACCAGTCCTGATGGCGTCACAGCAGATGGAGAGGGTGGCGGAGTTACAGGACCTAGAGGTCCGAGCGAAATTAAACCGGCACGTTCGCGAGTGCGAGCGGAAGTGTTTTGCCAGTGGCCGACTCGGCTTGTTTCTGCAGGCGAGTGCGCGTGCAAGGCAATAGGCCACGCGCGAGCAGGTTAAGGGACAGTGGTGTGAGAGCAGAACGGGAGTAGTGCGCAGGAGATGTGACCAGGCGCAGCAGTCCTGCAGGAGGCTACGCGGGTGTGCCGGCCGTGTTTTAGTGGCACACGTGCGTGAGCAGAGGAAGTTCAACCCATGAGCAAGAGAACCTTGAGGTTCGCGGAGAAGTTGGCATAGCAAACCAATCTGGCTCTATCGTTTTGTCCCAGGGGTCCACGACATCCAACAGCTCTTACCCCTCGATGATCGCTCACCCGACTACCGTCACCACGGATCACCGTGAGGAATATCCCTCTGGCCATTCTTCACCCACTACAATCCCCTGGCGAGCTTCTTCATCACCCACAGAACCTCACCACCATCAAGCTCTTCTCATCGCCGATTCTGTTCATCGCGGGAATTCACTTTCCACCCGTCCTTCTCCACAACCAAAGTTACCCCAAGGTTTGCCCTGATCCACTGAATCTTCCTTATGCCGGCGATTCCTTTGCCGGAACATCGTCGTTATCTTCCTATTCTCTATTTTCCCAGACCAGGGACTTAATTGCTTTGATTTAGAAAGTTCTAGGATGTTCTCTGTAAATTTTCTAGAACCTTCTTTATTTCAAATCAGTGAACTTCTACATTTCATAGATTTTCGTAAGAAGTTCATAAAAATACAAAATTAGTTTTGTTTGAAACCCTAGGTCAAAATCTACAAGTATTATGTTGTGATCTTGAGTGAAAGTCTTTGATTTGTGGTCTAGGTTAAATATTAGGGAATGAATTCTTTATTTGTACCTTGTGTTATATGCATGTGTTATAGCTGAAGAGTAATCATAGGATGTATGCCTTAAGTAGAGATGTGTGACAGTTAGTTAATCCTATCACCCGAGTGCTCATATCCCTACCATCAAGACTTTGTCCTTGTCTTGATTGCAGTCTCTTTAAGTTCCTTTTCATATAAGAATCCTTGTTAGTTCATGTGCTTTTGCTGCTTAGCTGATACATCTTTGCAGCTATGCTTCAGCGTCGACTATCAGCTCAGCCGCTAAGCATCCGTTTCCTATGAGTCTATGATGTTTCTGTGTAACAGCTGTCGGCCAATGCATTTCTTTTGATATGCTTCTACCATCGGCTGGTTAGCTGATACGGTTGTTATCTTTCTAATGTTGGCTACTGCCGATACAATTCTTTTGTTCTGTCCTACATCGGCTGCACATAGTCGATGTATCGGAGATGCACACACGATCTTAGGGTTCTTGCTATCGGCCGATCCAAGCCGATTCTAGTTGTTTTCCATATCAGTCAAATATGGCCGATCAATCCTTAGTTTTCTCATCCTTATCCACACACTTCTATCAGCCGATTTATCAACTAGGAAATCGGCTATATGCCTATCGGTTACACACCCTCAACCACACTCCAATCAGCTATACGTCACTCAATTGTTGTGCTAACGTAATCGAGCCGATGCAATCACACCTAGTTACCTAGGATAACGCTTAAGCACATCTTAGTTAAGATATAGCTGCTTTAGGAAAACCGGTGCACCTATCAATCGGCTACCCAGACCAAAGTACACAACCCTAGATCAGTAAGATAACACATTAGACATGTCTCTGTTAAGCGTGACCAAAGCACGTCAATCGGCTAAACCGGATGCACCCTTGTCAACTAAGGCAAGCCGATACACCAACCATCAGTTAGGCAAAAGCATGCTGATAACTAGATCCAATCAGCAAGATCCTTCCTTATTCTATCCTTGAAGCACTGTACCTTTAACATTCCTACCCATATCATCCAATTTGACTCCAGGTGAACTCAAGTCGGCTAACCTCTTCCGCTTATATATAGAGACCGTTTCTGCCGAATTCTCTTTCAAACGGAAATCAGCCGATTTCCTAAGGCCAAGTAGATAGCTCCCTCCTTTGCCAATTCTATCGGCTAAACCCCCGTTGTTCCAATCGGCTCTGTTGTGATCTTCAACAAGTAGCCGATCCTAATTAGTTGTCCTCCTAAAGCTCTGTCTAAGTTTAGTTTAGATCTTTCTGGTTGTTATGTGAGTAGTATATTAAATGAGTGTTGGATTGCAACTTTATTGTAAAGTAAGATAGTTTCATATGCACACTTTGAATGTGATGTTGCATTGCATGTAGATACGAATATTTCCGCAAACAGTACCTACAAGATCTCCCAGGAATCTGCAGAGGATATTTCTGAAGACCAAGTGAACATCACCAAGGGATAATCTGAAGCCCCGAACCAAAGTTCGGAAGATAACAATACTAACATCCCTGACTTCAGTCCCACCAGTAAAGGCAAGCCCCGGTGCATAACCCAGTATTTCAAATTACTACATTATGCAATCTTATACTTATATATTATATCTTGCATTAAGTCTAAGAGTTGAGATGGAACCCTAGATGCATGAATCCTAGGAACCAATGTACTGTACCTGGGTCCTTATCGTATAGATGCTCTGCTAATAGGACCGGTAGAAGTCGGGTGATTTCCTATCACTCGCGCGATATAGGAGTTGAGTGTTTACTATTCTGCAATTACTATAAGGATGATGGATAGCGTCATGTGCGGTATCATGACCTGAAAGTTTACCCTGTCTGTTTCGATAAAAGTTGATAAGGTCGCAAATTGTGGTAGTGGTGGCTAAGCGTTTGAAAGTACTAACCACATACCGCGAAATATGGTAAGCGGTAAGCCTAGTAACCAATCGGCCCGGCAAGTGGGCATACCTTCCACCACTCGATTAATTTGGTTTTTCTCATGCACCGACCTGTGGGAGTACGTTCTGCATGGCAGACAGGAATACGGGTTTTGTAGTCGCGCTACAGACATATGTTCTGCACAATTGGTGTGCGTACGGTCCTGCAAGTCGCTTGTGGTGGCCTGCTCCACGACCCGGAATGAAAGGCAAACGGTTGCTTCGGAACAGTCATTGGATGTTCCAAGCGTGTGAGTTAGGTTTACCTTGCAAGGTTGAATTCGATTCAGAATCGTCCGCCTCTCACGAGGATTGAGACTGCTTATCCCTTTTACCACATGGAGTAACAAGAGCAATGTTATGATTATCAAAAATGATGTTTGGTTAAAGATTTTACCATGCTTGAGTAATTATAGGTGCTTACCTAGAATGGATAATCAACTAGAACCTAAAAGCTAAAAGTTGAAATTAAGGATCTACTCGTTATTGCTTTTCAGCTAAAACTAAACCCAGAACCATTATAAGCCTTCATAAGTCTAGTTACATGGCTAAGTATACCATAAGATGGGTAAGCCTTGCTGAGTATTAGTATACTCAGTCTTGCTAGTTATATGTTTTTCAGGTAAAACCTTTGAAGATCCTACTCTTCCCCTATCTTGGCACTGTGCTCTTCCGGACAGTTGGTTCGTGGAATGGGATCCGTCCCTGGCCAGCACTGATGATACCGAGTGATGTCGTGCCCGGGCTTAGCGTGACATCCATCTTGACGACGTGTTATGAATCATCGCGTATGTTTTCCGCTGCCAAAAACCATAACTTTAACAGTTTGTAATGTTTTCTCTAAACTTGAAACTTCGTACTACTTTTGGAAACTCTTGTAATGTAATTCCCTATGATGTAAAATATGATGGTGACTGTATCTCTCGACTCACCTTCGTGTGAGGTAACCTTATTTGATCCTGTATTTGATGGTTTATCGGGACGTTACCCGACAGGCCAAGGGATTATACCATTTGAAGCACGTTGGAGCCCTTAGGAATGGACTCGCGTACTTGAGCCGGTATAATTCAGGTTGGTTCTGCCACACAGGGCATGAGAGGTTGCAAGGAGTGGGGCAAATGAAAGAGGACGACGAGGGGATTCGATTCCATACCTTACGTACCGTGGGGATGCATCGTGGTGGTCAAATTTGGCCGGAGAAGAGGTGGCGGCGGGTCTGTTCATGGGTAGCAGTTTTGTTTGTGGTAGTGGACTGCAGGGGGGAGCGGGTAGAGCAGGAGTGAGGGCGGCGCATAGGGGGAACGCGAGGCACAGGGGCTGCAGGTACTCGGGCGGGCGTGGAGGAATGGCGGCACTATAGGTCTGGGCGCACGAAAAGTAGGGCCTCAGGCGCGCTGGGGCTCGGGCGCTTGGGCCGTTGGCACACAGGGGGATGCAGGGCGCGGCACCGGTGGGTTCTGGCGTGCGGTGCAGGGCATGCGATGGGGGGGGGGAGGGCGATGCTCCTGGCGGCGGCGCACGAGTTCAGGAGATGCAGGGCGCGGCGGCGCTGCACGAGCGCAGGAGGAGGAAGGGCAGGGGTGAGGAAAGGCGTGTCACATGGGAATAACAAGGCCAAGGCGCGCAGGGGGCTAGGGCTGGCAACGTGCGGCAGCAGCAGCAATAGGGGCACGTGGGGGAGAGAGGCAACAGGGAAAAAGAAGGTCGCAGGATTTATCAGAACGCGGAGAACTGAGATTTGGCAAGCTAGGATGAGGCAGCGCATCGGGGTGGGACTCGTCCTTGAGTCTGGATTGCCCACGGGAGATGAGATTGGGCTGACCAGCGGGCCTCACAAGTTAGCGAGTAAAGAGAGGAAGGAAGAGGTAACGGAAAAAGTTAGCGAGAATGGCCGAGCGAGTTCCGTTAAGGGCCGAAATAGGTTCAGGTGAGGGCCGAACACGAAAACGGGTTGACAGAGCTGGTTGAACATGAATGAGTTATTTTGGAGCGCGAAAAAGAGAAGGAAAGGATCAGGCCAAGTCATTGGAGCTGACGGTGATCGAACATCGTCGGAAAAACACTGAAGACAAGCCACGAGGCATCATTTTCAAGCATGACTTGATCATGAAGAAAGGTTAGAGAATCGGGAGCTCGATGGAGCATCTTAAGGATTCGGAGAGGACAAGGTTAAAAGGATGTAGAACAAAGATACGGCTTGGTCTGACTACGATGAGAATCAAAATAGAAATATTTTCCAGAACATATTTTTGAGCTTAAAATAAATCTAGAAAAGTCCAGATAATTATTTTAAACCATGAAAAATATATCCAGAAGAATACCAAAAAGCTTGAGGAAAACTCTGGAGATATTTTGGGATACGAGGATTCCAAATAAAATATTTGGGACTCATGAAAAATAATTTTAGAATCTTCCAAATAAAAATGGATCTAGCTCTACGATAAATGAGAATAATTGCTAGAAAAATTCTGAAAATTCTCGGCAAACCCTATTGATAGATGAACATATTCTAAAAGATACTCACATCCTAAAATTAAATATTTTAGGGTGTGCCACCCTCCAAATAGGAAATCACATGATCGCCACTTAAAGCAATACAAACCACACAGGACGTAGGGTATTACGCTCTCGGTGGTCCGAACCTGTCTAAATTTTGTGCTCCTTGCACCTTCGAGTTTCTAATCTCGGTGACACCCTACATACAAACTCACCACCTCGAGGGTATCCCTCGGTGGGCGTGGTGGTAAAATACCGATAGTTGGAGCGTCAGGTAGGGGTGTTGACCGAGCATCCACCGGAGAACTCGAGGGCATCTTTCAGCTTCACTAGCACCGTGCTTGATGAGGGCACAACTTTTGTCTTCGACTCTTGGATCTTCATCTCCAATGGCTTCGGTGGCTTCAATAGCCACCCAGCCAACTCTAGAAAGCTGGAGGCCTCTACACCAACTCGACGCAGTGACCTCGATGAGTTCATCGACAACCTCGATGAGTTGCTGCTCCCCGATCTAGTTTGGCAGATCGAAAAGATATCCATTTTCGATGCAACTTCAACTCGTGGTGTACCAGAACTAGTCAGATTGAACTCAAACCAATCTAAGGAGACTACACAATCCGAGTCCCTCTCCAACTTGGAGGAGGACTTAGATTGTTTGCTCAATCTCAAGGACGAGGGAGCCACCGACTGTCGGGGAGCCGCTGTTTCCAGCAATTGCTCGGACTCCAACGAAGAGTACTTCGTCGACTAGTACTACACCTTCAAGCCAGAGCCAAGGAGGATGAGGGAGCCACCGCTTCTCGGGAGGCCCTATTCGCGACAATCACTCTCAACCTGATGACCACCCTGAATCATTTTTGGGTAGTCACCTGGGTTTGACCATAACATCTATGCTGCAAGGCCGTTTCAGGTACTTGAAGGGCTTAGAGCCCTCTCAACTACTCAAATACAACTCCCGCCTTGTGGCCTTCATGCAGGAATTGCCCTTCCAGGAGTGCAAACCTCTCTCTCCCATCTCAGAAGAGGGAGAGGGTAGCATAGGGCTACTCGAGTACAGCCATACGGCTGACAACATGTCACACCCGATTTATAAGAACATAAATCGAGCAATCATATATGCGCCAGGATCAAGTCACGCATATATACAACAGAATCGTCAAGATATCACAACACGTATCTCGAAATAAAAGCGTATAAATTATAAATGAATATCTTTATTACAACTGAATCAAGAATCAGTTCAAGGAATGCAGAAGCATAAAATAAATACATAAAGAATAGGGCGCCACAGGGACGTCGGCTGGGAGACCACGCCTAGAAATCATCGAGTCCGCTGATGTAGTCCTCCACGTCGCCTGGTACTGAGCAACAGTCGAAGATATCCTAGAGAGAATAGAAGAGTAGAGAAGGCAAGTGTGAGTACACAACTTGTACTCAACAAGTATAACATGAATTATGAGGCTCTAAGGTTAGCTAACTCAACTGCATTAGCTTTTAATCTTGGCAAATTTTATTAAAGCTATTTACTACAAGTGGATGAATTACCATAACCCATGTTACATAATAATTAATCAAAATTAACCATGAGTCTACTGAGAACCAAGCCAAACCACCAAAGGTACATCTCACTAATCAGACGGAGGATCTGGGCCACTCATGACCGTGAGCATGGCTAGTATACCAGTTTTACACTCTCGAGAGGTTGCACAACTTTACCCACAAGTTGTGAGCTACGCTAGTGGTTCATCACATTTCCTTAGGTGGGATGACTAGCAAGCGCACTACGAGACCGTTACAAAGGATCACATTAGTAAGGTGTAACTGCTAAGGTTTCTGGATCAGCAACGATGGGGCCCACCTCACGGGGGTACAAGCACACAGCACAGACCAAGCCGGAGGAGCAAGGACCATTGAAGCTTACCACCCCTCTTGCCCCGTAGGTAAGTTACTCCCGAACCAAAATGACCTAATTAGTAAGTCAAGACCATCCCATTCCAGTCTTGTGGTTGCGCGGTTGTCCCAGATTGTCGCTCTATGAACCGGTCCTTATGGAGAGTGGCCAACCAAGCACTAAGCACCGTGCTGGCCCCCTAAGCCATGTTCTAACAAAAACATATTTTAAGGAGACGTGAGCCACTCAAGCACATAGCACAGAGGGCCACTCTCAGAATTAAGTTGCATATAACCATTAATCAAATTTAATTAAAAAAGGACCAAGGTGTGTGAGAGCGCAGCACCTAACACAACTAACCAAAATGCAACCCAAGGTATTTATAATGAGGATAAAAGGTGGCTAGGAAGTCCTTATAGGCATACGAAATTAAATGCAGTATGAAATTGTATTTAAAAGTGATAGGATGTTCATGTTATACTTGCCTTCCTCAAAGTTCTCCTGCTACTGCTCAAACTGCTCTGCAGAAAGGGGCTCCTGGTACTCGTCCAAAGGCTAGCGTCTACTCACGATCGCAACACCAAAACATGGTCCAGCACATACACATACATGCAAATAGAGACAAAAGATAAGAAACAATAAAACATTACATAAAAACAACACACAAAACTATGATAGAACTGTTCTACACATTACAACGATCGCGTGAGTGCGAAAACCACCTAAAACGGAGCTAAGACGCGAAATCTAGAGCTATAATAGGGTCCAGGGACCTTTCTGTAAGAAAATAGAAGTTCCAGGGGGTTCTGGGCAAAAATTGGGGACCTAAACGTAACTAAAGGCTAGATCTGGGGCCTAACCCATGAAAACACCGGGCATGGATGGCAGACCCAATTTCCAGAGAACTCAGGGGGCTCCGGTGCTAAAAACAGGACCTAGTTGGAATTTCTTTTGAATAGGTATGGACTGCGGGTTGATTTCAGGGAAACAGAGGGGCTCTTTAACAAAACGTCAGGCCGAACCGGTATCTTCGGATCTGGCGGCTCTGATCTACCCCAGGCACGATCTAATCTTGCGCGTTGAACACGGATCGGGCGGCTCACGAGATTTGGGCGCGCGGGGCGGTGGCACTTGGTCGCCGGCAACCTAACCCGCGGCGGCGTGGCTCGGGGCTCGCCGGAATTCATCGCATTCGATGCTCCAGGGATCAAATCATCCGGGTTTTGGGACCAGGAGGTTCATCACGCCACGTGTGATTCACCTGAGCACTACACTGGGCTTGGGAATGTCCTGGAGCATGGATGCGACGGCGGTGACGGCACTGCGCAGCGGCGATCGTCAGCATGCATCGTTCCGGCTGCAGGAACGACCTGCGGTCCACTGGAACTAGCGCAACAGGACCAGGGAGATAACGCGGTGCTCACCGAGGGCTCGGGTCGGGCGGAGCTACAGCATGGGGTGGCTGGCGACGAGGACAGGCGGCGGGGACGGGCGGCGCTCATGGAGGAAGGCGATGCAGAGGTGATCAAACCCTCCGGGTTGCGGGGATCGGTCCGGGGAACTCCTGTGGAGGTGGCCCGAGAGTTAAAGAGATCCGAGACTCACCGGCGGCGAGGAATCGCAAGGGCGGAGAACTTACCGTTGGCGGATCAACGGCGGTGGCGCCTTCGAATCCGAGCAACGGCGCATGGTGCAGAGGCTCGGGACGTGCTTGGGGAGGCTGCTGCAACTTGGGATAGACCCGAGAGGCACCTGTGGATAAGAAGAGGGGCTAGGCAGCCTCGGCGTGCGGGTCGGCCGTGCAACGGACCCCGCGCTTCTCGCGGTTTCGTTACGGCCCGACCTAATCAGAGCGGGGGCAAGCTTCTAGAAGGGGGCGTAGGCGAGACTGGTCAGAGGCTGGTCAGCGGGCCAGAGGTGTGGCGGAGCGGGGCCACGGGCAGCGACTGAGCGGCCGGGCCGGCGGAGGGGAAAATAGAGGAGGGAGTCGGGCGCTGATAGGAAGAAGAAAGGGGAAGAAGGAGCTGACGTGTGGGGTCGCTGCGCCAGAGAGAGCGAGGGAGAGAGAGGCGCGCTCGGGCTGAGGACGGGGGAAAGCTGGGCCGGGCGTGGCCCACGCGGGGAGAAGGAAGAAGAGAAGCGGGGAGTGGGAATGGGCCGCTGGGGAAAAAGAAGGCCGGCCTAAGAGGGAAGCGAGAGCGAGGCCGAGCTGCAGAGAAGAGAAGGGGAAAAGCCACGCAGTTTAGGAAAGAGAGAGAGAGACTTGGGCTACTGGGCTGGTTGCTCCTCTTCCTCCCTTTTCTATTTCTTTTTCCTGATTTTCCAAACTTAACTCAATTCAATTTGAATCCAAATGAAATTTGAACTCAAACTTAACCATTCAAACAAACAAAAGAGATGCACCAGCATGAATGCACAAACATGTTGTTCTTAAATAAATTTTTAATTACTTGTGATATAAAATTAATTTAAATACAAGATAAATCAAGAAAAACCTTAGAAACTTTATTTAAGCCAAATAAATTCATTAAAATTTTAGGAAATTTACATTAGGGTGTTACAAACTGTGGCAGAACCAACCTAAATTATACCGGCTCAAGTACGCGAGTCCACTTCCGAGGGCTCCAACGTGCTTCAAACGGTATAATCCCTTGGCCTGTCGGGTAACGTCCCGATAAACCACCGATACACAGGATCAAATAAGGTTACCTCACACGAAGGTGAGTCCAGAGATACAATCACCATCACATTTTACATTACAGAGAATTACATTACAAGAGTTTCCAAAAGAAGTATGAAGTTTCAAATCTAGAGAAAAGATTACAAACCATTAAAGCTATGGTTTTTGGCAGCGGAAAACATACGCGACGATTACAACACGTCGTCAAGATGGATGTCATGCTAACCCCAGGCACGACATCACTCGGTATCACCAATGTTGGTTGGGGACGGATCCCATGCCACGGACCAACCTTCTGAAAGAGCACAGGGCCAAGGCAAGGGAAGAGTTGGGGCTTCAAAGACTTTACCTGAAAAACATATAGCTAGCAAGACTAAGTATACTAATACTCAGAAAGGCTTACCCGGGATTGGGTATACTTTTAGCCCGTAACTAGACTCATGAAGGCATTATAAAGGTTCTGGGTTTATTTTTCAGCTGAAAAGCAACAGAGAGTATACACTACTTTCAAGTTTTAGCTTTCAGATTCTAGCTTGATTAGCCATTCTAGGTAAGCACCTATACTAAACAAGCAAGGTATAGATTATCATCCATCAAGTTTGTCCCATCAACAATTACACTTTTTACTCGATGTGGCAAAAGGGATAAGCAGTCTCAATCCTCATGAGAGGTGGACGATCCGAATCGAATTTAACCTTGCAAGGTAAACCTAACTCACACGCTCGGAATACTAACAGGGCGTTCCAAGCAACCGTTTCCCTCATATTCCGGGTTATGGATCAGGGGCACCACAAGCGACTGCAGGACTGTACGCACATCACTCGTGCAGGACATACGTCTGTAGCGCGACTACAAAACCCGTATTCCTATTTGCCATGCAGAACGTAGTCCCACACGTCAGTGCGTGTAAACATAAAATAAAAGTCCAGTGGTGGAAGCGCGTCCATTTGCCGGGCCAATCGGGTACTAGGCTTACCGCTTACCATATTTCGCGGCATGTGGCTAGTACTTTCAAAAGCTTAGCCACCACTACCACACATTTCGACCTTAAAACTTTTATCAAAACAGACAGGGTAATCCTCAGGTCATGATACAGCACATGACCCTGTCCATTATCCTTATAATGGTTGCAGAATTGTAAACATGCAACTCCTATATCGCGCGAGTGATAGGAAATCACCCGACTTCTACCGGTCCTATTTAGCAGAGCACCTAAGCGATAAGGACTCGGGAGCAATACATTGGATCCCTAAGATCTTATGCAACTAGGGTTTCATCTCAACTCCTAGACATAATGCAAGATATATATCATAATAATGAAATTGTAGTAATTTGAAATACTGGGATGTGCACCGGGGCTTGCCTTTACTGGTGGGGCCGAAGTTAGAAATGTTAATATCTTCCGAACTTTGGTTCGGGGCTTCAGTTAATCCCTTGGTGACGTTCATTTGGTCTTCAGAAACATCCTCTGTAGACTCCGGGGAGATCTCGGAGGTACCGTTGCCGAAAGTAGTCGTATCTACATGCCATGCAACATTACATTCAAAGGGTGCACATAAAACTATCTTACTTCATAATAAAGTTGCAGGCCAACACTCATTTAACATACTACTTACATAACAACCCAAAGGATCTAAAACTATATTTAGGTAGAGCTTTAGGTGGACAACTAAAGAGAAGCGGCTACTTGTTGAAGATTACAACAGACTCAATTGGAAACAACAGAGGCTTAGCCGATGGAAAGGTGCATCGGGTTCCTAGATGATCGATGAAAACATCGATTATTTTGGCAGAAGGATGATTCCTAAAGCAGTTGTCTTAACTGAGATGTGCCCAAGTGTTATTCTAGGTAACTAGGTGTGGTTGTATCGACTCGATTACGTCAGCACAACTATTGGGTGACGTATAGCCGAATGGAGTGTGCTTAAGGGTATATGATCGATAGATATATAGCCGATCTCTCAGTCGATAAATTGACTGATAGAAGTATGTGGATAAGGATAGGGAAACTAAGGATCGATCGGCCGTGTTTGACCGATATGGAAAAGCAACTAAGATCGGCTTGGATAGGTCGATGGCAAGAACCCTAAGATTGTGTGTCTACCTTTGATACATCAACTATGTGCAGCCGGTGTAGGACAGAACAAAGAATTGTATCGGCCGTAGCCGATACTAGAAAGGTAACAACCGTATCAGCTAACCAATCGATGGTAGAAGTATCGATTGATAGCTATTACACAGGAATATCATAGGCTCAAGGAAATGGATGCTCAGCGGCTGAACTGATAGCCAACGCTGAAGCATAGCCGCAGAGAAGTTTTGGCTAAGCAGCAGACACACAAGAACTAACGGGGATCCTTATACAACAAGGAACTTAAAGAAACAGCAATCAAGACGAGGATAATGTCTTGATGATAGGGATATGAGCACTCGGGTGACAGGATTAATTAACTGTCACACATCTCCATTTAAAACATATATCCTATAATTATTTCTCAGCTATATCATAAGCATACAATATAGAGCACAATCAAACATTCATTTCCTAACATTTGACCTAGACCACACATCAAAGATTTTCAATTCAAGAGCACAACATAAAACTTGTAGGGTTTGACTTACGATTTCAAACAAAACTGATTTTACGTTTTTATGATCTTTCTATGAAATGTAGAGGTTCACTAATTTGAAATAAAGAAAGTTTTGGAAATCTTACAGAAAACACCCTAGAACTTTCTAAAACGAAGCAATTAAGTCCCTGGTCCGGGAAAACAGATAACAGGAAGATAACGATGATATTCCGGCAAAGGAATCGTTGGCATTAAGAAGATTTAGCAGGTCAGGGCAAACCTTGGTTATGAAGGTGAATTCCCGTGATGAATAGTATCGGCGATAAGATGAGCTCAACGACGATGAGATTCCGTGGTCGACGAAGAAGTTTGCCGGGAAGGGTTGCCGTGGGTGGAAGATGGTCGAAGGGGTAATCCCCGCGGTGACTTGTGGTTTTGCTCGGCGATCGACGAAGATTAGGAGCTGCTGGATGTCGTGGATCCCTTGGACGAAATGATAGAGCCGGATTGGTTCGTTATACCATCTCTTCCGTGAACCTCAGGGTTTTCTGGCTCATAGGCTGAGTCTTCTCTGCTCAAGTACATGCAATGCCAAAGCATGGCCGACTGAACACCTCTGCTCGCACAAGAAGAAATCCTCCTTGACCAGACTGCTCCGGTGTGTGCACTGCCGGCATACTTGCACAACCATTCGCAAGGCTGCCGCTCCCGTTCGGCTTCCACACCATCGGCCTCCGACTTGCTTGCGTGTGGTCCGTTGCTTTGCATACGCACGCGCCTGCAGAAATGAGCCCAGTCGTCCACCGGTAGAACACTCTCGCTCGCATCCGTGGACGTGCTAGTCCAAATCCGTTCGGACCTTCGTCTTCGCTTTGCCACCTTTCCTCTAGCTTGCCGTGCCATAACTGTTCTTCCGCTTCCACAAAGACCGAGGTCTGTCCGCATCAGGGCCGCGCCTTTCGTTGTCTTCTCCTCAACGGCTTCCGACGTCCTCCATACGCGGCCCTGCTGTTCCCGTGTGAATCCGCCCAGCACGCTGTGCAGCTGTTCCTCCGCTTCCAGCTGCCTAACCTGTGTTCGCTCGGCCTTGCCGCATCACTCCCGTGCTCACACACGCGTGTTCGCGCCACCTGGGCCTACTCCTACCTCGGCCAAGCCACTCGCGCGCGCGCGCCAATCGCGCCTCCAGCGCCCTCCGTGCGCGCTCCGCTCAACACCTGTCCACACCACCCACTTCCATACGCCATCGCTTGCACGCTCGCGCCACCCGCTCAGCGTCGCTCACGTTCCTGCCGCTCCAGCTCCCGTACTTGTTCAACACCCGTTCGCTTGCATCGCACCGCATCAGCTCATGCCGGAGCCGTTCGCGCCAATTGCTCCCGCACCCATTCCTTCTGTGCCGCCCAGCTCCTGCTCTCTCTCTCTCTCGCCGTAACTGTTGCACTCACCCGGCGCCCATGCTCCTGCACCTGCAAATCCCGAGCACCAGAACTGAGCCGCCGCCAGCGTTCACTCACCCCCATGCCAGTCCCTTGCCACGCACGCTCCTACGCTAGCTCGCCCGGCCACCAGCCGCCTGCTGCCGCGTGCTCCCGCCGCCTGCACCTGACCGAGCCTCATGCGCCCGAGCCACTCTCCGCCTGCGCGCCGCTGTGGCTCTGCGCCCGCCTTCGCCTGCCCGCTCAGCGCTCGCACACGCACGCCCCCGCACCGCGCCAACCGCACGCGCCCGCGCACTGCCGCGGCCCACCACCCGCGTCTGCTGAGCCTTGCGCCGTTCGGCCCCCACGCACTGCCGCACGGGCCGCGGCCGCTCGCTCGGGCCGCTCAGCGCCCGAGCCCCGCCACCTCGCGCAGCCTTCGCGCACGCCTGCGCTCGGGCCTGCGCCCGCGCTGGAACCAGCCGAGCCCGGCGCTGCCTGCTTGGGCCGGCGGAGGAGAGAGAGGGAAGGGAGTGGATAGGGATTGGGATGGTGCTGCCAGTGAGAGGAGGGAAAGAAGGAGTCGGCAGGGAAGAAGATAAGGCACCAGTGATAAGGGAACAGAGGAGAAGGGGGAATGGATTTCCCCAAGGACCTATGCGTAAATACAGAAAACTGCAAGGGCCTGTTTGTAAAACAAAATTTTCCGTTGATTTAAAACCCTAATGAAGAGATGCCCAAAACGAAAGTTGGAGAGTTTTTCAAACTCTACAACATTGCTTTAGGGCGCAAGTTCAAAAACTCAAAATTCATATTTTTACACGTGAATCTTTGAACAAAAGTCGGATTTGAATTGCTTTTGTCCTAAAGAGCGTAACTTTATAAAATTCAGGACCTAAATGCAAGCATTTATGACACGTCATCATGACGGGATAGACTCGTCATAATGATTGGATAGACGTGTCATGATGACTTGCACTTTTACACTTTAGTCCTGAGTAAATTTTGAAAGTTACTTTTGTAAATCAAACATTTGCATAAAAGGACTTGTACTTTTATAAAATTATATAGATATCCTTATTTTCACCACTTTACCCAAACTTTTTACGCACTTTAACATATACATTTCAAATGAAGCTTTTGGATACACATATATATATATTTTTACCAAGGGTAAAATAAGAAAAACATGTTTGCAAAACTACCCTTTACTTATTTTGAAATCACCTTCCATCCAAACACATTTTGCAAAAACAACCCTAGGTTTTTCTGTAATTATATAAATACCCTTTTTACTTGCACTTTAAATTTTCAAAAGCTTCACATAAACACACATAAGCTTTATACAAACAAACACATATTTCACACTAACAAAATATATGCCTAGCATTATAAATACACGAACTGTCACACAAACCTACCCCCCTTATAGGAATCTCGTCCCGAGATTCAGATAGGCTAGCTAGCAAAGAGATCGGGGTATGTCTTCCTCAGCTCATCTTCATGCTCCCAAGTGGCTTCATCCTCCGTGTGATGGCTCCACTACACATGGCACATCTTGATCTTCTTGTTTCTGGTAACCCTCTCAGACGTCTCCAGAATCTTCATCGGATGCTCGATATAGGTCAGATCCTCCTGCACATCCAACCCTTCTAGCAGTGCTTGTTCTTCTGGCACCCTCAAGCACTTCTTTTGCTGAGACACGTGGAACGCATCATGCACTCCCGAGAGGCTGGGGGGTAACTCCAAACGGTATGCTACCTCACCCTTCTGTTCCAACACCTTGAACGAACCAATGTATCTAGGGGCTAACTTCCCCTTCACATTAAACCTACGGATCCCTCTCATCGGCGAGACCTTCAGGTACACATGATCACCCACTGCAAAGGTCAGATCTCGACAACGAACATCCACGTAACTCTTCTGACGAGTCTGTGCGACCCTCAGGTTCTCTCACACCTGCTGTACCAGCTGTTCTGCCTCTTCAAAAATATCTGGACCAAACACCTGCCTCTCACCAATCTGATCCCAATACAGCGAAGTCCTGCACTTCCGACCATACAGGGCCTCGAAATGAGATTTCTTCAGACTGGCCTGATAGCTGTTGTTGTATGAAAACTCTGCATACGGCAGGCATTTATCCCAGCTGGTACCATACTGAATAGCACAGGCTCGAAGCATATCCTCCAACACTTGGTTGGTTCTCTCTGTCTGCCCATCTATCTAAGGATGATAAGCGGTACTGAAACGCAGCTTCATATCCAACAAATCATACAACTGCTCCCAGAACCGTGAAGTGAACTGAGATCCTCGGTCAGATATGATCTTCTTTGGAACACCGTGCAGACAAACGATCCTGGAGATGTACAACTCTACGAGTCTAGCGCCGGAGTAAGTAGTGTTCACCAGGATAAAGTGGGCAACCTTTGTCAACCGATCCACTACTACCCATATGGAGTTGTACCCTTTCTAAGTACGAGGCAATCCAACGATGAAGTCCATAGTGATCTCCTCCCATTTCCACTATGGAATCTTCAATGGCTGCAATAGACCTGCTGGTCTCTGATGCAGTGGGGTTACGTTACATATACCTAGTCACCAGTGCGCCCCTAATGGCTTAATCATGTGACTGCAGTGCACATGAGGCCTTAGGTTCCGACACGGCATCAAGGTCATGTGATTAAACACCACCACAAAAGAGGAATAGCAACCCTGTAGTGCCAACAACAACAAGATAGGTTTAGGAAACCCAAGATAATCCGAAGTTGTATCGGAGGCACACCCATTAGTTAGTCTACGGATTTTCGATGATGATGCAACACCATGCACTGACCAGAATGGTATGTGTTATGATGCATGACTTTTGCCGGGAGAATTGTATTCCAAAAGTAATTATTGTCATACATCTTTTTAGTTTATCCAAAATCATCAGAGCAAAAATTGAAGGTGCAGCTCTCAGATGTTGTAACCAGAATAACCAACAATATAAGGTACAACATCAGGAGAGGATAGATAGATCACTAGATGATGGATTGAAGGGTTTGATGATAATCATCAAGGTTCAATCATCAAAGGAGAAGCTTAATGTTTCTACCAAAGCAGATTCAAAAAAAGATCAAGGGTTTGATTTGGCTGTCAAGCCAAGATCGGTGATAGGGTTCAAACATAATCCAATCCACTTGATTCACAAAAGACCTTCTCACTCCAGGTTAGCCTAGCAGATTACGTTGGCTCCTACCACACAAAGTCAAAACAGGCATTCAGATACAAGCACATATTTCAGTACATCAACGTAACAACCAAGGCAATCAGGTCAATCCACGATAATATGATGCATGCACGTTCTATCGTCCTCACAAACAAAAATTACTGCCAAGTAATCTTGGTCTTATGTGGTTAAGTACGGTGGCACAATATAAATACGTCTCTCCCTATATATATACTAGTCGATAATCCTACCCATTCAGAACCTATCGAATCGTGGTTAGCATTCCTGTAGAAAACACAATATGTCTATATTGAACCTTTCATGCCAGCATGTCATGAAAGCGTTCCCAATCATTACTGTTCACTATAGAAATAGCATCTGTACTGTTACCGCCATATAGACAACGTTAACATACGTTATCGAAATAACGTATTCACGGGGGTACCGCAAAATGCGGGGGTATGAACTGCGATCGCCATACCCTACGCCGAACCATATACTCCCAATGTAGTCAACCGAAGTTGGTACATTGGCAGCATCTCAAGTAGGCCACTGCTTGAGAAACAGCGTTCGGTTCGCATCACCGACAGGAAGGCCAAGCTCCCTCAGTTGGCTGAGGATCCTTACCTTCTTGCCTCACCATCGAAGATGTCGTTACAGAATGTAAGGTTGGGTTGTGCATAAATTTAAGTTTTGATAGAAAGTAATGCTGGTAGTTAGGGTTATATATATATTATAGCCACCTCTATTTCCCTCATAAGCATTACCCTAGGGCTTTACGTACTAAGCATAATCCTTAACGGATCCAACGCGGCTTTACCAAGCATTTTTTTGGTCAAACTTTTATACTGAAAGTATTTTTAAGGTAAAATGTATCTCCAGAGTAACCTTATAGCTCTGATACCAGCTGTGGCAGAACCAACCTGAATTATACCGGCTCAAGTACGCGAGTCCACTTTCGAGGGCTCCAACATGCTTCAAACGGTATAATCCCTTGGCCTATCGGGTAACGTCCCGATAAACCACCGATACACAGGATCAAATAAGATTACCTCACACGAAGTTGAGTCCAGAGATACAATCACCATCACATTTTACATTACAGAGAATTACATTACAAGAGTTTCCAAAAGAAGTATGAAGTTTCAAATCTAGAGAAAAGATTACAAACCATTAAAGCTATGGTTTTTGGCAGCAGAAAACATATGCGACGATTACAACACGTCGTCAAGATGGATGTCATGCTAAGCCAGGCACGACATCACTCGGTATCACCAATGTTGGTCGGGGACGGATCCCATGCCACGGACCAACCTTCTGAAAGAGCACGGGGCCAAGGCAAGGGAAGTGTAGGGGCTTTAAAGACTTTACCAGAAAAACATATAGCTAGCAAGACTGAGTATACTAATACTCAGCAAGGCTTACCCGGGATTGGGTATACTTTTAGCCCATAACTAGACTCATGAAGGCATTATAAAGGTTCTGGGTTTATTTTTCAGCTGAAAAGCAACAGAGAGTATACACTACTTTCAAGTTTTAGCTTTCAGATTCTAGCTTGATTAGCCATTCTAGGTAAGCACCTATACTAAACAAGCAAGGTATAGATTATCATCCATCAAGTTTGTCCCATCAACAATTACACTTTTTACTCGATGTGGCAAAAGGGATAAGCAGTCTCAATCCTCGTGAGAGGCGGACGATCCGAATCGAATTTAACCTTGCAAGGTAAACCTAACTCACACGCTCGGAATACTAACAGGGCGTTCCAAGCAACCGTTTCCCTCATATTCCGGGTTATGGATCAGGGCCACCACAAGCGACTGCAGGACCGTACGCACATCACTCGTGCAGGACATACGTCTGTAGCACGACTACAAAACCTGTATTCCTGTCTACCATGCAGAACGTACTCCCACACGTCGGTGCGTGTAAACATAAAATAAAAGTCGAGTGGTGGAAGCGCGTCCATTTGCCGGGCCAATCGGGTACTAGGCTTACCGCTTACCATATTTCGCGGCATGTGGCTAGTACTTTCAAAAGCTTAGCCACCACTACCACACATTTCGACCTTAAAACTTTTATCAAAATAGACAGGGTAATCCTCAGGTCATGATATAGCACATGACCCTGTCCATTATCCTTATAGTGGTTGCAGAATTGTAAACATGAAACTCCTATATCGCACGAGTGACAGGAAATCACCCGACTTCTACCGGTCCTATTTAGCAGAGCATCTAAGCGATAAGGACTCGGGAGCAATACATTGGATCCCTAAGATCTTATGCAACTAGGGTTTCATCTCAACTCCTAGACGTAATGCAAGATATATATCATAATAATGAAATTGTAGTAATTTGAAATATTGGGATCTGCATCGGGGCTTGCCTTTACTGGTGGGGCTGAAGTCAGAAATGTTAATATCTTCCGAACTTTGGTTCGGGGCTTCAGTTAATCCCTTGGTGATGTTCATTTGGTTATCAGAAACATCCTCTATAGACTCCGGGGAGATCTCGGAGGTACCGTTGCCGAAAGTAGTCGTATCTACATGCCATGCAACATTACATTCAAACGGTGCACATAAAACTATCTTACTTCGTAATAAAGTTGCAGTCCAACACTCATTTAACATACTACTTACATAACAACCCAAAGGATCTAAAACTATATTTAGGTAGAGCTTTAGGTGGACAACTAAAGAGAAGCGGCTACTTGTTGAAGATTACAACAGAGTCGATTGGAAACAACAGAGGCCTAGCCGATGGAAAGGTGCATTGGGTTCCTAGATGATCGATGAAAACATCGATTATTTTGGCAGAAGGATGATTCCTAAAGCAGTTGTCTTAACTGAGATGTGCCCAAGTGTTATTCTAGGTAACTAGGTGTGGTTGTATCGAGTCGATTACGTCAGCACAACTATGGGGTGACGTATAGCCGAATGGAGTGTGGTTAAGGGTATATGACCGATAGATATATAGCTGATCTCTCAGTCGATAAATCGACTGATAGAAGTATGTGGATAAGGATGGGGAAACTAAGGATCGATCGGTCGTGTTTGACCGATATGGAAAGGCAACTAAGATTGGCTTGGATAGGTCGATGGCAAGAACCCTAAGATTGTGTGTCTACCTTTGATACATCGACTATGTGCAGCCGGTGTAGGACAGAACAAAGAATTGTATCGGCCGTAGCCGATACTAGAAAGGTAACAACCGTATCAGCTAACCAACCGAGGGTAGAAGTATCGATTGACAGCTGTTACACAGGAATATCATAGGCTCAAGGAAACGGATGCTCAGCAGCTGAACTGATAGCCAACGCTGAAGCATAGCCGCAAAGAAGTTTTGGCCAAGCAGCAGACACACAAGAACTAACGGGGATCCTTATACGACAAGGAACTTAAAGAAACAGCAATCAAGATGAGGATAATGTCTTGATGATAGGGATATGAGCACTCGGGTGACAGGATTAATTAACTGTCACACATCTCCATTTAAAACATATATCCTATAATTATTTCTCAGCTATATCATAAGCATACAATATAGAGCACAATCAAACATTCATTTCCTAACATTTGACCTAGACCACACATCAAAGATTTTCAATTCAAGAGCACAACATAAAACTTGTAGGGTTTGACTTAGGATTTCAAACAAAACTGATTTTACGTTTTTATGAAGTTTCTATGAAAATCTATGAAATGTAGAAGTTCACTAATTTGAAATAAAGAAAGTTTTGGAAATCTTACAGAAAACACCCTAGAACTTTCTAAAATGAAGCAATTAAGTCCCTAGTCTGGGAAAACAGATAACAGGAAGATAACGATGATATTCCGGCAAAGGAATCGTCGGCATTAAGAAGATTTAGCAGGTCAGGGCAAACCTTGGTTATGACAGAGAACACGCGGAAAGTGAATTCCCGTGATGAATAGGATCGGCGATAAGATGAGCTCGACGATGACGAGATTCCGTGGTTGATGAAGAAGTTTGCCGGGAAGGGTTGCCGTGCGTGGAAGATGGTCGAAGGGGTAATCCCCGCGGTGACTTGTGGTTTTGCTCGGCGATCGACGAAGATTAGGAGCTGCTGGATGTCGTGGATCCCTGGGATGAAATGACAGAGTCGGATTGGTTCGTTATACCATCTCTTCTGCGAACCTCAGGGTTTTCCGGCTCATAGGCTGAGTCTTCTCTGCTCATGTACATGCAATGCCAAAGCATGGCCGACTGAACACCTCTGCTCGCACAAGAAGAAATCCTCCTTGACCAGACTGCTCCGGTGTGTGCACTGCTGGCATACTTGCACAACCATTCGCAAGGCTGCCGCTCCCATTCGGCTTCCACACCATCGGCCTCCGACTTGCTTGCGTGTGGTCCGTTGCTTTGCATACGCACGCGCCTGCAGAAATGAGCCCAGTCGTCCACCGGTAGAACACTCTCGCTCGCATCCGTGGACGTGCTAGTCCAAATCCGTTCGGACCTTCGTCTTCGCTTTGCCACCTTTCCTCCGGCTCGCCGTGCCATAACTATTCTTCCGCTTCCACAAAGACCGAGGTCTGTCCGCATCAGGGCCGCGCCTTTTGTTGTCTTCTCCTCAACGGCTTCCGACGTCCTCCATACGCGGCCCTGCTGTTCCCGTGCGAATCCGCCCTGCACGCTGTGCAGCTGTTCCTCCGCTTCTAGCTGCCTAACCTATGTTCACCCAGCCTTGCCGCATCACTCCTGTGCTCACACACGCGTGTTCGCACCACCTGGGCCTACTCCTGCATCAGCCAAGCCACTCGCGCGCGCACGCCAATCGTGCCTCCAGCGCCCTCCGCGCGCGCTCCGCTCAACACCTGTCCACACCACCCACTTCCGTACGCCATCGCTTGCACGCTCGCGCCACCCGCTCAGCGTCACTCACGTTCCTGCCGCTCCAGCTCCCGTACTTGTCAACGCCAGTTCGCTTGCATCGCACCGCATCAGCTCATGCCGGAGCCGTTCGCGCCAATTGCTCCCGCGCACCCATTCCTGAGCTAGCTCGCCCGGCCACCAGCTCCTGCTCTCTCTCTCTCTCTCGCCGCAACTGTTGCACTCGCCCGGCGCCCATGCTCCTGCACCTGCAAATCCCGAGCGCCAGAACTTCGCCGCCGCCAGCGTTCTCTCGCCCCCGTGCCAGTCCCCTGCCACGCACGCTCCTGCGCTAGCTCGCCCGGCCACCAGCCACCTGCTGCCGCGTGCTCCCGCCGCCTACACCTGACCGAGCCTCATGCGCCCGAGCCACTCTCCGCCTGCGTGCCGCTCTGGCTCTGCGCCCGCCGTCGCCTGCCCGCTCAGCGCTCGCACACGCGCGCCCCCGCACCGCGCCAACCGCACGCGCCCGCGCACTGCCGCGGCCCACCACCAGCGCCTGCTGAGCCTTGCGCCGCTCGGCCCCCGCGCACTGCCGCACGGGCCGCGGATGCTCGCTCGGGCCGCTCAGCGCCCGAGCCCCGCCACCTCGCCCAGCCTTCGCACACGCCTGTGCTCGGGCCTACGCCCGCGCTGGAACCAGCCGAGCCCGGCGCTGCCTGCTTGGGCCGGCGGAGGAGAGAGAGGGAAGGGAGTGGATAGGGATTGGGATGGTGCTGCCAGTGAGAGGAGGGAAAGAAGGAGTCGGCAGGGAAGAAGATAAGGCACCAGTGATAAGGGAACAGAGGAGAAGGGGGAATGGATTTCCCCAAGGACCTATGCATAAATACAGAAAACTGCAAGGGCCTATTTGTAAAACAAAATTTTCCGTTGATTTAAAACCCTAATGAAGAGATGCCCAAAATGAAAGTTGGAGAGTTTTTCAAACTCTACAACATTGCTTTAGGGCGCAAGTTCAAAAACTCAAAATTCATATTTTTACACGCGAATCTTTGAACAAAAGTCGGATTTGAATTGCTTTTGTCCTAGAGAGCGTAACTTTATAAAATTCAGGACCTAAATGCAAGCATTTATGACACGTCATCATGACGGGATAGACTCGTCATAATGATTGGATAGACATGTCATGATGACTTGCACTTTTACACTTTAGTCCTGAGTAAATTTTGAAAGTTACTTTTGTAAATCAAACATTTGCATAAAAGGACTTGTACTTTTATAAAATTATATAGATATCCTTATTTTCACCACTTTACCCAAACTTTTTATGCACTTTAACATATACATTTCAAATGAAGCTTTTGGATACACATATATATATATATATATATATTTTTACCAAGGGTAAAGTAAGAAAAACATGTTTGCAAAACTACCCTTTACTTATTTTGAAATCACCTTCCATCCAAACACATTTTGCAAAAACAACCCTAGGTTTTTCTGTAATTATATAAATACCCTTTTTACTTGCACTTTAAATTTTCAAAAGCTTCACATAAACACACATAAGCTTTATACAAACAAACACATATTTCACACTAACAAAATATATGCCTAGCATTATAAATACACGAACTGTCACACAAACCTACCCCCTTATAGGAATCTCGTCCCGAGATTCAGATAGGCTAGCTAGCAAAGAGATCGGGGTATGTCTTCCTCAGCTCATCTTCATGCTCCCAAGTGGCTTCATCCTCCGTGTGATGGCTCCACTACACACGGCACATCTTGATCTTCTTGTTTCTGGTAACCCTCTCAGACGTCTCCAGAATCTTCACCGGATGCTCGATATAGGTCAGATCCTCCTGCACATCCAACCCTTCTAGCAGTGCTTGTGCTTCTGGCACCCTCAAGCACTTCTTCTGCTGAGACACGTGGAACGCATCATGCACTCCCGAGAGGCTGGGGGGTAACTCCAAACGGTATGCTACCTCACCCTTCTGTTCCAACACCTTGAACGAACCAATGTATCTAGGGGCTAACTTCCCCTTCACATTAAACCTACGGATCCCTCTCATCGGTGAGACCTTCAGGTACACATGATCACCCACTGCAAAGGTCAGATCTCGACAACGAACATCCACGTAACTCTTCTGACGAGTCTGTGCGACCCTCAGGTTCTCTCACACCTGCTGTACCAGCTGTTCTGCCTCTTCAAAAATATCTGGACCAAACACCTGCCTCTCACCAATCTGATCCCAATACAGCGAAGTCCTGCACTTCCGACCATACAGGGCCTCGAAATGAGATTTCTTCAGACTGGCCTGATAGCTGTTGTTGTATGAAAACTCTGCATACGGCAGGCATTTATCCCAGCTGGTACCATACTGAATAGCACAGGCTCGAAGCATATCCTTCAACACTTGGTTGGTTCTCTCTGTCTGCCCATCTATCTGAGGATGATAAGCGGTACTGAAACGCAGCTTCATATCCAATGAATCATACAACTGCTCCCAGAACCGTGAAGTGAACTGAGATCCTCGGTCAGATATGATCTTCTTTGGAACACCGTGCAGACAAACGATCCTGGAGATGTACAACTCTGCGAGTCTAGCGCCGGAGTAAGTAGTGTTCACCAGGATGAAGTGGGCAACATTTGTCAACCGATCCACTACTACCCATATGGAGTTGTACCCTTTCTGAGTACGAGGCAATCCAACGATGAAGTCCATAGTGATCTCCTCCCATTTCCACTATGGAATCTTCAATGGCTGCAATAGACCTGCTGGTCTCTGATGCTCTGCCTTGATATGCTGACAAGTGTCACAGATAGCCATGTACTCTGCAACGGAATGCTTCATTCCATACCACCAGAATCGTTCCTTGAGATCATAATACATCTTCGTGCTGCCCGGATGAATGGAATATGTCGTATCATGAGCCTCGCTCAAGATCAGCTTCCTGAGATCCCCTACATCCGGCACGCATATCCGATCCTTGTACCACAAGGTACCCTGATCATCCTCTCTGAAATGAGGTGCCTTGCCAATCTTGAGCAATTCATGGATCTCCTGCAGCTTCTTATCTTCTTTCTGATGCTGCCACATCTCTGCCTCTAGAGTGGGTTCTGCCTCGAATGATGCACTTGAGGTGTGATGCAAGAAACCCAGACTTAACTGCTCAAACTCCTCACATAACTCCCGAGGCATCAGGAAAGCCACGGCCAGGTTAACATAGCTCTTCCTGTTCAGAGCATCTGCTACAACATTGGCCTTGCCCGGATGGTAGTGAATCTCCAGGTCATAATCCTTGAATAACTCCAGCCATCTTCTCTGCCGCATGTTCAGCTCGTTCTGAGTGAAAATGTACTTGAGGCTCTTGTGATCAGTGTAAATATCACACCTCTGCCCAAACAAGTAATGCCTCCATATCTTCAGAGCATGCACAACTGCGGCTAACTCCAGATCATGTGTGGGATAATTCAGCTCATGCCGGCGCAACTGCCATGAAGCATAAGCTATAACTCTGCCTTCCTGCATCAGGACGCAACCAAGACCATCCCTCGAAGCATCACAATACACTGTGAACCTCTTGCTCTGGTCTGGTAGAGTAAGGACTAGCGCCGTGGTTAACCTCTTCTTTAGCTCCTCGAAGGCCTTCTGACGCTCATCAGTTCAAGAGAAAACCACGCCCTTCTCTAACAAGGAGGTCAAAGGCTTCACAATCTTGGAGAAATTCTCAATGAACCTCCGATAATATCCTGCTAAGCCCAAAAAAGAGCGGACTTCCTTCACTGTCTGCAGTACCACCCAGTCAAGCACATCCTTCACCTTTCCGGGGTCCACAGCAATACCTCCCTTGGAGATGACATGACCGAGGAATGGAACCTCGTCAATCCAGAATTCACACTTGCTGAGCTTGGCATACAGCTTGTGCTCTCTGAGCCTCTGCAACAAGCCTCAGATGCTCCTCATGCTCTGCTTCTAACTTGGAATATATCAGGATATCATCAATGAATATCACTACAAAAGTGTCCAGATAATCTATGAAAACCTTGTTCATCAGATGCATGAAGAAAGCCGGAGCATTGGTCAAGCCAAAGGACATGACCGTATACTCGTATAGCCCATACTTGCAGGTGAATGCCGTCTTTGGAATATCCTTGGGATGAATTTTCAGCTGGTGATAACCCGAACGCAGATCAATCTTCAAGAATACACAAGCACCCTGAAGCTGATCAAAGAGATCCTCAATATGAGGCAATGGATGCTTGTTCTTGATGGTGACTGCATTCAGATCCCGATAATCAACGCACATTCTCTTCGCGCCATCCTTCTTCTCTACAAGCAATACAGGAAAAGCCCAAGGAGAGAAGCTACGATGGATATAGCCCTTGGCTAGCAACTTGTCGATGGTCTTCTTAACTTCCTCATGCTCAACGGGTGCCATACGATAGGGCCGTTTAGCAATAGGAGCTGTGCCGGGCAAGAGATCAATAGAAAACTCAATGTCGCGATCAGGCGGCATACCTGGCAAATCATCTGGAAAAACATCCGGGAATTCAGACACCACGCGAATACCATCCGTGGGTCTAGCCTCCATCTGACAAAGAAATCCAAAGGTCCGAAGCAATGACTGTGACTTCCTGTCCATTCGGTGCTAACAAGTGGACAGTCCTCTGAGCACAATCAATTCTAACGCCCCATCTAGCAAGGGTCTCCATTCCCAAGATCACATCGATACCCTTGGTGTCTAGCACCATCAGATTAGCACTGAACTCTACCCCCCTTATGACAACACTGACTCTGGGACAGAAGATATGAGACCTCAACTGCCCTCCCGGTGAAGATACCAACATGCCCCTTTTTAAGGTGTTAGTATGAATGCCATGATGCTCGACAAAAGACCGAGTAATGAAGGAATGCGTAGCACCAGTATTGAAAAGCACTGTAGCAGGGTGAGTATTAACCATGAACGTACCAATAACCATGTTGGGAGCCTCGCCCGCTGACTCGGCCGTCACGTGGTTCACCCTGCCCTGGGATGGCGCCTTGGGCTGAGCTGGGCGCCCCTGCTGTCCCGACTGCGCCTTTCGAGGATAGACGTTGGCGTAGTGTCCCGGCTCGCCACAGTGAAAGCACACTCGCCACAGGAGGAGTAGGCACTCCCTGCCGCGGAGCTGGTGGAGCCGGTGGAGCAGAGCGTGCTGGAGGCTCTAGAAGTCTCTGTCCCTGTCCCGCCTGCTACTGCTACTGAGGACGAGGCGAGTACTGCTGCTATCGCTGCTGGTACTGCTGGATCTGCCTCTGGTGCTGCTGCGGGTACTGGTACCGAGGTCGGGTGTTGCTGCCAGACGTAGCAGGAGCCATCTTCCTCTTCTTGTCCTCAATCTCCCGGCGCTTGCGCTCGGTGTTGAGGGCAGCGTCAACCAGCAGGTTGAAGTTGTCGAAGCGGTGGTTCATGAGCACGTACTCCAGTTAGTCATCGAGTCCCTCCCTGAAGCCCTCCTGCTTATCGCCATCATTGGCGACCTCAGCAGGGGCGTAGCGAGCGAGCTGGAGGAAACGATCACGGTACTCGGTCACCGTCGTAGCTCCCTGAAATGATAATCACCAGAAAACGAGGATGAAAATTTTGCTCAGCATTTCTTATAACAAGGGGGGGTTTTGAGCTCAAAAAGAAATTACGGAAAGATTTTACTCTAATTTACCTGCTTAAGCGCAAGGAACTCCTTGTGCTTCATCTTCATCACTCCAGCAGGGATGTGGTGGTGCCTGAAACGCTCCCGGAACTGGACCCAAGTGAGGGTGTCGCGGTCCCGAGCTGGGTAGGACTCCCACCAGTCAAGAGCTGAGCCTCGCAGCTGCCCTGCTGCGTACAGAACTCGCTCCCTGTCGTTGCACCGAGCGACATCCAACTGGCGTTCCACTGAACGAAGCCAGTCGTCAGCCTGGAGTGGATCAGCCGACCCATCCATTAGCTCTCTAGTCCACCACCTCGACTCCCCGACGCTTGTCGACTTTCCTCCTCGCCGCCGCCGCTACTGCCTCCATCGGTCACCCTTGATCCAGCACGTTTTCATCCAATTGGTTGCACGTACATCTTCCCCGTGACTTACTGGTTCTCGTGCACAGGTCCCCTGCCGACGTTGATCGCTGGAGCCTTGCCGTCGACGGTGACCCCGCCGCCGCCACCTCGGGTCCTAGTCGAGATCTATCATTCCGGCCACCCCAGCCCTCGACACGTGGTTCAACAGAACCCTCGTGAGCTCCTGCACCCTTTCCTCCCCTCAGACCTCGCCGCCGGTGATCGCCGTTGCCGGAACAGGACCGCCCTCACCTTGCTCTGCGTTGGTTCATAGCCCAGGGACCTCGGGTTAGAAGACTTGAAAGTCCAGGGGGCTATTTGCACACACTTAGACTCAGATGAATAGTACCCGAAGGACCCCCTTGTGTAATTTAAGCTGCCAACTTTGAAATTCTATATCAATTCGGGGAAAAGTCATAAAAATGCAAACTAAATTTTGTTGGAATCCTTAAGTAAAATTTGACTACTTTTATTTAGGAAGTTTGAACTGTAGGTGTATATTTTCTGATGTAGATTAAATATTGGAAAATAAGTGTTTTAATTGTATCTCATGTTGTAGGCATGTGTTATAGCTGAAATTTGGAACTTAGACTATATGTGCTATGTATAGCTCTGTGTAAAAAGTTTGAGTACTTTACTGTTCATTTGCTTAAATTTCGAGTACTTTTTGTTATATGTTGATAAAAGTTACTTAATTTAATTCCAAATGTATTCCTTCATGTTTAGGGCCGAAAAATTTATCTTAGATTTGTTACAACAGGAGTAATCTAAGATAAAAATTTGAGAGTCAGAGGCCTAATGTAACCTCAGCCATGAATTTAAGTTTAGATTCAAAGAAAAATTCATGACCCATAGTTCTAGTTCATAAAAATTTATGAGAATAATTTAAAGCTTTGTTCATAAGTAGTATAGCATAGCCACAAATTATCAACCTAGGATCATGTGTAGAACCCCTAAATTAAATAGAGTTTTTAAGTGGGATTAGTATGACTTTTTAAAATAATCATGCTACTTAAAGTAGATAGCTAAATGTTTGGTGTAGGTAACCCTGCTGCTTAATGTAACTACGTAACTTAATTAATACTCGATAAATGACTGCCCAGTGCAGAATAGTTAGGTTATTTGTTTCAATGTAATGTTCTTTTGTTTGGATTGCAACTTTATTGTGAAATAACATAAAAGTTTATGCATTCCATAACTTGTAACTTTGCATCTCATATAGACTCGACCGCTCTTGCCGACGGGGACTACGAACTCGTTCTGGAACAAGGAATAGAATCAACTGAAGACCCCAGGAACCTTGTTGTGGAATTCTCTGAAGCCCCGAACCAAGGTTCGGAAGATATTAACTTGACTGACCCCAGCCCCACCAGCGAAGGCAAGCCCCGAACATAACCCTTACTTTATCTACACTGCAAATTATACTATATATGTCTTTATGCATTAAGTTCTTAGGAATTGTTTGAAAACCTTAGTTGCATAATTCCAAGAACCAATGTATTGAACACTAGAACTTGAGTCCGACTAGCTGCTCCACTTATAGGACCGGTAGAAGTCGAGTGATTTCCTGTCACTCGCGCGATATAGGAATTGTGATGTTTACATTCTTGTTATCACTATAAGGATGACGGACGGGATTTTTGTGAGGTATCATATCAAGATGATACCCGTCTGTGTTATGGAACTTGATAAGGTCACAGTGTGTGGTAGCGGTGGTTAAGCGTTTGAAAGTACTAGCCACATGCCGTGAAATATGGTAAGCGGTAAGCCTAGTAACCAATCGGCCCGAGGAGTGGACATACCCCCTACCACATGTATTTGCTTCTTTTGGTTACTTAGTTCGATGTGTAGGAATACGTGTTGCTGGGCAACCAGGAGTACGGGTTTTGTAGTCGCGCTACAGATGTACGTCCTGCACTTTGAAGTGCGTATGGTCCTACAGTCGCTTGTGGTGGCTCTGATCCACGAGTCGGAATGAAAGGTAAACGGTTGCTTCGGAACAACCCTTTGGTGTTCCAAGCGTGTGTGTTCGGTTTACCCTTGCAAGGTTTTGAAATTCGATTCAGGAATCATCCGTTTCTCGTGGAGATTGAGACTGCTTAATCCCTTTGCCACATAGAGTAACAAGAGCAACTATGTGATTATCAAAGATGATGTTTTGATTAAAGGTTCTACCATATTTGAGTAGTTATAGGTGCTTACCTAGAATGGATAACCAACTAGAACCTGAAAGCTAAAACTTGAAATTAAGGACCTACTCTTTGTTGCTTTTCAGCTGAAAACTCTACCCAAGACCTGAAAAGCCTGCATAAGTCTAGATACATGGCTAAGTATACCATGAGCGGGTAAGTCTTGCTGAGTATTAGTATACTCAGCCTTGCTTTTGTTGATCTACTTCAGGTAATCTCCCTGTTGAGCCAGCGTTCATTACACCGTGGGCCTACCCCTTGCCTGATGGTTGGTCCGTGGAGTGGGATCCGTCTCCGGCCAACACTGTGGCAGAACCAACCTGAATTATACTGGTTCAAGTACGCGAGTCCTCACCGGAGGGCTACCTCGTACTTCAAACGGTATAATACTATTGGTCTGTCGGGTAACGTCCCGATGAACCACCGAACACAGGATCCAACAAGGTACCTCACACGAAGGTGAGTCCAGAGATACAATGCCAAAATATTTTACACCACAGGCAGTTATATTACAAAAATGTACAAAGCATCATTAGCTCCCACGGAGGTGAGATTATTACAAGACAGGTTTTAGTTTTTAACCAAAGCAACGGAGTTTGGAAAACGTAGACATTGAACACGTCGTTATTGTAGACATCATGCTAGCCCTGGCATGATATCACTCGGCGGAATCGGTGTTGGCCAGGGACGGATCCCATTCCACGGACCAACCATCAGGCAAGGGGTAGGGCCACGGTGTAATGAACGCTGGCTCATCAGAAGGATTACCTGAAGTAAATCAACAAAAAGCAAGGCTGAGTATACTAATACTCAGCAAGACTTACCCGGAATTGGGTATACCTTAGCCCATAACTAGACTCATGATGGCTTTTAGCTTTGGGTAGGGTTTTCAGCTGAAAAGCAACAAAGAGTAGATCCTTATTTTCAACTTTTAACTTTCAGGTTCTAGTTGATTAACCATTCTAGGTAAGCACCTGTAACTATTCAAACATGGTAGAATCTTTACTCAAACATCATCCTTGATAATCACATAATTGCTCTTGTTACTCTATGTGATAAAGGGGGTAAGCAGTCTCATACATCGTGAGAGGCGGACGATTCTGAATCGAGATTCAACCCTTGCAAGGTAAACCTAACACACACGCTTGGAACACCACAGGGTCGTTCCGAAGCAACCGTTTACCTTTCATTCCGACTCGTGGATCAGATCCACCACAAGCGACTGCAGGTCATACGCACTTCCAAAGTGCAGGACGTACGTCTGTAGCGCGACTACAAAACCCGTACTCCTGGTTGCCCAGCAACACATATGCCTACACGTCGAACAAAGTAACCCAAAGAAGCAAATACATGTGGTGGGGGGTATGTCCACTCCTCGGGCCGATCGGTTACTAGGCTTACCGCTTACCATATTTCACGGCATGTGGCTAGTACTTTCAAACGCTTAACCACCGCTACCACACACTGCGACCTTATCAAATTCCACAACACAGACGGGGTATCATTTCAACCATGATACCTCACAACTTCCGTCCGGCATCCTTATAGTGATAGCAGGAATGTAAACATTACAACTCCTATATCGCGCGAGTGATAGGAAATCACTCGACTTCTACCGGTCCTATAAGCAGAGCAGGTATTCGGACTCAAGTTCTAGTGTTCAATACATGGTTCCTGGAATTATGCAACTAAAGTTTCCAAACAACTCCTAAGAACTTAATGCATACAGATATATATATAAATAATATAGGTTGCAGTGTAATAAAGTAGGGGTTATGTCCGGGGCTTGCCTTCACTGGTGGGGTTGGGGTTAGTCAAAATATTTTCTTCCGAACCTTGGTTCGGGGCTTCAGAGAAATCCGCGACGAGATTCCCGGGGTCTTCAGAATAAACTTCTTCTTGTTCCGGGATCAGCTGATAATCCCCGTCAGCGAGAGTGGTCGAGTCTATATGATATGCAAAGTTACAAGTTATGAAACTGCATATATTTTTATATTAATTCACAATAAAGTTGCAATCCAACTTAAGAAAAATTACATTACGACGATAATCTAACTACCCTACACTGGGCAGTCATTTATCGAGTATTAGTTATTTTATCTAAACCCATTAGACAACGGGGTTGATTACATTAATTATCTAACTAGTAGCATGGAGCAGCAAAGTGGGGTGGTTCCTAACAATTATATTAAAAAGCTTTATACATTGACTACACTAATTATTTATATGAACTTTAAGTTACCATTACATTATAAATCAATTATATTATGTCCAAATTATTTAACACCTAATTCTTGGTTGAAAACTTAATAACATGTTATAATATTACAAAACAGAACCCTAATATACTTTTCATGATTTTTGAACATTTAAAAGTGTAATTAGTAATTATATAAAAGAAACTACACATTATTTCTAATAAAACTTGTACAATAAGAAAATAATACTAAAATACCATGATGATTATTTTTCTTCAATTCTACATGTTAAAAGAAAATTATCATCACTGGTTTTACTATTTTAACATTTTTCTATGAATTACTATGCATTTTCCAAAGCCTACAAGCAACTAAATTTGATATTTAAATTAGATCATCAAACATTCAGAAACTGAAGTTGACCCTTTAAGTAAAGTTGTAGATCTTTATCCAAGGATTCCAACAAAATTTATCTTGCATTTTTATGAATTTTTCCCGAATAGATATAGCATTTCTAAGTTAACAGCCTTATTTACACATGGGGGTCCCTCGGCACTATTCAACTGAGTCTATAGCCTTACAGAAAACCCCCTGGGTTTCTATTCCTTCTAACCCGAGGTCCTTAGCTGTGAACCCGAACAGAGCAAGGCGGGGGCGGCCGTGTTCCGGCGACGGCGGTCACCGGCGGCGAGGTCCAAGGGCAGGGAAAGGCTCAGGGTCTTACTGTGGTCTAGTTGCTCTACTTGTCACGGACTGGAAGGGCCGGAATGGTTGAGTTCGACGGGAACCCGAGGCGGTGGCGGAGGGGTCGACGGCGACGACAATGTTCCAGCGGTGAACATCGGCCAAGATCCTGTGCACGAGAGCCAGTGAGTCACGGGGAACATGTAGGTACAACTAATTGGAAGAATAGACATTGGATCGAGGGTAATCGACGGAGACCGAAGCGGTGGCGGCGAGGAAGAACGCCGGCGAGCGTCGGGGAGGCACGGGTGTAGACCAGAGAGCCAATGAATGGGTCGGGCAGCTTCAGGGTGATGATGTGGTGCTGGCTACGGTGTTGTGTTGGCGTGGAAGGGCTCGGGTCGAGCTGTCCACGGTGAGGCCGAGGACGGCGGCGGCGGCGCTCGTCGGGAACGAAGTTCCAGTAGAAATTGGATGGCCACGAGTGGTCGAGGAGCACTAGCAAACTACGGGGGAACTTGCGCAAGGGTTGGTTGGGGTGGGGGTGAGCTGGTGCGGGCTGCCCACGGGCGTGCTGTGCGCGGCCGGAGCGGAGGAGGACGGCGGCGAGGAAATGCGGCTTGGACGTTTGGAATTGGGCGCTGGGAGTAGCAGAACAGCACGTAGGTGTTGAAGTGGTACTGCTGCGCGCGATAGGGAGGGAATTAAGGCTCTGGGGTGAGTGTTCCATGGTGATGAGGAGGTGGCGGCCGGCGGTGGCTCGGTGTCGTCGTGGCGCGCGCGCGCAAGGCCACCAGGGGAGAGGAAAGAGGTCGGAAATGAGGGGAGACGACGCGTGGACATGTGCTGCAGCTGGAGGTGGAGCTCGGGGGCCTGCGCCGGCGATGAGCGACGGTGGCAGAGCGGGACAGACGGGGAAGCGGCGGTGGTCAGAGGAAGACGAAGCAGGCAGGAGTC
Organism: Panicum hallii; assembly: GCF_002211085.1. NCBI lineage: Eukaryota > Viridiplantae > Streptophyta > Magnoliopsida > Poales > Poaceae > Panicum > Panicum hallii. The sequence continues at coordinate 11,211,825 of NC_038048.1, forward strand.
AGAAGGACCTGTTCGTGATTTCCAAAAAGTTCAGGGACTCCTCTGTAAACTAAAATTTCCCACTGCTACAAAATCCTAATGAGGAAACTGTCTAAAGCAAAGTTGTAGAGAATTTCAAATACTACAAGAATGCTTTAGAGCTCGAGTTCAAAATCTCAAAGGGTACGGTTTTATTTTGAACTTTTGAACACAACTCAAATTATAAACTTTGTGTTACAATTTAAACAAAATGCTCTAATGTTTGGGGTCTCTTTGTAAGATTTTCTGCAGTAATCATGACTAGTTCTTTTTTTACACTTTAGCCCTTAGGTAAAACTAAGTTTTACTTTTAACTTTCAACCATTTTATATGTAAGTCCTTATATCTTTGTATTAATCACATAAAGGTCCTTAGTCTCATATAAAGTCTATTTCCCTTAAGTTTATTTAACTTTTGCTCTTTTCTTTTCTATAGCCATTTGAATTTGACATTTAAGAACATTTTCACACACTTGCACATAGGAATTTATAAAACTCACAATTTACAAATATACCCCTATTGCTTTGTACAAACCTTAATTCAGCACACTAATACCTAGTGTCTATATTCTAATTACAGTAATGTTACAGCCTCCCCCCCTTAAAAAGAATCTCGTCCCGAGATTCCGAAGCTGAACAGAAATGGATAATTAGATTTGGGGATTGGCTTGCAGGAAGTCTGGAAAATTCCGTTGTAGATAAGACTCAGTTTCCCAAGTCGCTTCTTCTTCGGTGTGATGATCCCATAAGATCTTGTACATCTTAACTACCCTTCTTCTGGTAAATCTTTCCTTGGTATCCAGGATTCGAAGAGGTTGTTAGATGTACGATAAATCGGGTTCAATCTCAATGGCACATGTCTCAACGATTTCCGTGGGTACTTTGACACACTTCTTAAGTTGAGAGACATGGAAGACATCGTGAATAGCAGCCAATTGAGATGGAAGGCGAAGTTTGTAAGCCACTGGGCCACAAACATTAAGAATTTCAAAGGGTCCGACATATCGAGGTGCTAACTTCCCCTTTATGCCAAAACGTTGGACACCTTTGGTAGGAGATACTCGGAGATAGACAAAATCTCCTACTTGAAATTGTAGAGGTTTCCTCCTCTTATCTGCATAGCTCTTCTGTCTGGACTGAGCGGTTTTAAGATTAGATTGAATAATCTTAACCTTATCTTCGGCTTCAATGACTAGGTCTGGTCCGAAGATTTTACGTTCACCGGTCTCCAACCAACTCAAAGGAGTTCGGTATCTGCGACCATATAACGCTTCAAAAGGAGCCATTTGAAGACTACCTTGATAACTGTTGTTGTAAGCAAATTCAGCTAGAGCAAGGCACTTGTCCAAACCTGTACCATAGTGAATAATACAAGCTCGGAGCATGTCTTCAAGGATTTGGTTAACTCGCTCAGTCTGCCCATCAGTCTGGGGATGATACGCAGAGCTTCGAATCAATTTGGTTCCTAGAGCTGATTGCAATTGTTCCCAAAACCGAGCAATAAATTGAGGCCCTCGATCAGAGATGATGGTTTTTGGAATCCCATGCAATCGAACGATTTGTTCTAGATAGACTTCGGCATACTTCTTAGCAGAGTAAGTGGTATGCACAGGAAGGAAATGAGCTGTTTTTGTGAGTCTATCAATGATCACCCATATGGAGTCATGCTTTTGAGATGTGTTGGGAAGACCGACAATGAAATCCATGCTAATGTCTTCCCATTTCCATGATGGAATGGGTAGTGGTTGAAGTGTACCAGAAGCTTTTAAATGGCTAGCTTTCACTTTCTGGCACGTGTCACACTCGGATACATATTTGGCAATTTCTCTCTTCATTCTGGTCCACCAAAAATGTTGTCGTAAGTCTTGATACATCTTGGTGCTACCAGGATGAATAGAGAATTTGGACAAATGTGCTTCGTCAAGGATTTGCTTACAAAGTTGATGATCCTTAGGCACAACAATCCGCTCGTTGAACCATAGGACTCCTTGATGATCAGTGTGAAAACACCGATATTTAGCTTCTCCCTGGGATAGCTTGGATTTGATAATTTTGACACCCTCATCATGAAGTTGAGACATAATGATTTTATCTTAGAGGGTAGACTCAATAGATAGCAGATTCAGACTACCTTGAGAAATGATCTCTAAATTGAGCTTTCTCATCTGATGGCAAAGAGTGTCACTGAAAGTTGCTATGGATAAACAATGACAGCGTGCTTTGCGGCTAAGTGCATCCGCAACCACATTAGCTTTGCCCGGATGATAGTGTACCTCAAGGTCATAGTCTTTGATTAACTCTAACCAACGTCTTTGCCTCATATTTAGATCAGCTTGAGTGAAAATATACTTGAGGCTCTTATGGTCAGTGTAAATGTTACACTTAGCACCCATAAGATGATGTCTCCAGATCTTGAGAGCATGAATAACTGCTGCCAATTCAAGATCATGCGTCGGATAGTTTTGTTCATGAGTCCGAAGTGTTCGGGATGCATAGGCAATAACCCGGTTGTTTTGCATAAGGACACAACCAAGGCCGATTCCAGAAGCATCGCAATAAACATCAAAAGGCTGTGTACTATCTGGCTGAGCTAGTACTGGAGCAGTCGTCAGAAGTTTTCTCAAGGTATGGAATGCTTCCTCACATTTGTCATTCCAGCAGAATTTAACTTCTTTCTTTAATAGCTCAGTCATGGGTTTAGCTATCTTGGAGAAATCAGGAATGAATCGACGATAATATCCCGCCAATCCAAGGAAACTTCGAATTTGATGAACTGAAGTTGGAGGTTTCCAGTCCATAACCTCTTGGACTTTGGTTGGATCAACTGATATGCCTTCACTAGAGATAGTATGTGCTAAAAATTTCACACTATCTAGCCAAAATTCACACTTCGAGAATTTGGCATAAAGGCGATGATCACGTAGTCGTTGAAGAACGACACGCAAATGATTAGCATGGTCTTCTTTGGTTTTGGAGTATATCAGAATGTCATCGATGAAGACCACGACGAATTTATCAAGTTCCGGCATGAATACGGAATTCATGAGATACATGAAATATGCCGGTGCATTGGTAAGTCCAAATGACATAACCAGATATTCATAAAGTCCATATCTGGTTGAGAAGGCCATTTTTGGAATGTCACTAGGCCTGATTTTGATCTGATGATATCCAGAGCGTAAGTCAATCTTAGAAAAGACCTTTGCTCCAGCTAGTTGATCAAACAAGATATCAATGCGGGGAAGAGGGTACTTATTTTTAATAGTAACCGCATTGAGTGGACGATAGTCGACACATAGCCTTAGTCTATCATCTTTCTTCTTGACAAAGAGAGCAGAACAACCCCAAGGTGAAGCACTGGGGCGTATATAATCCTTATCAAGAAGATCTTGAAGCTGAATTTTCAATTCTGCTAATTCATTTGGAGGCATGCAATACGGCCTTTTTGAAATAGGAGCAGTGCCGGGTTGAAGTTCAATGATAAACTCGATGTCTCTATCTGGTGGCATTCCAGGCAAATCGTCTGGAAAGACATCGGGGTATTCACACACTATAGGAATATCCTTGACTTTGATATCTGTGATAGCATAAGTACAAGGATGCAGACATTCTGACTGGGGCAGATAAGGGGTGGTGATCCCATAGTATGGTGAATCAATTTCAACAACTCGGGAAGATATGTCTAACCGTACTCGATGTTTAGTCATCCAATCGGTCCCAAGTATAATATCAATACCCTCCAAATTTAATAAAACCAAATCAGTTTTGATTTCAATGCTTCCTAACTGAATTGGCACACTTTTAATCATTTGGTTGGAGGTGATTTTTCCTCCAGGGGTAGAAATCATATATGACCCTTGAGTGTAACAAGGATCAAGTCCTATCCAGGTACCACAGTTGTTACTAATAAAGCTATGTGTTGCTCCAGAATCAAATAAAGTAGCAACTGGTTTGTAATGAATAGAAAATGTACCCGACATGACGGAAGCTCCATCTGGAAGTTCTGCCAGAGTGGTGAAGTTAATCCATCCTTGCCGGACTTGCATCACCGGCTTCTTGCCCTTGTTTGGGTTTCCCTGGGTAGAGTTATGCCCTTGATTAGGTTTCTTAGGCCGCGGACAATCTCAAATGAAATGATCCGCACTTCCGCAATTGTAGCAGCGATAGTTGCTGCCTTTCTGTGGCACTTGCGGAATATTTGGCCGTTGGCCAGATTGTTGTGCTTGTTGCGGGGGCACAGGAGGTCTAAACCTTCCTTGTTGTTGAGGCGGCCTAAAAACCAATCTACCCGTTGGGGCATTGCGCTATGGTGCTCTGGGCGGCGTATTGGAAACAACCCGATACCTCGGTGGTTGAGCACTCGAGGGTCCAGTAGGAGTCTTCCGCTTTTTCTCGGCATAATGCGCCACAATGCAATCTTCTTGAGTTAAGGCCATATTAACCAACTCACTGAAAGTATTAGCCCTCACAAGATTCAGGCGTTCCTTGAGTTTGGTGTTAAGGCCCCGGCGAAAACGGTCTTGTTTCTTGGCATCATTATCTGCATGATATCCTGCATACTGGCACAGATGATTGAAATTCTGTGCGTACTGTAGAACTGTATTGGCACCTTGAGTAAGAGCCAGGAACTCATTAAGTTTTCGCTCCAATAATCCTGCGGGGATATAATGCGCTCGAAAGGCGACCCGGAATTCATCCCATGTGATAACATGCCCTGCAGGTTGCATGGCATAAAAATTGTCCCACCAGATTCGAGCAGCACCACAAAGTTGTTGGGCAGCAAAGGAAGCTTTGCTAGAGTCCGCGCATGGTATTGTCAGTAAAGCGAACTTCGATTCGATGATATGGAGCCATGCATCGGCATCCAAAGGTTCTTCCGCCTTACTGAAGAAAGGCGGCTGGGTACTGAGGAAATCTTGGTAACTAGCCACAGGAGGATTGCGATCATCGCGGCCTCCTCGGAATTGATGCTGCTGGTTCTGCTGTGCTTGAACCAGCAAATTAAGCAACTCCGTTTGCTGAGCCATGACTTCGGCAAGGTTGGGAGGAGGTGGTGGCGGTTGTTGAGAACCGCTGGCCTGATCAACCCGGAAACCTTCCGGGGTTCCACGTGTGGCTCCAACCATTTGAAATAAAGGAGATGACCATTATTAACCATATAGCCTTACTCCCAATTTCAGAAAACACAACACTTTAGATAAACAATGCATATATTCCGTTCAATCATCTCATCTCAGAATTTAAAGATAGTGAACAAGATGATAAAACAGGAAATTATATTACATCGCTGACTCGGATAGTTCCCACATCACACGTCGGATAGTTTACTACATAGGCCATCTATGTTACATCAAATGGCGCGAGGTCTAGATAGACTATCAACTACTTAAGTTATTACATTCCCTTGGATTACATCTCGAAAGTCGACGATTTACTAAAAATCGTCGAAATTGCCTATAGATGACAGACTGCCAGAAGGAGAGTGATAGGGACTAAGAACAGGATCCCCATGCTCAGAGTCAATCTCTGAGACACCCTCAATCTCCTCTGGATCTTCTTCTTCTTCTTCAGGTACTATGGGTATAGCAGGAAGTATCGGTTGCTGCTGCAATTCCTCAATGTGAGCCTGGGCATCATCCGCTTCGAGTATCAGATCATGAATTTGCTCCTGTAGAAACTCAATAACAGTGTCGCGCTGAGTGATAATATGATCACTTTCATTGATCTGATCTTCTCGATGAAGAATTGTTTCATCCCTTGCTGCAATAATTTCATCCTTTTGTGTTACCAAAGCTTGTAATTCTTCTATTTGGGTTACTTGATGGTCAGCATTCCGATAGTGGCTTTGAGCCACACCAGTTATCTGACTCACCCCATGACGTAGTAGCATTTGGTAATGATATTGCACATCCATAAACCTGGTAATAATACGGACAGTTTCTTCAGCCAAATCTCCTAGCAGATGACCATGATGGTCTGTCCGAAAATCCCAGTCCAAATTACCCAGGTCTATGGTAGGAAATAACCCAATAGGATATGCGGCAACTTCAATCGGATGCTGATTGCAGAAAAGTTTGATAGCTTCTAAAGCAGCAGTTTCAAGAGTATCCACTAGACGATATCCAACCACTTCCACCTCTATGGGAGGCCATAAGGAGTGGAAAGGGTGTTGAGGAATTATCATCTTAACCCTGCAGCGGGGAACTCTTTCTTCACGATACTCTACCCCATCATACAAAGGAGGCTCTGTATAATGAAACATACTTAAGGATTCCCACAAAAGACGAGGAAACCCTTCCCAATGTAAACCATTGGTGTGAAAGTGCCCCTCCTGATCCCAAAAGGTATTAGCAGGAGCAGCCATCTGCGACAATAATGCAAATGGTAAGATATTTTTACCCTGTGGAGAAATTTACAAGGTAAATTGGGTTATGATAGCTGATTCCGATAACAGCGAAGGCTGGAAATCAGATGGATACCTAAGATACCCAACTAAAAATTCTTACTTACCCAAACTAAGAAAAACCAACTTGTATCTATTTTTCAGATAACAATTAAGTATGCATTGATTTTTGTTGATTAGTGTATTATGCATGCACGCACTAATCGAACTCTCAACCAAAATTTAACTGCCAAGTAATCTTGATCTTACGTGGTTAGTTACGGTGGCACAATATAAATACGTCTCTCACTATTAACTAGTCGATAAACCCTATCCGTCCTAGTTTCGGAATCGTGGTTAGCGTACCTGCAGAAAACCACATTGCATATATATATCCAATGAACCTTTCATGCCAGCATGTCATGAAAGCGTCCCCATTCATTACTGTTCACTATAGAAACAGCATCTGTACAATTACCGCCGTACAGACAACGTTAACATACGTTATTGAATAACGTATTCACGGGGGTACCGCAAAATGCGGGGGTATGAACAGCGATCGCCATACCCTGCGCCGAACCATATACTCCCAATGTAATCAACCAAAATTGGTACATTGGCAGCATCTCAAGTAGGCCACTGCTTGAGAAACAGCGTTCGGTTCGCATCACCGACAGGAAGGCCAAGCTCCCTCAGTTGGCTGAGGATCCTTACCTTCTTACCTCATGATCGAAGATGTCGTTACATAAAGTAAAGTTGAATTGTGCATGAAATTAAGTTTCAACTAAAAAGTAATGCTGGAAGTTAGTCATATATATATATATATATATTACAGCCACCTCTAATTCCCATAATAACATTACCCTAGGGCTTACGTACTATACATAATCCTTAACGGACCACCGTAGTTCGCAAATACTTGATTAATGAATTTTTATACTAAAAATTACTTTTTAAGGCTAATTATATCTCCAGGGTACACTTGTTAGCTCTGATACCAGCTGTGGCAGAACCAACCTGAATTATACTGGTTCAAGTACGCGAGTCCTCACCGGAGGGCTACCTCGTACTTCAAACGGTATAATACTATTGGTCTGTCGGGTAACGTCCCGATAAACCACCGAACGCAGGATCCAACAAGGTACCTCACACGAAGGTGAGTCCAGAAATACAATGCCAAAATATTTTACACCACAGGCAGTTATATTACAAAAATGTACAAAGCATCATTAGCTCCCACGGAGGTGAGATTATTACAAGACAGGTTTTAGTTTTTAACCAAAGAAACGGAGTTTGGAAAACATAGACATTGAACACGTCGTTATTGCAGACATCATGCTAGCCCTGGCATGATATCACTCGGCGGAATCGGTGTTGGCCGGGGACGGATCCCATTCCACGGACCAACCATCAGGCAAGGGGTAGGGCCACGGTGTAATGAACGCTGGCTCATCAGAAGGATTACCTGAAGTAAATCAACAAAAAGCAAGGCTGAGTATACTAATACTCAGCAAGACTTACCCGGAATTGGGTATATCTTAGCCCATAACTAGACTCATGATGGCTTTTAGCTTTGGGTAGGGTTTTCAGCTGAAAAGCAACAAAGAGTAGATCCTTATTTTCAACTTTTAACTTTCAGGTTCTAGTTGATTAACCATTCTAGGTAAGCACCTGTAACTATTCAAACATGGTAGAATCTTTACTCAAACATCATCCTTGATAATCACATAATTGCTCTTGTTACTCTATGTGATAAAGGGGGTAAGCAGTCTCATACATCGTGAGAGGCGGACGATTCTGAATCGAGATTCAACCCTTGCAAGGTAAACCTAACACACATGCTTGGAACACCACAGGGTCGTTCCGAAGCAACCGTTTACCTTTCATTCCGACTCGTGGATCAGATCCACCACAAGCGACTGCAGGTCATACGCACTTCCAAAGTGCAGGACGTACGTCTGTAGCGCGACTACAAAACCCGTACTCCTGGTTGCCCAGCAACACATATGCCTACACGTCGAACAAAGTAACCCAAAGAAGCAAATACATGTGGTGGGGGGTATGTCCACTCCTCGGGCCGATCGGTTACTAGGCTTACCGCTTACCATATTTCACGGCATGTGGGTAGTACTTTCAAACGCTTAACCACCGCTACCACACACTGCGACCTTATCAAATTCCACAACACAGACGGGGTATCATTTCAACCATGATACCTCACAACTCCCGTCCGGCATCCTTATAGTGATAGCAGGAATGTAAACATTACAACTCCTATATCGCGCGAGTGACAGGAAATCACTCGACTTCTACCGGTCCTATAAGCAGAGCAGGTATTCGGACTCAAGTTCTAGTGTTCAATACATGGTTCCTGGAATTATGCAACTAAAGTTTCCAAACAACTCCTAAGAACTTAATGCATACAGATATATATATAAATAATATAGGTTGCAGTGTAATAAAGTAGGGGTTATGTCCGGGGCTTGCCTTCGCTGGTGGGGTTGGGGTTAGTCAAAATATTTTGTTTCGAACCTTGGTTCGGGGCTTCAGAGAAATCCGCGACGAGATTCCCGGGGTCTTCAGAATAAACTTCTTCTTGTTCCGGGATCAGCTGATAATCCCCGTCAGCGAGAGTGGTCGAGTCTATATGATATGCAAAGTTACAAGTTATGAAACTGCATATATTTTTATATTAATTCACAATAAAGTTGCAATCCAACTTAAGAAAAATTACATTACGATGATAATCTAACTACCCTGCACTGGGCAGTCATTTATCGAGTATTAGTTATTTTATCTAAACCCATTAGACAACGGGGTTGATTACATTAATTATCTAACTAGTAGCATGGAGCAGCAAAGTGGGGTGGTTCCTAACAAATATATTAAAAAGCTTTATACATTGACTACACTAATTATTTATATGAACTTTAAGTTACCATTACATTATAAATCAATTATATTATGTCCAAATTATTTAACACCTAATTCTTGGTTGAAAACTTAATAACATGTTATAATATTACAAAACAGAACCCTAATATACTTTTCATGATTTTTGAACATTTAAAAGTGTACTTAGTAATTATATAAAAGAAACTACACATTATTTCTAATAAAACTTGTACAATAAGAAAATAATACTAAAATACCATGATGATTATTTTTCTTCAATTCTACATGTTAAAAGAAAATTATCATCACTGGTTTTACTATTTTATCATTTTTCTATGAATTACTATGCATTTTCCAAAGCCTACAAGCAACTAAATTTGATATTTAAATTAGATCATCAAACATTCAGAAACTGAAGTTGACCCTTTAAGTAAAGTTGTAGATCTTTATCTAAGGATTCTAACAAAATTTATCTTGCATTTTTCCGAATTTTCCCCGAATAGATATAGCATTTCTAAGTTAACAGCCTTATTTACACATGGGGGTCCCTCGGCACTATTCAACTGAGTCTATAGCCTTACAGAAAACCCCCTGGGTTTCTATTCCTTCTAACCCGAGGTCCTTAGCTGTGAACCCGAACAGAGCAAGGCGGGGGCGGCCGTGTTCCGGCGACGACGGTCACCGGCGGCGAGGTCCAAGGGCAGGGAAAGGCTCAGGGTCTTACTGTGGTCTAGTTGCTCTACTTGTCACGGACTGGAAGGGCGGGAATGGTTGAGTTCGACGGGAACCCGAGGCGGCGGCGGAGGGGTCGACGGTGACGACAATGTTCCGGCGGTGAACGTCGGCCAAGATCCTGTGCACGAGAGCCAGTGAGTCACGGGGAACATGTAGGTACAACTAATTGGAAGAATAGACATTGGATCGAGGGTAATCGACGGAGACCGAAGCGGCGGCGGCGAGGAAGAATGCCGGCGAGCATCGGGGAGGCACGGGTGTAGACCAGAGAGCCAATGAATGGGTCGGGCAGCTTCAGGGTGATGATGTGGTGCTGGCTACGGTGTTGTGTTGGCGTGGAAGGGCTCGGGTCGAGCTGTCCACGGTGAGGCCGAGGACGGCGGCGGCGGCGCTCGTCGGGAACGAAGTTCCAGTAGAAATTGGATGGCCACGAGTGGTCGAGGAGCACTAGCAAACTATGGGGGAACTTGCGCAAGGGTTGGTTGGGGCGGGGGTGAGCTGGTGCGGGCTGCCCACGGGCGTGCCGTGCGCGGCCGGAGCGGAGGAGGACGGCGGCGAGGAAATGCGGCTCGGACGTTTGGAATTGGGCGCTGGGAGTAGCAGAACAGCACGTAGGTGTTGAAGTGGTACTGCTGCGCGCGATAGGGAGGGAGTTAAGGCTCTGGGGTGAGTGTTCCACGGCGACGAGGAGGTGGCGGCCGGCAGTGGCTCGGTGTCGTCGTGGCGCGCGCGCGCAAGGCCACCAGGGGAGAGGAAAGAGGTCGGAAATGAGGGGAGACGACGCGTGGACATGTGCTGCAGCTGGAGGTGGAGCTCGGGGGCCTGCGCCGGCGATGAGCTGCGGTGGTAGAGCGGGACAGACGGGGAAGCGGCGGTGGTCAGAGGAAGACGAAGCAGGCAGAAGTCAGAAGGACCTGTTCGTGATTTCCAAAAAGTTCAGGGACTCCTCTGTAAACTAAAATTTCCCACTGCTACAAAATCCTAATGAGGAAACTGTCTAAAGCAAAGTTGTAGAGAATTTCAAATACTACAAGAATGCTTTAGAGCTTGAGTTCAAAATCTCAAAGGGTACGGTTTTATTTTGAACTTTTGAACACAACTCAAATTATAAACTTTGTGTTACAATTTAAACAAAATGCTCTAATGTTTGGGGTCTCTTTGTAAGATTTTCTGCAGTAATCATGACTAGTTCTTTTTTTACACTTTAGCCCTTAGGTAAAACTAAGTTTTACTTTTAACTTTCAACCATTTTATATGTAAGTCCTTATATCTTTGTATTAATCACATAAAGGTCCTTAGTCTCATATAAAGTCTATTTCCCTTAAGTTTATTTAACATTTGCTCTTTTCTTTTCTATAGCCATTTGAATTTGACATTTAAGAACATTTTCACACACTTTCACATAGGAATTTATAAAACTCACAATTTACAAATATACCCCTATTGCTTTGTACAAACCTTAATTCAGCACACTAATACCTAGTGTCTATATTCTAATTACAGTAATGTTACAAACACAGATTCCGCCAAGTGATATCGTGCCAGGGCTAGCACGATATCTGTAATAACGTTGTGTACAGTGTCTACGCTTTCCAAACTCCGCTGCTTTGACTTAAAACTTAAACCTGTTTTGTAATAATCTCCCTTCAGTGGGGGCTAATGATGTTTTGTATATTTTTGTAATATATCTGCCTGTGGTGTAAAATGTATTGGCATTTATATCTCTGGACTCACCTTCGTGTGAGGTACCTTGTTGGATCCTGCGTTCGGTGGTTTATCAGGACGTTACCCGACAGGCCAAAGGATTATACCATTTGAAGCACGAGGTAGCCCTCAAGAGAGGACTCGCGTACTTGAGCCGGTGTAATTTAGGTTGGTTCTGCCACAGCTGGTATCAGAGCTAACAAGTGTACCCTGGAGATATATTTAGCCTTAAAAATAATTTATAGTATAAAAATTGGTTAATCAAGTATTTGCGAACTACGTTGGGTTCGTTAAGGCTTATGTATAGTACGTAAAGCCCTAGGGTGATATTAAGAAGGGAATTAGAGGTGGCTGTAATATATATATATATAACTCTAACTCCTAGCATTACTTTTCTGTTAAAACTTAAATTTATGTACAACCCAACTTTACTTTTTGTAACGACACCTTCGATCGTGAGGTAAGAAGGTAAGGATCCTCAGCCAACTGAGGGAGTTTGGCCTTCCTGTCGGTGATGCGAACCGAACGCTGTTTCTCAAGCAGTGGCTTACTTGAGATGCTGCCAATGTACCAACTTTGGTTGACTACATTGGGAGTAGATGGTTCGACGCAGGGTATGGCGATCGCTATTCATGCCCCCGCATTTTGCGGTACCCCCCGTGAATACGTTATTCGATAACGTATGTTAACGTTGTCTGTACGGCGGTAATTGTACAGATGCTGTTTCTATAGTGAGTAGTAATGAATGGGAACGCTTTCATGACATGCCGGCATGAAAGGTTCATTGGATATCTATATATATTGTGGTTTTCTGCAGGTACACTAACCACGATTACGAAACTAGGACGGATAGGGCTTATCGACTAGTTAATAGTGAGAGACGTATGTATAATGCCACCGAAATTAACCACGTAAGTCCAAAGATATTTGGTAGTTATTTTGGATTGTGAGGACGAGTAGAGCGTGCATGCATAATACACTAATCAACAAAAATCGATACATAAATATTTGTTATCTATTGGTTTTTCCTAGTTTGGGGTAAGTAAAGATTTTAGTTAGGTATCTTAAGTATCCATCTGATTTCCAGCCTTTGCTGTTATCAGAATCAGCTATCTTAACCTATTTACCTTGTGATTTCTCAACAGGGTAAATATATCTTACCATTTGCAATGTTGTCGCAGATGGCTGCTCCTTCCAATGCCTTTTGGGATCAGGAGGGGCACTTCCACACCAATGCTTTACATTGGGAAGGGTTTCCTCGTTTCTTGTGGGAATCCTTAAGTCTGTTTCATTATACAGAGCCTCCTCAATACGATGGGGTAGAATATCGTGAAGAAGGAGTTCCTCGGTGCAGCGTTAAGATGATAATTCCTCAACACCCTTTCCGCTCCTCATGGCATCCTATAGAAGTGGAAGTGGTTGGATATCGTCTGGTTGATACCCTTGAAACTGCTGCCTTGGAGGCAATCAAACTTTTCTGCAATCAGCATCCGACGGAAGTTGCCGCATATCCTATTGGTTTATTTCCTACCATTGACCCTGATAATTTGGAATGGAATTTTCGGACAGAGCATCTTGGTCATATGCTAGGAGATCTGGCTGAAGAAACTATCCGTATCATTACCAGGTTCATGGATGTGCAACATCATTACCAGATTCTACTGCGTCACGGTATGAGTCAGTTAACTGGTATGGCTCAAAGCCACTATCGGAATGCTAACCGTCAAGTGACCCAAATAGTGGAATTACAAGCCTTGGTGACTCAAAAGGATGAAATTATTGCAGCAAGGGATGAGACAATCCTCCATCGAGAAGATCAGATCAATGAGAGTGATCATATTATCACTCAGCGCGACACTGTTATTGAGTTCCTACAGGCACAAATCCATGATCTGATATTAGAAGCTGATGATGCCCAGGCTCACATTGAGGAACTGCAGCAGCAACCGATACTTCCTGCTATACCCATAATGCCTGAAGAAGAAGAAGAAGAAGATCCAGAAGAGATTGAGGGTGTTTCAGAGATTGATTCTGAACACGGGGATCTAGTTCTTAGTCCCTATCACTCTCCCTCTGGCAGTCAGTCGTCTATAGGCAATTTTGACAATTTTTAGTTAGCAAATTGTCGACTATTTAGATGTAACCTATGGGAGTGTAATAACTTAAGTAGTAAGAGACTTATCTAGATCCCGTGCCATTTGTTGTAACCTAGATGGCCTGCGTAGTGAACTTTCGAATGTGTGATGTGGACAATCATCAGAATAAGTGTTGTAATATAAGTTTTCTATTTAATCATCTTTTTCACTATCCTTAAGTTCTGAAATGAGATGATTGAATGGAATGTATGCATTATTTATCTAAGTGTTATATCATCTAAAATTGGGAGTAAGGTTATATGGTTAACGATGGACATCTCCTTTGTTTCAGATGGTTGGAGCCACGCGCGGAACCCCGGAAGGTTTCCGGGCAGATCAGGCTAGCGGTTCTCAACAACCGCCACCACCACCTCCTAACCTTGCTGAAGTTATGGCTCGGCAAACTGAGCTGCTCAACTTGCTGGTACAAGCACAGCAGAACCAGCAGCATCAACAGTTCCGAGGAGGTCGTGATGACCGCAATCCTCCCGTGGCCAGTTATCAGGATTTCATCAGTACCCAGCCTTCCTTTTTCAGTAAAGCTGAAGAACCCCTGGATGCCGATGCTTGGCTCCATATAATTGAATCAAAGTTCGCTCTATTGATAATACCTTGTGCGGACTCTAGCAAAGCTTCCTTTGCCGCCCAGCAACTCCGAGGTGCTGCTCGGATCTGGTGGGACAATTTCTATGCCATGCAACCTGCAGGGCATGTTATCACCTGGGATGAGTTTCGTGCAGCCTTCAGAGCACACTATATTCCAGAAGGGTTGCTGGAGCGAAAATTGAATGCATTCCTGGCACTTACTCAAGGCACCAGTACAGTCCTGCAGTATGCACAGAACTTTAATCATCTGTGCCAGTATGCCGGATATCATGCAGATAATGATGCCAAGAAACAAGATTGTTTTCGTCGGGGTCTTAATACCAAGCTCAAGGAACGCCTGAATCTTGTGAGGGCTAATACTTTCAGTGAGCTGGTTAATATGGCCTTAACTCAAGAAGATTGCATCGTGGCGCATTATGCTGAGAAAAAGAGAAAGAACCCTACTGGACCCTCGAGTGCTCAATCATCGAGGTATCGGGTTGTTCCCAACACACCCTCCAGAGCACCGCAGCGGAATGCCCCAACTGGTAGACTGGTTTTCAGGCCGCCCCAACAGCAAGGAAGGTACAGACCTCCCATTCCTCCGCAACAACCGCAACAATCTGGCCCACGGCCAAATGTTCAACAAGTGCAACAGAGAAGCAGCAATTATCGCTGTTTCAATTGCGGGAGTGCGGATCATTTTATCCGAGATTGTCCACGGCCCAAGAAACCTAATCCTGGGCAGAGTTCCACCCAGGGTAACCAGAACAAGGGCAAGAAACCGATGATGCAAGTCCGGCAAGGACGGATTAATTTCACTACTCTTGCAGAGCTTTCGGATGGAGCTTCCGTCATGTCGGGTACATTCTCTATTCACCACCAACCAGTTGTTACATTATTTGATTCAGGAGCAACACATAGTTTCATTAGTAACAACTGTGGTACCCTGATAGGACTTGATCCTTGTTTTACTCAAGGGTCATATATGATCTCTACCCCTGGAGGAAATATCACTTCCAACCAAATGATTAGAAGTGTGCCAATTCAGTTAGGTAGTAAAGAAATCAAAATTGATTTGGTTTTATTAAATTTGGAGGGTATTGATGTTATACTTGGGACAAACTGGATGGCTAAACATCAAGTACGGCTAGATATTTCTTCCCGAGTTGTCGAAATTGATTCACCATACTATGGGACCACCACCCTTTATCTGCCTCAGCCAGAATGTCTGCATCCTTGCACTTATACCATCACAAATATCAAAGTCAAGGATATTCCTATAGTATGTGAATGCCCCGATGTCTTTCCAGATGACTTACCTGGAATGCCACCAGATAGAGACATCGAGTTTATCATTGAACTTCAACCGGGCACCGTCCTATTTCAAAAAGGCCGTATCGCATGCCTCCAAATGAATTAGCAGAACTGAAGATTCAGCTCCAAGATCTTCTTGATAAGGGTTATATATGCCCAAGTGCCTCACCTTGGGGTTGTTCTGCTCTCTTTGTCAAAAAGAAAGACAATAGCCTAAGGCTATGTGTCGATTACCGTCCACTCAATGCGGTTACTATCAAAAATAAGTACCCTCTTCCCCGCATTGACATTTTGTTCGATCAACTAGCTGGAGTGAAGGTCTTTTCTAAGATTGATTTACGCTCTGGTTATCATCAGATTAAAATCAGACCTAGTGACATTCCAAAAACGGTCTTCTCAACCAGATATGGACTTTATGAATATCTGGTTATGTCATTTGGAATTACGAATGCACCGGCATATTTCATGTATCTCATGAATTCCGTATTTATGCCGGAACTCGATAAATTCGTCATGGTCTTCATTGATGACATTCTGATATACTCCAAAACCAAAGAAGACCATGCTAATCATTTACGTGTTGTTCTTCAACGACTACATGATCATCGCCTTTATGCCAAATTCTCATAGTGTGAATTCTGGCTGGATAGTGTGAAATCTTTAGGACATACTATTTCCAGTGAAGGCATATCGGTTGATCCAACCAAAGTTCAAGAGGTTATGGACTGGAAACCTCTAACTTCAGTCCATCAAATTTGAAGTTTTCTTGGATTGGCAGGATACTATCGCCAATTCATTCCAGACTTTTCCAAAATAGCTAAACCCATGACCGAGCTATTAAAGAAAGAAGTTAAATTCTACGGGAATGACAAATGTGAGGAAGCATTCCATACCTTGAGAAAACTCCTGACAACTGCTCCAGTGCTAGCTCAGCCAGATAGCACTCAACCTTTTGATGTCTATTGCGATGCTTCCGGAATTGGCCTTGGTTGTGTCCTTATGCAAAACAATCAGGTCATTGCCTATGGATCAAGAGCACTTCGAACTCATGAGCAAAACTATCCAACGCATGATCTTGAATTAGCATCAGTTATCCATGCTCTCAAGATCTGGAGACATCATCTTATGGGCGCTAAGTGTAATATCTACACTGACCATAAGAGCCTCAAGTATATTTTCACTCAAGCTAACCTAAATATGAGGCAAAGGCATTGGTTGGAATTGATCAAAGACTATGACCTTGAGGTACACTACCATCCAGGCAAAGCCAATGTAGTTGCGGATGCACTTAGCCGCAAGTCACATTGTCACTGCTTATCCGTATCCACCTTTAGTGACACTCTTTGCCATCAGATGAGGAAACTCAATCTAGAGATTATTTCTCAAGGTAGTCTGAATCTGCTATCTATTGAGTCTACTCTGCAGGATAGAATCATCATGTCGCAACTACATGATGAGGGCATCAAAATCATCAAATCAAAACTATCTCTGGGAGAAGCCAAATATAAGTGTTTTCACACGGATCATCAAGGAGTCCTATGGTTCAACAACCGCATTGTTGTACCTAAAGATCATCCACTACATAGACAAATCCTTGATGAAGCCCATCTATCCACATTCTCTATTCATCCTGGTAGCACCAAAATGTATCAAGATCTACGACAACATTTTTGGTGGACCAGAATGAAAAGAGAAATTGCCAAATATGTATCTGAGTGTGATACCTGCCAGAGAGTCAAAGCTAGCCACTTAAAAGCTTCTGGTACACTTCAGCCACTACCCATTCCGTCATGGAAATGGGAAGACATTAGTATGGATTTCATTGTTGGTCTTCCTAACACCTCCCAAAAACATGACTCCATATGGGTAATTATCGATAGACTTAATAAAACAGCCCATTTTCTCCCTGTGCATACCACTTACTCTGCTAAGAAGTATGCCGAAGTCTATCTGGATCAAATTGTTCGATTACATGGGGTTCCAAAAACCATCATCTCTAATCGAGGGCCCCAATTTATTGCACGATTTTGGGAGCAATTGCAATCAGCTCTAGGAACCAAATTAATTCGAAGCTCCGCATATCATCCCCAGACTGATGGGCAGACTGAGCGAGTCAATCAAATTCTTGAAGACATGCTCCGAGCTTGTATTATTCATTATGGTACAAGCTGGGACAAATGCCTTGCTCTAGCTGAATTCTCTTATAACAACAGTTACCAAGCTAGTCTTCAAATGGCTCCTTTTGATGCGTTATACGGGCGAAGATGTCGAACTCCTTTGAGTTGGTCTGAAATCGGTGAACGCAAAATCTTCGGACCAGACTTAGTCATTGAAGCCGAAGATAAGGTCAAGGTTATTCAAGCAAATCTCAAAACCGCTCAGTCTAGGCAGAAAAGCTACGTGGATAAGAGGAGGAAACCTCTACAATTCCAAGTAGGAGATTTTGTCTATCTCCGAGTATCGCCTACCAAAGGTGTCCAACGTTTCGGTATAAAAGGGAAGTTAGCACCCCGATATGTCGGTCCCTTCGAAATCCTCAATGTTTGTGGCCCAGTGGCTTACAAAATTGACCTTCCATCTCAATTGGCCACTTTTCACAATGTCTTCCATGTCTCTCAGCTTAAGAAATGTGTCAAAGTACCCACAGAAATCGTGGAGACCTATGCCATTGAGATTGAACCAGATCTACCTTACATCGAGCAACTTGTTCGAATTTTAGATACCAAGGAAAGGCTCACCAGAAGAAGGACAGTTAAGATGTATAAGATCTTGTGGGATCATCACACCGAGGAAGAAGCAACTTGGAAGACAGAATCTTATCTTCAACGAAATTTTCCGAATTTCCTTCAAGCCAATCCTCAAATCTAATCGTCTGATTCTATTCAGCTTCGGAATCTCAGGACGAGATTCTTTTTAGGGGGGAAGGCTGTAACATTCAGGTAATTAGAGATATAGACACTAGGTAATAGTGTGATATATGTATGCATGTTATGGTGTATATTAGTTGTAAAGAGAGAGCTAGGGGTATATTGGTAATTATTGAATTGTATAAGTACTTGAGTGTAATTGGGTAAAAGTACTACTAAGTGTCAAATCTAAATAACTATAGAGAAGAAAAGTACAAAAGTTAAGTTAAAACCTAAGAAAAATAGACTTTATATGAAACTAAGGACCTATATGTGAATAACACAAAAATATAAGGGTTTACATGTGAAATGGTTGAAAGATAAAAGTAAAACTCAGATTTACTTGAGGACCAATATGTAAAAATACAAGTAATCATGACATTCCAGGAAAAATTGTAAACATACCCAAAGTTTGATCAAATTTATTTGAATAAAGACCAAAAGTAATTTAAATTCTACCTTTATGCATAAAACTTAACTTAAAGAGTTGTAAACTTTGATTTTATGAACCTAAGCCCTAAAACAATGTTGTAGAGTTTGAAAAACTCTACAACTTTCATGTTGAGTATTTTCTCATTTGACCTTTGTAGCAGTGAGAAATTTTAGTTTACCGAGAGGTCCCTACACTTTTTGGAAATCACAAACCACTCCCCCGGACCTCTCCCCTCTCTTCTTCCTCCTCGCGCACGTGGGTCCCTGCTCTGCTCGCCTGCCGCCAGCAGTGCTTCGCCCCTGCCGCCGCTCTGCCGCCGCCGATGGCGCCACCTCCTGCTGGCTTACCTTCCCACGCGTTGTCCCCTCCTGGCCCCGACCTCTTTCCTCTCCCCTGGTGGCCTCTCGCGCGCGCGCCACGCCTTCCCGAGCCGTTTGCCGGCCGCCACGATCTCACCGTCGTTGCCAGCTCTTGCTAGCGCCCGCAGCCTCGCCTCTGGTCTTAACTCGCGCTCAGCACCATTGTGTGATCTTGTTTACCCTTGTCGAACTTCTTTTCCACTGCCTTTTCCCATTCCCCGAGCTTGAGCTCTCACCGGACCTCTGCTGCCCCACTGTCCACCGTCGCCAGCCGCTCTCACTTCTGCGAAACCCCAATTTCAAGCTCCTCGAGAACCGCTGTGACCCACTGATGCTCTCCAGCCCGCGCAATTTCATTTTCTCACATCCAAGCTTCATCTTCCACAGCTCCGGCCGCTTCGAGCTCCGCCGCCGCCTTCGGTTCACCATGGACAGCTCACTCCGAGCTCTCCCGCGCCACCACAACCCCCTAGCCAGCACTACATCATCCCTGTAAAGCTCCCCGACCCATCCATTAGCTCTCTAGTCCACCACCTCGACTCCCAGACGCTCGCCAACTTTCCTCCTCGCCGCCGCCGCTACTACCTCCGTCGGTCACCCTTGATCCAGCACGTTTTCATCCAATTGGTTGCACGTACATCGTCCCCGTGACTTACTGGTTCTCGTGCACAGGTCCCCTGCCGACGTTGATCGCCGGAGCCTTGCTGTCGATGGTGACCCCACCGCCGCCACCTCGGGTCCTAGTCGAGATCTATCATTCCGGCCGCCCCAGCCCTCGACACGTGGTGCAACAGAACCCTCGTGAGCTCCTGCACCCTTTCCTCCCCTCAGACCTCGCCGCCGGTGACCGACGTTGCCGGAACAGGACCGCCCTCGCCTTGCTCTGCGTTGGTTCATAGCCCAGGGACCTCGGGTTAGAAGACTTGAAAGTCCAGGGGGCTATTTGCACACCCTTAGACTCAGATGAATAGTACCCGAACGACCCCCTTGTGTAATTTAAGCTGCCAACTTTGAAATTCTATATCAATTCGGGGAAAAGTCATAAAAATGCAAAATAAATTTTGTTGGAATCCTTAAGTAAAATTCGACTACTTTTAGTTAGGAAGTTTGAGCTGTAGGTGTATATTTTTTGATGTAGATTAAATATTAGAAAATAAGTGTTTTAATTGTATCTCATGTTGTAGGCATGTGTTATAGCTGAAATTTGGAACTTAGACTATATGTGCTATGTATAGCTCTGTGTAAAAAGTTCGAGTACTTTACTGTTCATTTGCTTAAATTTCGAGTGCTTTTTGTTATATGTTGATAAAAGTTACTTAATTTAATTCCAAATGTATTCCTTCATGTTTAGGGCTGAAAAATTTATCTTAGCTTTGTTACAACAGGAGTAATCTAAGATAAAAATTTGAGAGTCAGAGGCCTAATGTAACCTCAGCCATGAATTTAAGTTTAGATTCAAAGAAAATTCATGACCCATAGTTCTAGTTCATAAAAATTTATGAGAATAATTTAAAGCTTTGTTCATAAGTAGTATAGCATAGCCCACAAATTATCAACCTAGTATCATGTGTAGAACCCCTAAATTAAATAGAGTTTTTAAGTGGGATTAGTATGACTTTTTAAAATAATCATGCTACTTAAAGTAGATAGCTAAATGTTTGGTGTAGGTAACCCTGCTGCTTAATGTAACTAAGTAACTTAATTAATACTCGATAAATAACTGCCCCATGCAGAATAGTTAGGTTATTTGTTTCAATATAATGTTCTTTTGTTTGGATTGCAACTTTATTGTGAAATAACATAAAAGTTTATGCATTCCATAACTTGTAACTTTGCATCTCATATAGACTCGACCGCTCTTGCCGATGGGGACTACGAACTCGTTGTGGAACAAGGAATAGAATCAACTGAAGACCCCGGGAACCTTGTTGCGAAATTCTCTGAAGCCCCGAACCAAGGTTCGGAAGATATTAACTTGACTGACCCCAGCCCCACCAGCGAAGGCAAGCCCCGAACATAACCCTTACTTTATCTACACTGCAAATTATACTATATATGTCTTTATGCATTAAGTTCTTAGGAATTGTTTGAAAACCTTAGTTGCATAATTCCAGGAACCAATGTATTGAACACTAGAACTTGAGTCCGACTAGCTGCTCCGCTTATAGGACCGGTAGAAGTCGAGTGATTTCCTGTCACTCGCGCGATATAGGAATTGTGATGTTTACATTCTTGTTATCACTATAAGGATGACGGACAGGATTTTTGTGAGGTATCATATCGAGATGATACCCGTCTGTGTTATGGAACTTGATAAGGTCGCAGTGTGTGGTAGCGGTGGTTAAGCGTTTGAAAGTACTAGCCACTTGCCGTGAAATATGGTAAGCGGTAAGCCTAGTAACCAATCGGCCCGAGGAGTGGACATACCCCCCACCACATGTATTTGCTTCTTTTGGTTACTTAGTTCGATGTGTAGGAATACGTGTTGCTGGGCAACCAGGAGTACGGGTTTTGTATTCGTGCTACAGACGTACGTCCTGCACTTTGGAAGTGCGTATGGTCCTACAGTCGCTTGTGGTGGCTCTGATCCACGAGTCGGAATGAAAGGTAAACGGTTGCTTCGGAACGACCCTTTGGTGTTCCAAGCGTGTGTGTTAGGTTTACCCTTGCAAGGTTTTGAAATTCGATTCAGGAATTGTCCGTTTCTCGCGGAGATTGAGACTGCTTAATCCCTTTGCCACATAGAGTAACAAGAGCAACTATGTGATTATCAAAGATGATGTTTTGATTAAAGGTTCTACCATGTTTGAGTAGTTATAGGTGCTTACCTAGAATGGATAACCAACTAGAACCTGAAAGCTAAAACTTGAAATTAAGGACCTACTCTTTGTTGCTTTTCAGCTGAAAACTCTACCCAAGACCTGAAAAGCCTGCATAAGTCTAGATTCATGGCTAAGTATACCATGAGCGGGTAAGTCTTGCTGAGTATTAGTATACTCAGTCTTGCTTTTGTTGATCTACTTCAGGTAATCTCCCTGTTGAGCCAGCGTTCATTACACCGTGGCCCTACCCCTTGCCTGATGGTTGGTCCGTGGAGTGGGATCCGTCTCCGGCCAACACAGATTCTGCCAAGTGATATCATGCCAGGGCTAGCACGATATCTGTAATAATGATGTGTACAGTGTCTACGCTTTCCAAACTCCGCTGCTTTGACTTAAAACTTAAACCTGTTTTGTAATAATCTCCCTTCAGTGGGGGCTAATGATGTTTTGTATATTTTTGTAATATATCTGCCTGTGGTGTAAAATGTATTGGCATTTATATCTCTGGACTCACCTTCGTGTGAGGTACCTTGTTGGATCCTGTGTTTGGTGGTTTATCGGGATGTTACCCGACAGGCCAAAGGATTATACCGTTTGAAGCACGAGGTAGCCCTCAAGAGAGGACTCGCGTACTTGAGCCGGTGTAATTCAGGTTGGTTCTGCCACAGGTTTGTTTGCAGATCTTTATTAACTCTTGATCCGAGCTTTGAGCCTCTCTAATTCTATCCTCTAGTGTTGATTGGATGTTCAGCACATGGCTAGAAGCTCGAGGAACAATGTGCACATTTAATCGTGCCACTTCCTCGCGCAGATGGTCATCTCTAGGTCCATAGGATTTCCGGCTTAAGGCGTCGGCTACCACGTTCGCTTTTCCGGGGTGATAATGGATTTCCAAATTGTAGTCCTTAACCAACTCCAACCATCTTCTTTGCGTTAAGTTCAAATCCGGCTGGGTGAAGATGTACTTTAGACTCTTATGGTCGGTGTAAATCTCACACTTATTTCCAATCAAGTAATGTCTCCAAATTTTAAGGGCATGCACTACGGCTGCAAATTCCAAATCATGGGTCGGATAGTTCTGCTCATGAGTCCTGAGTTGGTGGGAAGCATATGCAACGACTTTCCCGTCTTGCATCAGCACACACCCTAATCCTTGTCGGGATGCGTCACAATAAATGACAAAATCCCGATGAATGTCCGGTAGGGTCAACACTGGGGCGGTTGTCAACCTTTGCTTCAATTCTTGAAAACTTCTTTCACAAGATTCTGTCCAGGCGAACTTCTTCTCCTTCTTAAGAAGTTCCATCATGGGTCGGGCTATCTTGGAGAATCCCTCAATAAATCTCCGATATTACCCAGCTAATCCAAGAAAACTTCTGATTTCACTAACATTAGTCGGTCGCTGCCAGTTGGAAACTGCTTCGACCTTCTCTGGGTCCACTGCTACGCCTTCCATGGTCAAAATGTGACCAAGGAAAGCTACTCTCTCCAGCCAGAATTCACACTTGCTAAACTTGGCATATAGCCTATGTATTCTCAGCTTCTCCAATACTACTCGCAGATGTTGCTCATGTTCCTGAATACTCTTGGAGTAGATAAGTATGTCGTCGATAAAGACTACGACAAACTTATCCAGCTCGTCCATAAATACTTTATTCATGAGGTTCATAAAATACGCAGGGGCATTGGTTAGTCCGAAGGACATTACGGTGAACTCAAACTGCCCGTAACGGGTGACAAAAGCTGTCTTAGGGATGTCACTTTCTCTAATCTTGAGTTGAAAATATCCTGACCTTAGATCGATCTTGGAAAAGTACTTGGCTCCTTTTAGCTGATCGAAAAGGTCATCAATCCTGGGGAGGGGGTACTTATTCTTAATGGTAACCTTGTTCAGTGCCTGGTAATCTACACACAACCTCATACTCCCATCTTTCTTCTTGATAAACAGAACTGGGGCTCCCCAGGGCGACGAGCTTGGTCTGATGAAGCCAATTCGTTGCAGCTCTTCTAGTTGCTTCTTTAATTCCGTCAACTCAGAGGCCGCCATCCTATAGGGTCTCTTGGCTATAGGGGAGGTCCCAGGGATAAGGTCAATGACGAACTCTATATCCCTGTCCGGTGGCATACCGGGAAGTTCTTCAGGGAAGACATCTGGGTATTCGTTTACTACCGGGACTCCTTCTAAGGGCTTGGATTCCATGCTAAACACCATTGGGTTAGACTCGCTTTCCCGGGTATGGCAGATTACTTGTACTCCTTCGGGGTTTGTTAGGTGTACCACTTTGTCAGTACAGCCTATGAGACCATTGTGTCAGCTTAACCAATCCATTCCAAGGATCACGTCTATTCCCTTAGACTTAAGTACTACCAAGTCCGCTAGAAATTCTACCCCACTTAAATTGATCCTTACCCGTGGACAACCTAATTGACATTTGATGTCACCTCCAGGCGTCCAGGTTAATAGGGGTGTCTTTAGTAGTACTATAGGTATTTTGTGTTTTTCCACAAAACTTGAGGATATGAACGAGTGCGATGCTCCAGAATCAAATAGTACTGTTGCTAGAGCTGATTTGGCTAGGTACTCACCGAGCACTACGCCCTGAGCTCCTTGAGCCTCCTGCGCGTCGATGTGATTGACGCGGGCTCGTCCAAATGATTGCTGGGGCTGCTTCATCTGCTGACTGTTGTCGTTGTTGCGGATGGGTACTCGGTTGGCACCGGTCAGGGCTGGTCTGGGTCCATTCGCCGTGTTGGAGAAGGCTGAAGTAACCGGCTTATTCTTGGCATAAGGGCAATTGGCAATGAAATGCCCTATCTCACGGCAGTTAAAACAGGCCTTAACATTGTTGTTGTCGGAGGCGACCAGGCTTGCATTGCTCTGCGGGGCCCTCATGGTACTCTGGCTCCTAGGCTGTGTGTTAGGGGCCCGTGGTCCTGTCACTTGGGACTGAGTCCTATACTGCATTGGGGCCTGAGATCTTGGTGCACTGTAGCTGAAGTTCCTCGGCTTTTGGAAATGGTCCTGTTGGTGGGCCTTACTTTCCAGGAATTTGCGTTTGTTATCCTTCATCTCTTCGGTTTTGGCCCTTTCCGTAAGGATAGCCTTGTTCATCAGGGTATTGAAGTCAGGATAGATTTGAGGGGTAAGCAAGGTCCGGAGTTCTGGGTTTAGTCCCTTCTTGAACATGTCTTGTTTCTTGTCATCGTCGTTCACTTCCTCCGGTGCATATCGGGCCAGCTCCATGAACCAGTGGGTGTACTCTTCCACCGTCATGCTTCCTTGCTGCAGTGCACGGAACTCATCCGCCTTGCGCTTCATGGTGGCTGAAGGGATGTGATAACGGCGGAACTCCCTCACGAATTCCTCCCAAGTGACGGTAGAGGCATCCTCGGCTGCGGCACAATAATTCTCCCACCAGGCTAATGCGGTTCCGGTGAGTTGGTGGGCTGCCAGAAGAACTTTGCCTCGGTCCTGGCATTCAAACGGTTCGAGTTTCCTCTGAATTACTCGTAACCAGTCATCTGCATCCAAAGGGTTGCAGGATCCGGCAAAGGTGGGCGGCTTCGTCCTTAGAAAGGCTGTCAGCTTGTCATTCATGTTCTGCACTCGTGGTTGCCGGTTAACGAGGGCATTGGCCAGTGTTTCCAGTATAAGGGTCTGGTTGTGGACTATCTATGCCAGGTCTCCGAGGGGTGGGGGTGGTGGTAGTTGCTCTCCTCCTTGATTCTCTCCTCGGTTCTGGCTTACTTCCTGTTCTCCCTGAGGAAGATCTTGTCCAACAGGCTGTGCTCCAGCACCAGCGGCTGCGGGGTTCTGGCTACAAGAGGCCCTCGTGACGTTCCGTGGAGCCACCTGTTGATTGGGTAGATTAGGGTTACGATTACATGATGTTTAAGTTATTTAATTCGTATATAAGGTAGAATCTACCTCCTGCTGGTAGTCACACAAACAAACAGCAAACCAGCACACAACGTCACAAACAACAAGCACAAACAACTTCATTACTGCAAGGGGGTACAGCTTGGGGGTAAAACCAGATCTCGTACTACTCGTCCGGGGTCATGCCTAAGGGCACGACTTAAGCAAAAGAGGCTGGGGGGGTACATCACTAGGGTGGCGTCGGACATTCTATTCGTGGGGTGAGCCTTCTTCTGGGGCGGAGTGTGTGAGTAACCCTTGCTCGCCATCCTCTGGTGTTCCACTTTGGGTCCATTCTTGCATACGCCGGTCTCGAGCCTGCCTGAGGCTCTCTTGGGCGACTGCTTCGCTGCTGACCGCAGCTGCAGCCCTTGCCTCGGCTTGGGCGGCTCGGATCTGCTGCAGTCTTACTGCAAGCTCTGCTTGCTCAGCTCGATGGGTCTGCTCTCTCAGAAGGTTGGCTTGCTTATCAAAGAGTTGGTCCAAGGCGGCTAGATAAGTAGCCACCTAGTACAGAGGGCCTTCTTCATGGCGATGTCGTTCCAGACTTCTCATGCGTGCTTCCCAAACTGGGGTTCTGATGGCCGGCGGGAAGAACCTCACTGGTGTGGGGGTGAGGTGTCTTTCAAAAATCCAGCATAAATAGCGGAGTGCTTTTCTGACGGTCAAGGGGTAGGTGTCCTGGTGCCTAAACCCTGTGGCAGTCACTCGCCATGGCTGGATGTTAGGGTAGCGGTTGCTCCTGGCGATGACCAGGATCACCCTGCAGCGGAGGGTACCATGGTGTTCGTACTCTCTGCTATAGTACCTTGGGCGTTCCGTAACGCCAAGGCTTTCCAGGGTGTTGATCAAAATGCTGGGAAAGCCAGGTGCAGCTTGGCAATTGCCCTGGGTCCATCCTTCCTCAGCCATCTGAAACAAGGACAGGTTAAACAATCTTGCACAGGTACAAAAAGGGAGTAGGTAACATTTATTATTGCAACATGGGGGGTACTATTTCTATGGTTACGTGGTTATTAGGGTAGGGTTCTAGCTCGGAGTGCTACTCCTATCATGGGGATTCTTCCCTGATTCTGATAAGGCGCTTCTTTATTGGGAGGCACCGATCCATCACCTCATCTTCGGTCTGAGTACCTTTATCCCAATGGGTTTCTTCGGGTTCCTCTTCTTCCTCTATCCATCCACTTATTCCTCTGCGGTTTTCGTATTCCTGTATCTGGGCTTGGAGGGTGGCTAAGGAATACTCGGCGCGTGCAGCTCTTATCTATTGTTCTTCCAGTTCCTGGGTTGCCTTTTCTGCCCTATGGATTAGCTGCTTCAGTTGTGCCGCCTGTTCGCGGTAGAGTTC
The DNA here is from genome assembly GCF_002211085.1 of Panicum hallii. Classification (NCBI taxonomy): domain Eukaryota; kingdom Viridiplantae; phylum Streptophyta; class Magnoliopsida; order Poales; family Poaceae; genus Panicum; species Panicum hallii. Next base: position 11,239,382 of record NC_038048.1, read on the forward strand.
ATCCAAGCCGGTAAGGTAGATGGATAGGTGGGAGACCGTATCTTCTAGGTCTTCTTCTTCTCTTCCGAGTCCTCTCATCCAGGCAATCCAAGTGCGTCCTCTTCCTTCAGTAGGTGGGAAAAATCCCATAGGAGTCCGCTGAAGGTGGTGCTTGTAGATCACACGCAGTCATCGCAGGGCTTTACGGGCGGCCTTTCGGTAGGTGTCAGGGAAGCAAAAGCCAGAGGTGGAGATGAACCAGGGGTCCACATCAAGGTAACGGGTGCTTCTTCGCACAAAGACCATCATGTCGCACCGAAGGGTGCCCTTGGAGGTGTATTCTCGGTAGGCATACTCTGGTGGTTCCATAACTCCGATGCGTTCCAGGCTGAGTATTAATAACTTAGGAAGGCCGGGCTCTGCGTGGCAGATGCCGTCAACCCATCCATTGTCAGCCATCTGGAACAGGGCAAGAACCAGTGGTGAGTGTTTGTGCAGGAAAAGAGCTAAGTCAGAACAAGTCCTGGGGCCTGAAAAAGGGTCTCATTTCTAGGGTTACGTCCTACGGCCAGCCTATGGCTCTGATACCACCTGAAGCGTCCCCCCATCAGGGAAGACTTAAAAGTGATGCTTTATCAGTCCTAGGAGGCTGATAACACTTTTATTACATCAGATGGTACATCATCGTACAACTCTACGTGGTAATGGGCAGTGAAGCGCCACTATCGCGAGGATCACAACTAAAACCCACACTACTACACTAGCTACGAAAACAGGGTCATCAGAGTCTTGTGCCATGCGGAACTCCAGCGGTGGCCATAACCACAGGCAAGACTGGGTGCAGGATGAAACCCTACTCGACGTCTTCGGGGAGGTAGTCTGGATCTTCTGCTGTAAAAAGTAAGAGTCGGGTGAGTACAAACGTACTCAGCAAGTCCAATCACACCCACGGGGGGGGGGGGGGGGCGGGGTATAACAGAAATCAATGCACAGGACAGTCCAAGGATAAAGTTAGGATTCATTTGCGGAAAACTCGGTTGTATGCAAAGGTTCGTTTAAAAACATTTTTCAAAACAAGTTTTTAAGTACCAAGGAGATCATGATATTGATCCACACAGGATCCAAATTTTAAGCTGCTACCGGACTCCCATCCGCCGTAGCACATGGCACAACTGCCGGACACTTTCCAAACAACCCACACCAGTCCAACAACTCCCAGAGAGAAACACTAGTTATGTGGCCACACCATAACTTGCCCAATACCGTGGGCATGGCTATTCGAATAGATTTTTAACTCTGCAAAGGAGTGCAACTTTACCCACAGGTGGGGTACCACAGCACGATCACCTTAGTGTCGGTGCAGATCCCAACAAAGCCATTACCCACCTTAGCTACACCTGACTAGCCACCACGGGATCCATCAAGGGGTCATTCGACCTATCTCCGAGGTTTAACCGGGGCGTAAGTCACACAGGGCTTATCCCTTCTCCTTGATCACCCGTTGCTCTCAGCTCTCCTGATGGCTATCAGACTAACTAGTGGGGTTTATGCTAAGCCATTGCCCATACAACGGTCAAGTGGTTTGCACGACAGGAAGCTAGGTGAGATGACACATCAACTCGGTCCTTAGGGGTGACAAGATGGATATCTCCCTTCCTTGCTCAACCACACAGGCACGAGCACACCAATGGCAATTCACATAGAAATGCCATCCATCCCGTCTAACTCATTTTTCAAAACCACATTTTATCTCTTCCCACACACGCACGCATATTCCTTATAAAACTAGGTGGTCAAGGAATGGTCATCACAAACAAGGGGTGGCTATCCTACCATATTTTCAGCAAAACACATGCAATTTTATAAAACAGGCCAATGGGTTATGTTTATAAAAACTAGGACAGTAACATGCATCAAAGGGCGGGATTGAACTTGTGGCGGAACCAACCTGAATTATACCGGCTCAAGTACGCGAGTCCACTTCCGAGGGCTCCAACGTGCTTCAAACGGTATAATCCCTTGGCCTGTCGGGTAACGTCCCGATAAACCACCGATACACAGGATCAAATAAGGTTACCTCACACGAAGGTGAGTCCAGAGATACAATCACCATCATATTTTACATCATAGAGAATTACATTACAAGAGTTTCCAAAAAGAAGTATGAATTTTCAAATTTAGAGAAAAGATTACAAACTGTAAAGCTAGGGTTAAAAGCAGCGGAAAACATACGCAAAGAATTACAACACATCGTCAAGGTGGATGTCATGCTAAGCCCAGACACGACATCACTCGAGATCATCAGTATTGGTCGGGGACGGATCCCATTCCTTGGACCAACCTTCTGGAAAAGCACGGGGCCATGACAAGGAAAGAGTAGGGTCTTCAAAGGCTTTACCTGAAAAACATAAAGCTAGCAAGGCTGAGTATACTAATACTCAGCAAGGCTTACCCGGGATTGGGTATATCTTAGCCCATAACTAGACTTATGAAGGCTTGTAAAAGTTCTGGGTTTAGTTTCAGCTGAAAAGCAACTAAGAGTAGATCCTTATTTTCAACTTTTAGCTTTCAAGTTCTATGTGATTATCCATTCTAGATAAGCACTTATAACTAAGCAAGCAAGGTAGAGCTCTTTATCTCAACCATCAGTATTACTCATCATATAGTTGCTCTTGTTACTCTGTGTGATAAAGGGATTAAGTAGTCTCAATTATCGTGAGAGGCGGACGATTCTGAATCGAATTTAACCTTGCAAGGTAAACCTAACTCACACGCTTGGAACATCCAACGATAGTTCTGAAGCAACCGTTTGCCTTTCATTCCGACTCGTGGACAGGTCCACCACAAGCGACTGCAGGAACATACGCACATCACTCGTGCAGGACATACGTCTGTAGCGCGACTACAAAACCCGTATTCCTGGTTGCCCTTGCAACACGTATTTCCCCAATCGAACCAAGTAACCAAAAGAACCAAATACATGTGGTGGGAGGTATGTCCACTCCTCGGGCCGATTGGCTACTAGGCTTACCGCTTACCCATAACTCACGGCATGTGGCTAGTACTTTCAAACGCTTAACCCGCACTACCACACACTGCGACCTTATCCAATTCAACAACACAGACGGGGTATCACCTCAACCATGATACCGCACAAAACTCCCGTCCGGCATCCTTATAGTGATAACAGGAATGAAAACATTACAATTCCTATATCGCGCGAGTGACAGGAAATCACCCGACTTCTACCGGTCCTATTAGCATAGCATCTAGTCGATATGACCTCAGGTGCAATACATTGGTTCCTAGGATTCATGCATCTAGGGTTTCAAGCAATTCCTAAGAACTTAATGCATAGAATACGTAAATAGATATAGATTGCAGTATAATTAAAATAGTAGGTTATGTCCGGGGCTTGCCTTTACTGGCGGGGCTGAAGTCAGAAATGTCAATATCTTCCGAACTTTGGTTCGGGGCTTGCGATATTCCTTGGTGACATCCACTTGATCTTCAGAAACATCCTCCGCAGACTCCGGGGAGATCTCACAGGTACCGTTGCCGAAGCAGTCGTATCTACATGCAATGCGACATTACATTCAAAGCGTGCACATAAAACTACCTTACTTCACAATACAATTGCAATCTAGCATTCATATAACACATTATTCACATAACAACTAAAAGATCTGAACTAAACCTAGACAAAGCTTTAGGGGGACAACTAACTAGAATCAGCTACTTGTTGAGAGTTACAACAGAGCCGATTGGAAACAATGGGGGTTTAGCTGATTGATGTGCTTAGGTCGTGCCTAACAGAGGCGTGTCTAATGTGCGATCTTATTAATCTAGGGTTGTGTACTTTGGTTTGTGTAGCCGATGGATAGGTGCATCGGTTTCCTGATTGATCGATGAAAACATCGATCACTTTAGCAGAGGGATGATTCCTAAAATAGTTGTCTTAACTGAGTGTTATTCTAGATAACTACGTGTGGTTATATCGACTCGATTACGTCAGCACAACAATTGAGTGTCGTATAGCCGATTGGAGTGTGGTTAAGGGTATATGATCGATAGGTATAAAGCCAACCTCTCAGTCGACAAATCGACTGATAGAAGTGTGTGGATAAGGATGGGAAATTAAGGATCGATCGGCCGTGTTTGACCGATATAGAAAAGCAACCAGAATCGGCTTGGATCGGCCGATAGTAAGAACCCTAAGATTGTGGGTGCATCTTCGATGCATGGACTACGTGCAGCCGATGTAGGACAGAACAAAAGAGTTGTTTCAGCAGTAGCCGATACTAGAAAGGTAACAATCGTAGCAGCTAACCAGCCAATGGTAGAAGCATCGACTGACAGTTGTTACACAGAAACATTCTAGACTCAAGGGAAACGGATGCTTAGCGGCTGAACTGATAGTCAACGCTGAAGCATAACCGCAGAGGGGTAAAAGCTAAGCAGCAGAAACACATAAACTAACAGGGATTCTTTTACGAAAAGGATCTTAAGGAAACGGCAATCAAGACAAGGATAACATCTTGACGGCAAGGATATAAGCACCAGGGTGATAAGATCAACTAGATATCACACTCTATAATTTGTCTTCCAGCTATATCACATGTATACAATACAAGGTATAATAAAGCACTCATTTCCTAAGATTTAACTTAGCTCACAATCCAAAGTCTTTCAATTCAAGAGCATAACACAAACTCGTAAATGTTCACTGATTTGAAACAAAGAAAGTTTTGAAAATTTTACAAAGGATACCCTAGAACTTTCTAAAACATAGCAATCAAGTCCCTGATTCGGGAAAACAGATAACAGGAGTTAACGACGATATTCCGGCAAAGGAATTGCCGGCATTAGAAAGGTTCAAAGAATCCGGGCAAACCTTGGGGTAGTTTTGGATGTGGAGGAAGAATGGGCGGAAAGTGAATTCCCGCGATGAACAGGATCGGCGATAAGATGAACTCGCCGATGACGAGATGTCGTGAGTGACGAAGAAGCTTGTTGGAAATGGTTGCCGTGGGTGGAAGATGGCCTGTTGTCTTGTATATGCACGCGCTTGCTGACTCGAGTCGAGCCGGTCACCGGTAGAGCACTCTCGCTCGTATCCGTGGACGTGCTAGTCCAAATCCGTCCGGACCTTCGCTTTCGCCTTGCCGCGCCACACTCGCCCTCTCTGCCTCTGCGAGGCCATGGTCTGCTTGCACCTGACCACCTCCAAACCCTCCATGAAAAGTTCACAGTGTCGCCTGATCTCGTCCACTGCTTTCTCCTCAACGGCCTTCGACGTCTTCTACGCGCGGCTCTACTGCCCCCTGGGCGGGTCCGCTCCGAATCGTCGCACCGCCGCACCTCCCGCACTACGTGCGACCTTCCTGCACGCCGTTGCAACATCCACCCTACGGCGTCCTGCACCCTTGACGCCTCGCTCAACAGCAGGACCCTCGCGTTCTCCAGCACCACGCGTATCGACATTTCGTCGAACACCTGAGCTGCGTCCTCGAGACGGCCATCGCGTTCCTGTATCTCGCACAATAGTTCTCCACCACAACTCCTCCTGCGCGTGCCGTTACTCGGCACGTCACACTTCAGTATCGCCTGCTCGCGCTCATGGGTCCGTTCTGCTCCGGCCGCTCAACATCTGTTCACACCGCCAACTTAATGACGCGCGCACGCTTGCGTCACCCGCTCGGTGTCGCTCACGTGTTGGCGTCACACCCGCACGCCGCCAGCTTGCGGAACACGCGCGCGTTCCTCTGTGTAGCGTCACGCCACGCCGCCGCTCGACCGCAGCCTTTCGAACCGCTGCGCTTCAACTCCCGCGCTCGCCCGGCCCGCTGTGGCCTGAGCCGCACGCCTAGCCCAGCGCCTGCTGCCGCCACAGCCCGCGCGCCGCCACCGCCTCAACGCCCAGCGTGCGCGCCGCCTGGGCCCTCCTCCAGCCGCGCGCCTTGCGCCTCTGTTCGACCGCGCGTGCCCCGCCTGGGCCAGCTGCTCGTCGCCCACGCGCCAGCGCGCGTCGCACGCACCCGCACCTCGCTTGGGGCCGCCACTCCCTGCGTTCCTGTCCGGCGCCGCCCAGGCGCTCCTCGCTCCTGCGCCGCCCCACCAAGCCGCTGGCTTTCGCGTGCTGCCGCACTGCTGGCCCGCTGCTCGCCTGCGGCTGGGCCCACCAGCCCAGCTAGCCGCGCGCCTCGCACCGCGCCTCCCGCGACGCCCGCCGGCCTGCCTCCGCCTGGACGCTGCTCGCCCTGCTCCCGCGGCTCGAACCGAGCCGCGGCCAGCGCCCCTCCGAGCCGCTCCCGCCATGCGCCGGTGCCCGCGCCATGAGCCGCGCCCGCTGGCCTCCAGCGCTCCGTCACCACGCCACGCGCTCGCTCGGGCCCGCCACTCCGTGCGCCTGCGCGCCGTTGGGCCCTGCTCCGTGCTGGCTCGCCCGGCCTGCTCCTGTGGCGCCGCCCGAGCTACCCCCGCCCGCTTTGCTCGCCGTGTGCCGCTGCCGTGGCTGCCCGAGCCGCTCGGGCCCCTGGCTGCCGGATTCCCAATGCCCGTGAGTGGAAGAGGAAGCTAACGGGAAGAAGAATAGGGAGAGAAAGAGGAAGAAAAGAAACGTTTTGGTGCTGCTGCCTGCTTGTGCTGAGGAGAGGGAGGGGAGGGGAAAAGGAAATTGGGCAGAGCTACCGCCGGTGGGAAACAAAAAGAAAGGAGGTGTCAGGATAAGAAACAGAGGAGAAGGGTGAACAGATTTCCCCAAGGACCTATGCGTAAATTTAGAAAATGGCAGGGGCTCGTTCGTAAAGTAAAATTTCCTGTTGATATAAAACCCTAATGAAGAAATGCCCAAAATGAAAGTTGGAGAGTTTTTCAAACTCTACAACATTGCTTTAGGGCTCAAGTTTAAAAACTCAAAATTTATATTTTTACACGTGAAGTTTTGAACAAAAGTCGGATTTGAATTGCTTTTGTCCTAAAGAATGAAATTTTATAAAATTCAGGATCTAAATGCAAGCATTTATGACACGTCATGATGACGGGATAGACTCGTCATTATGATCAGATAGACATGTCATAATGACTTGCACTTTTACACTTTAGCCATGAGTAATGTTGAAAGTTACTTTTGTAAATGAAACATTTGCATAAAAGGACTTGTACTTTTATAAAATTACATAAACACCCTTATTTTTACCATTTTACCCAACTTTTTACACACTTCAACACATGCATTTCTAATGCAACTTTTGGATAAATATATATTTTTTTACAGGGAATAAAATAAGAAATAAACATGTTTGCAAAACCACTTTTCACTTATTTTGAAATTACCTTAGTCCAAATAAATTTTGCAAAAACAACCCTAGGTTTTTCTGTAATTACAAAAATACCCCTTTTTACTTTCACTTTAAATTTTCAAAAGCTTCACACAAACACACACAAGCTTTATACAAACAAACATATATTTCATACTAACAAAATATATCTAATTTACAAATACATGAACTGTCACAGAACTTGCCATCTTCAAATCCTTCCGGGAGGTCCTGGTCGAAGTACTACCCTTCGGGTTCGGGGTCGCAAAACCGATTCTTGTTTGCTTGTTCACAGTTGGGATCTTCCTCATTTACACCGTGTCCTATGATGCAAACAAACAGGCACACAATCAAGCGAAAGAACTAAAAGCTTTGATCGTTGAGCTTGAATCGTAAATAATTTAGTTATGGAGATAGGGGTACTATTTTTGGGTGGTTTCTTAATGGCATGGTTAGAACTATACTAGAAAGGGCGTGGTAAAGTTTCAGGTCGATCGGAGATCGTTTGGCATATAAAATGACAAGTTAAAGAGGGTTCGGGGGTTAAACAAGGGTCCAGGGGCTCATTCGTAAACTTTCTGGAAAAGAAAAGGACCTATTTTTCAATCCTAGAAACATTAGGGGCACAACAAAAAGTGTGAGGGGTCTATTTGGAAATAAGTTTATATAGTGGAGGGGTCTAGTTTGGGAAATGGCAAAGAGGGGGGGCTCTTCTTGCAAAGATGTCAAAAGGGTGGAGGGGCACTTAAACAGATAGAAGGGAAGGGAGGGGCCTAAGGGCAAATCTGCCCCTCTCTTCCTCCTCTCGCCATCAGGGAACAGAGGAGGGGAGGGGGTCCTTGCGCTGACCGATTCCGGTGGCCCAGGGCCCAATGGCGGCCCGGGGTAGGGGAAAAGGAGAAGAGGGAGGAGGTGGCCCGGGCCTCGGCCTCACCTTGGGCTGGGGCGGCGAGAGGAGGCCGGTCGACGGGAGCGGCAGCGGCTGCCTCGGGGCACGGCGAGGCGGCGCTAGGGGTAGGGAGGCGAGGGGTTGAGTGGTGTGGCGGTTGTGGGGGGGTGCCGGGGTGCTCCTCGGCCCTATTTATAGGCGGCTAAGGCGGTGGAGTGGGCGAGCAGGTGGCCGGCAGAGGCAGGCTCCGGGGGCGGCCATTAATGGTGATCGGTGTCGTGACACGGCGTGCAGCAAAGGCACGGGCGCCAAGGGCGACGTCGATCACGTGGGGGAGGAGGGGGCCGGGCGCTGTGCGGCACAGGGGCGACGGTGCGAGCGGCGAGGGCGGAGCGCCAGCGGCTCTCAACTTAGAAAATCAAATAGAGAGTTTCTCAACCATTCCACTACTTTCTTTGGAAGGGGGGTTCGGGGGGAAACCTTTCTTCCCCTCGAACTGAGTGAACTTCCAGATTCCAAATCTGGAATTCACACTCTGAAAAAATTAGGGTTTTTAGGAAGAGGGGATTTTAAAAGGGGGGAAACCCTTTTAAAAGACCTACCGTAGATGTCAACCCTAATTTTTAGCCCTTTCCTTTTGAGAAAGTAAAGTTTAAGATTTCCATACCGTTTGTGTGTTACCACCCAGGATGTCACTGTGAAGCATACTTTAGCTGATGTTACCAAGTCTCTTACGGGTACGGCCGTGCGTGCGCATCGCGGTACGGCCGTGTGCGAGAGAGAGCGCGCGTGCGCGGGGAAGGTGGGGAGCAGGCACGCTCGCATGCGTGTGCGTGAGGAGAGGGGCGGCGTGGCTCGGGAGCCAGAGGCCGGGCAGCACGGCCGGGTGGTGCTCGGGAACAGAGGAAGGAGGGAGGAGAAGGGAGGAGGGGGAAAAAGAAAAAGAAAAGGGAGGGAAAAAGAAAAAGGAATGGAAAAAGGAAAGAGGAGGGAAAGAGAAGAGAAGGAGAAGGAAAGGAGAATGGGAAAAAGAAAAAGAAGAAATGGTGGGAGGAAAAAGGGAAAGAGAGAAAGAGAGAAAAAAGAGAGTGACGCGTGCCGGCGATATTCGCGGTGGCGACCGCGGCTGGTCGGCCATGCGCGCGCGACGTTCGCACGCTGCACGAGATGGGATAGTGGTCGGATTCGGTATCGGCTCGGGGATTCGGGGAATTAGGGCTTCGGCGAAAGGATTCTACAAAAATATTTTTAGCGTGTGATTTCTTTGGTAAATTTTTGGGACGTCACACAAAGGAACCTCAGCAATGCTTTTGCAGCAGCTACAGATCAGGAGTATCGCACACCGATTGGTGCCATTGCAAAAGTAGTGCTCCTAGCTCAACAATTACCACCAAACCCCCAAATACAAAGGCTTCAGTATCTAACCCAGCGTGCGCTCGTGCAACTCGATGGGCAACACCCAGTGTCCTCCACTCGGAACATGCTCTTGAGATCTGAGGGCCATGGTAACACTGTGTAGATTAGTCACACCCTAGGAGGAGGCCCCGGATATCGGAGGAATGACAATCACCAGTGCAACTAGGGCCAGCAGTCTGCGCGTGGCAACGTTGAACAAGAGGTGCAACAATCCACTCGCCCACCTCACATCCAGCGCAATGCAAGGCCTCAAGGCGAAGCTCCACCTGAGGCCAGCCTTCACGAGGCTCTCACAATTGATCTTTGGCAGAAGACCAATGATGGCCGCGTCGTGCGATGCATCATCAAGGCAAGGAGAAGGGACCATCCTGACAGGTACCACGATGATGATGATAACGACCGCTTCCCCGCCTTCACCCCCAGCATCATTGAGAAATCCTACCCCAAGGATTTTAAACCAGTTGGGAGCCCCAAGTATGACAGCAAGCAAGACCCGCACCAATGGATTCGATGCTACTCCGTTGCCATCGAGGTCTCAGGGGGATCCAACTCCACCAAGGCACTCTACTTCTCGGTAGCCTTGGAATCCCCACCCCTCACTTGGCTTGAAAGCCTCAAACAAAACTCCATCGGCTCCTGGGAGGACCTCAAACGGGCCTTCATTGAGAACTTCTAGGGATCCATGATCTGAGCAGGTACTCACCATGATCTGTCCTAGGTCAAGCAGGAGATGAACGAGACCCTGAGATCCTACATTTGGTGTTTCTTCGAGATGTGAGCTACCATCGGCAACATCACCGATGAGGACATCATCCACTGCTTCCAAAACAGCCTCTTCTCGAAGCACATGTACCACGACTTCGGACGCAACCGCCCGACTACTATCGTGGAACTACGCGACATGATGGCACGGTGGGCCGATCAGGAGGACAAGGAGAACGATCGCTTCCCCAATCACAACAATGTCAAGCAGGGCAATAGCAACAACCACTTCGACATGGGCCAGCGGAACAACTAGAGGAACCCCCGAATGCGCAAGCTAGACCAAGAAGTCGTGGCTGTTGAGCGCAATCCGCGGTGCAAGAAGCTGGGGAGCAATCAAGCTCAGTTTGAAAAAGTCCTGCACAAATGATGCCCGATGCACCCGAAGGCTCAGCACATGCTCTTTGAGTGCGTCATCCTCCGCAAGTCACTCAACGCTCCACTCCTCCCACAAGATGGAAAGTGGAAGGATTAGGAGGATGATGATGAGTGTGACAAGTCAGGCGCTTAAGATTTCCAAGGCCTGAAGAATGTCGTCAACATCATCTTCGGTGGAGATGGCGGCTTCCCCTCCAAGCGCGTGTAGAAGTTGACCCTGCGTGAAATCCACACTATCGAGCCCACCATACAAAAGACTTTGAGATACAGTGAGGTCTCGATCTCCTTTTCTTGGGATGATTAGTGGATCAGCTTCTCTGAGCCAGGAAAATTCCCACTCGTCGTAGATCCTATCATGGTGGGCTCACAGCTGACTCGAGTTCTCATCAACGGCGGAAGCAGCCTCTTGGCAAGTACTTTGAAGAAGCTAGGGCTGAACATTTCCAAGATGCTCACCCCTAGCAGAGCTCCGTTCTACAGCATGATCCCGGGAAACGCGGCTACACCACTCGGTACTACATGGAGTTTACTGCATGGGCCTTGCTCCCATACTTCCAGTACTACTCCGTCTACTGGTTCACGACTGGTACTACATGGAATTTACTGCATGGGCCTCACTCCCATACTTCCAGTACTACTCCATCTACTGGTTTATGATTGGTACTACATGGAGTTTACTGCATGGGCCTCGCTCCCATACTTCCAGTACTACTCCGTCTACTAGTTTACAACTTGTACTACATGGAGTTTACTGCATGGGCCTCGCTCCAATACTTCTAGTACTACTCCATCTACTTGTTTACGACTAGTACTAAGTTAATTTTACTGAAGGGGCATCGCTCCCATACTTCTAGTACTACTCCATCTACTGGTTCATGACTGGTATTACGTGGAGTTTAGTGCATGGACCTCGCTCCAGTACTTCCAGTACTACTTCGTCTACTGATTCATGACTAGTACTATGTGGAGTTTACTGAAGGGGCCTCGCTCCCATACTTCCAGTATTACTCCATCTACTGGTTCACGACTGTTACTACATGGAGTTTACTGCATGGGTCTCGCTCCAATACTTCTAATATTATTCCGTCTACTGGTTCATGACTAGTACTACATGGAGTTTACTGAAGGGGCCTCGCTCCCATACTTCCAGTACTACTCCGTCAACTGGTTCACAACTGGTATTACGTGCAGTTTACTGCAAGGGCATCACTCTCATACTGCCAATACTACTCCATTTATTGGTTCACAATTGGTACTATATGCAGTTTACTGCAAGAGCATTGCTCCCATACTGCCAGTACTACATTTACTGGTTTTCATGACTAGTACTACGTGGAGTTTACTGAAGGGGCTTCGCTCCCATGCTTCCAGTAATGGTCAGATTACTAGTTCTTGATTAGTACTCTATGTTATTGAAAGGGTCTCGCTCCCATGACCCTAGGTTTACTAGTTCCTGACTAGTTTTACGCGTTGTCGACTACTTCGACCACTCGTCTCGTCTACAAAACTAGTTAGAATTGACTCCGACTAGTCGGCTTCATCGAGAGTTCAAGATCCAGCGGCAACTCAGCCAATGCCTAGGGTTGGAGGCTGGCGCCACTGACTACTAGGTGTATCTTGTGGGACTCATCTAGCTCCCAGGCTCGGGGGTTGGATACGACACGGCTCTCAGCGAACAAGGTTTGATTTGAGCGGTAATTTAGGGTGCTTTTTTGGTGATGTTATTTGTTTAACCATTTTTTCACAAAATTCATCCCAAAAAAGAGGTTTTTGAATTTTTGAACCAATTTTCCCATCTTAACCATCGAATTTTTACCATCATTGCATGCCATGATTCTTTGGATCCTTTATTCCAAACCTTAGGAATTTGGATTCAAGGCTTGGGGGCTGCAGGACACGTGTCATCAGCGACTTATTTTTCAAATCTTTTGACAGATAAGGACAGAAGACTCAAGACTAAATTGACCCTCAGCCTGATTCTACGAGTCAACCTAAGGCTCAGGAGCTACTCCATATGGAGTGTGAGTTCAATCGCACCCCATATAAAAGAAGACTTGACAACTACTCGGGGCATGAGCACCTCACAGCCTCGATGCAGCCAAGGAAGTACTCGGAAGACACCTTCAAGATGGAGTCCAGGAGAACTTGAAGACGCCTTTAGAAGTACTCGGAAGCCTGCAATACTCGACTATGAAAAGCTCAGGGGCTTTTCAGACCCGGGCTCATGGGACTCCATTTTAAGTGCGTGTTAGCCCGGATTGCCTTTATGGTGATGGTTAGTGCACTTAAGCCGGATTAATTTGGGCGGTTCTGCCACACGGAAAAATTCAACCAAACTTAGCAATTGCACATCGAACAAAACTACTCGCCAAGGTAAAGGAAAGAATGATCACCTAGGTATCTTATCTTCAGCGCTACCTGGTGAAGCACTAGCCCTACGCTTTCGGGTGGTGGCCCTTGGTCCCTTAAGGTGATCCGGCAAGAAAGCACCACTAGGATAGCTTGCGCTTTTCATGGAGGTCTTCATGGATTTGCCCTTGATCACCTCTGTTGTCGGTCAACGCCCACCGGCGAGCAGTGACAGGCAACACGAGGAGCCGGTAGGCTTTCGGGACTGCTGGTGGGCCCCGGTCCCTCGGTCAACGGGCCAGTGATCCGGCACACGCCCCGGCTCGAAATCGCTAGGCATGCCACCTGACCCTGCACCTGATCAGGAAGGTGTGATGTATTAAATTCCTGTATGCACAGACACATGTAAAGGTTAGTCCGAGCTATGATTAGCTCATCACCTCCTCCCCGATATTGGCTGTGAAGAGCCGATTGCATCAATACCGGATCGGATCTATAAATAGGCAACAGTTATACGTAAAGGCAATATAAATCCTGCTTTACAAATATTAATCTAATCCAATCTATGATAACTAAACTCTCATTGCATGATCGGAACATCTTACATGTGATTGAGTCTAACAGATACCAAAAGAATCAGAACAACTAGCCTAATCAGAGGCCTAAAAACCAGCCGAGGAGCCGATTCCTGGAACAATCTCTTTTCAAGCTATAATCTGATACTAATCATACTGCCGGAAGTTTCAACTCATTTGCAAGGCCTAATCATGCATATATCGAGCTAAATTTCTGATAAACAGAAACTAGTCACAACAGATTGGATCTATTAATAAAGATATAGCAATACGTGACCATTGCACCCGAGATCGGACACGATGACCACCAAACACTCATGAGTAACAAACAAGATACGATCGGAATACGAAGAAAATAATGTTACTCTATGCGTGCTAAGATAACTAGTGCTACTCGCCATCTACAAAGCTTCAGAATGAGGAACACATAAAGCAAACGGGCACAAGTGACGCTATCCCGATCACGCAGAGCGTGATCAGGACTGCATGGCACTTACCCGAGAAAACCCTAGAACAGGGGAGGCGATGCGCCGAGAGTTGTTGATGAATGATTCTGTTTTTGTTTATTCATGTTACATATTTATAGTCCGTAGACTTGTCTTTCCTAACCAACCCTAACCAAACACGACACGAATCTTAACTACCTATATCTATACGGCATCTCTGGCCTCAAAACATCCACACAAGATCGAATTCGCAAGCCCATTATCGTTATCCTCTAAGCCCATCTTGCTCCATGGCCCACTTCCGGCCTGTCCAGATTATGGCGATAACACATGCCCTCTGGTTTCGGCAATAATAATTCCGAAATCAATCCTTTTTAAATCGCCTCGACCCTTCGACTTCCAATCTGTACAGTCATGCCTCTTCAGCTTCCGGAGGATGTGACCACTCTGCTTCAGTCTCCTTGGGAACCGTTAGGGTGCCGATTCACTTCACTTCTACCTTTGCCTTTATAAACTTACCCCCGGCATCTTCCTTAGTCACCTTCTTCTCACAGCCATTGTCAATCGCATCTGAACCATCCTCTCTCCCTTTTGCAATGGCTTCCTCTTCCTCTGCCTCCTTTGTTATTTCTTTTGAATCTGAATCTTCCCGAGAGCCCACTCCAGAATATGATCCGATAGCTGCTTATGAGATCCTTGCCCCCTGCATTGGGATGCAGAGGAATGGGACTTCCAATCTCAGTCAGAGGATGACAAATCCCTAACTGATGATGAGGATCTCACACTCCTTCTTGGAGCTGAGCTGGAGGAGGACGATGAAGACGACGCATCTTGGGGAGAAGAACTCTCTTCCTCGGAAGAAAGAGCCGATTCCTTTTCCACCGAAGAAGATTCAGTAGCAGGTGACTTCCTTTTTGACAGGTCATCGGACGAAGCTTCCGACAGCATCGCAGAAGCCGAAGACGATGGTGGCTTCACCAGTAACAGCAGCGGGAGCGACGACAGCAGCAACAGCGGCAGCGGTGATAGTGGTGCTAGCATTGCCCCACTGACCAAGCGTCGCAAAACTTCCGGCGCATACTGGTGGTAGGCTGTAGGACCACCATTAGATCGGCTCTAGGAGCAATCGACTCCTCTTTTGTACTCATTTCCTTGGTGTAAATAAAATCTTCTTTCCGCATCAGTGAGTTTTTGCGCACAATAACCTGCTCAAGAGCTGATGGCAACGCATCAGCCTTAGGATATACTGATCCGGATCCGAAATAACTTTCCAATTCGTTTTACTCTCCGCCGAAACTCAAACCCTTCTCCAAGATAGATCTCTGAAGATTCCGGAAATCTAGGTTAACTTCCAAAAACCCCTTTGCTCATAAACCCTAGCCGCGGAATCCTCCTTCGAGCTTCAAAACACACATTCGATCTTGCGCCACCAACTCTAGATCTATTCTCCAAGCTCTCGATTCATCAAGGTTCTCAATGGCGGAATCTTCGAATACTGCCGCTTCCGTCTTTGGTCTGAAGGTAAAACTTCGACCCTTATTACTTTTAATGCAGTAATCGTGAAATTTATTGCGCTGCTAATTGACTCCTTCGTTTATTTGTCTTTCTTGGGGTTTTTTCAGGCTTCCGATATCTTCTTACCACATCCTTCTTCCCCCAATTCTTTCTGTCTCGGGTCTCGTTCTCACGAGAAACCCATAGATCTAGTTTCTTCCGAGGCTAATCGGATCCCCTTCGTGAGCCAGGCAATAGATCTAGAATCTTGGTCAGATAGCCTTCGCGCTTGGCCAAATCCTCCAGAGGGTTGGATAATTTGGTATAACAGAATGGCGGGCGCCTATCAGCCTTTATGGGAATCCATCGGGATAGCCGATGCTCTGTCTCTATCCCTTTCCCCTCTTGAAAAGGATGAGAACCTTCTGAAGACCATCGGCTACTTCTGGTCCGATGCTTTGAACTGTTTCCTCTTTGGGCATGGTCTGATGACCCCGACCCTCCTGGATGTTATGATGATAACTGGCTTAGACATCTCATCGACTTGTCCTTCTGCTTATAGGCTTTCTGTAGTCCCTTTCAAACTATCCTCCAAAGCAGAATGCACTAACTGGAGCGCATACCTAAGCCAACACGAGAAAACAAAGGGTCCTGTGATAGAAAAAGAACACAACCTTTCTGAATTTATGGCTAGAACACTTCCTCTTCTGTGGCCCTTCGCTTGCTCCCACCAAAAATTACCTTCCTCTGGCTTATGAGATGGCCAAGGGTCAGACTATTGGCCTTGGTAAACTTTTCCTTGGGGAAATTTACAGGTACCTTCATCTGATGTCTGTAAGCCCTCTTTCATAGAAAAAACTCAGGACTAGTGGTCCCTGGTGGTTTATCCAGTTATGGGCTCACCTTTACTTCCAAAGCTCCATCCCAAATTTCCCTTCTCTAGTTGGCAACTCTTTTCCTGATCTGAGTGGGAGACAAATTAGATGCACTAGCTTCGGGCAGGCTTTATACAGTCTTCCTGGCGGGAAACTGAATCCCCCGGATGCCTCCCGTTGGTTTAGGATCTTTTACAAAGGCTTAGATAACCCAAAATTCCTCCCATATGCTGATTCTGAACTTTTTGAGAACCCGGCCACGTTCCGGCTAGCCGATTTTGCCTATGACGCCGATACTAGGTGCCTGTATTCCGTCATGGTTCGGCCTTGCCTTCTTCCAGTTGGCATGAGTACTTCTAATCGGATCATCAAGCCTGGATATGAGTTTTACCAGCCGGTCGTAGCAGCCCGGCAGTTCAGTCTTGGGCAAGTGCCTCCACATTTTCTTCTTCATTTCCTAACATCAAATAGAGTGGATCTCCCTGACACTGTCACCACCCAGAGGTGCTACAGTCTATTTTCAGACCTTTCCATCTCGGTCCCTGCCGATCTTATTTTTACTTCTTCGACTGTTGACTTCGAGGGGTGGTGGTCAATGTGGAAAACTCATGTTTTCCGAAAAGCTTTGGGGCCGATGCTGCAACAGATTCACTCTGAATATGAAATTCCTGACGGAGAGGTATTGCTCCTTATCCAATGTCCCTCTTCTTTGACTTTACTGACCCCTTCTAATTTCATTTTCTATTTCTATAGCAGGAGGATGCCCCAGAGCCAATGAATGATGATGGATCACCCTTCTTTTTCTTGCCAATTGCCCCTGTAGTCCTTTTCTGCAAAAACGCGCCTCCTCCTTCGAAGAGCATCATGCAGATCCAGCCCAGTACCGCAAAGCTGACCCCCAAGCGGAAGCAATCTTCCGAGGCCATAGCCCCCCGAGCTCGTGCCAAAACACGGAAGATCCTTGTCAGAAAGATCCAGAAAGAAGTTGCGCCATCTTCCTCTGTCCCAGAGATTCCAGTCGTCAACCAGGTTTGGATTGCCTTCCTTCTTTCATAATTGGTCTTCTATTCATGCCCATTTTCTTTAATCACGCTCTCTCCCCCTGCAGCCCGCCGTCGTGGACGTCTCCAGTGGGGAGGAACCCTCACGCCAGAAGGATTCAGCTTCAGAAGTTCCAGAGGATGTGGATACGCCCGTTAGAGCTCTGATCACCCTTCGTGATCCTGACGCGGCGGTCCTGGTGAGTCCCTCTATGCTGGCTGATGTCCCGGTTACTTCATCGGATTCGCGAGAGCCGATCATAGCCACATTGATTACCAGCTCCCTCCAGGTAGGACCATCTACTATCTTGACCACTACTGGTTTTCCTGCACGAGAGACGCTCCTACCAGAGCCGACTGTTGTCTCATCGGCTGTCGCCCCTTCTTCTAAAGAAGTGACTCCTCCGGCCTCTTCTCCCGTTGTTAACGTTCCACCTTCAGAAGGGATGCACCTTCAGGAGCCGACTGCTTCTTCATCAGCTGTTGCCGCCTCTCTCTCAAGACAGGTATGCTTCACCCCTTAGTTACTTTTTTGGTCTCTCTTCTGCACTACCTTACTTACTCACCTTTTCCCCCAGAGTCTGAACCTTTCAAAACTCCTTGCATTTGATCCTGCATCAATTGGGTCGGCCATATTAGAAGCCGATGACCCTCAACCGGACTCGACCAGCACTGCCAGTCGGCTTCTCCACATGAAAAATCTTCTGTTGGGTCCGATTGACGCCTTGATCCAGGATTCCAGCACGGTGAAACAGATCCTTGATGAGGTCAACTCCTAGCTCCTCGTGAGTCTTTAGGTGAAGCTTTTGCCGGCCGGGCACCTCCCTTCTTTTCGGGCAAAGGTAGCAGAAGCTCGCCATAGGATTGAGACCTGGTGCTCTCAATCGCTTTTGAGAACTATCATCGCCAAGAAGTGTCAGTCGGTCAACCAGAAGAAAGTTGCTCTCGATGCCAAGGCTGACATATCTGTCTCTGCCCGCCGGCTTCATCTCCTGGAGAAGGAACTAGAGGATCTCGAGGCCAAGGTCCGGGCCACTAAACAGCGCATTCAAGAGGAAAAAGATCTTATCGCAGGCTCCAAGCAGGAGGCGGAAGTCCTGACTACTGAACTGAAGGTGGACCTGGCCGAGCTGAGCGGCATGAGCAAACAAGTGATGCTGGGAGCGGACGAGGAGGATGAAGCAGTAATCGCTGAAGTTGATCGCGTCCGTCTTGATGCCATTGCTGCTATCGATGACTTCCTCCAGAAAACCTGTTTAAGATAAACTTTGTATCCACATGTTGTGGCTTTAAAGTTGATGATCACGCATCGGTTGTTCAGTAAACCACTGTGTTAATTTCTCCATCGAGATTTCTAAAGTCGATGGTCACGCATCGGCTGTTTTAATGATTTCTGGGATGCCTCTTTTTTTTAACATATTGGCCGATCGCACGTATCGGCCTCTCTTTTTTTTTATCTTGCCAGAACATCATCGGCTTCGTAGACCTGGTCCCCGAATTCCGTCGGTTCGCATCCTTGCGCACAACTCCAGCGCCACCTTGTTTAAGCTCATTAGTCATATCGGCTTATAGCCTGATGGATGACATCGGCTTTACTACTTGTCGGCCCACATGCTTGGGAAGTATTTCTTAAGATGTTGACCATTGACTGCCACTGGAAACTTGACGCCATCCAATTCTTCAAGCATGTATGCATTCCCAGGTAGGACCTGGTCAACCCTGTATGGCCCATGCCAGTTTGGGGACCACTTGCCGTATGCCGCGTCCTTAGTTCCCAACGGTAGTACTGCTTCCCAGACCAGGTCTCCTACTTGAAATTCCTTTGGTTTGACCTTCTTATTATGCGCACGGGCTACTTTAGCTTTATTTTCTTTGATCTTTTCTAGCAACCAAAGCCTAAGTTCAGTGAGGTCCTCAACATTGTCACTCATCAGAGTAGCATATTCTTTAGCTGTTAAGTCATTCTGGAACTCTACGTGCCTTGACCCGGCCGTAACCTCCCATGGTAACACAGCTTCCTGCCCGTAGACCAAGTAATAAGGGGAAGTTTTCATCGCCCCATGACAAGATATACGGTATGCCCACAATGCCTCTGACAAGACCTCGTGCCAGCGTCTAGGGTACTCGTCAATCTTTCTCTTGATCAACTTGATAAGGCTCTGATTGGACGCTTCAGCTTGTCCATTTGCCTGAGCATAATATGGAGATGATCTGATCAGCTTGATACCCATATCGGTGGCAAACTTCTTGAATTCCTCTGAAATAAAAACCGAACCACCATCTGTTGTAATGGTCTGAGGAATCCGGAATCTATGGATGACGTGTTCCTTGACAAACTGAATAACATCTCTAGATGCCACCGATTTCATCGGAACCGCTTCTATCCATTTGGTGAAGTAATCTATGATAGCCAAAATAAACTGATGACCTTTACTAGATGGAGGATTAATTTTGCCGATCATGTCCATGCCCCAGCCTCTGAACGGCCATGGTTTAAGAATGGGGTTCATCACGGATGCTGGTACCATCTGGATCTTCCCAAACCTCTGACATGCTTGACACCCTTTATAATACTTAAAACAATCCTCAAGCATGGTGGGCCAATAGTACCCTGATCGCCTAATCAGCCATTTCATTTTGTGAGCCAATTGATGAGTCCTGCACGTTCCTTCATGGACTTCGTGTAAGAGCTGATTGGACTCAACCGGCCCTAAGCATTTAAGCAACAACCCCTCCAAGGTCCTGTAAAACATGTCATCCCCTATCAGGACATACCTCATGGCTTTATATCGTATCCTCTTGGGTGCCCCCCGAGACGAATCCTTCAAGTAATTGAAGATATCGGCTCTCCAATCTCCCTGGTCCAGTAGGTGTACCTGGTGATTAGATTCGTTAGTTTTGTACCCCGAAGCCAATTGCGCCAGATCGTTGGCCTCTGTATTCTGAATCCTAGGTACCCAATAAAAATTTATGTACCTGAACTGGGCCATTAGTTCCTGGCATTGCACTCGCAATGGAAATAGCAGCTCGCTTTCACACCTGTATTCCTCCGTGAGTTGAGAGATTACCAATTTTGAATCCCCGAAGACTTCTACCACTTCGGCTCTGGCCTCAAGAAGCAACTCCATACCTTTATGCACCGCTTTATACTCTGCAAGATTGTTGGTGCAAGTGGCCCCCCGAGGCGATACCAGCAGGATACCGATGCCACATCCATCTGCACAAACTGATCCATCGAAGTACATAGCCCAAGCTCGTACAGAAAGCGTCGCTATGTTGGTATTGACCCTCTCGGCAATAAGATCCGCTAACGCTTGCCCTTTAACTGCTTTTGCAGGTTGATATCGGATATTGAACTTTGATAATGCAAACATCCATTTTCCTAATCAACCTTTCAACACAGGAGCCGACAGCATGTGCTTTATAATATCCGATTTGCAGATGATGATTACCTCAGCCGATAACTGGATGTGACGAAGCTTAGTGCATGTGAAAAATAAACAAAGGCATAACTTCTCCATATCATGATACCTTGTTTCTGCATCCAGCATCCTTCTGCGGAGGTAAAATACCACCCTCTCCTTGTTATCATACAATTGTACTACCACTGAAGCAATGGAGGTGTCGCCGACTGACAAATATATATAAAATGGCCTATCTTGTCGTGGTGGAACCAATACAGGTGGTCTCGATAAATATTCTTTAATTTCTTTGAATGCCCGTTGCTGTTCTGCCCCGCCAGCGGAATTCTTCATTGGCCTTGATTTTCACTAACTCCATAAAAAGGTTCAATCCATCGAGAAAGATTGGAAATAAACCTCCTGACGAAGTTAATCTTGCCAATAAGTTGCTGAATCTCCCTCTTGGTAGCGGGCGGCACCATGGTGTGCACGGCTTCTTGACTTTTTAGGCCGATCCCGATTCCTCTTTCGTGAATAAAAAACCCAAAAACTGCCCAGCCGACACGCCAAAAGTGCACTTCTTTGGGTTCATCCTGAGCCCGAACCTTCTAGTTCGCTCCAGAACCTGTCGTAAATCATCCAGATGTCCTTCGAGTGATGCTGACATTACTACGATATCGTCAATGTAAATTTCCACCAAATTGCCGATCAGATCATAGAAAATGTGATTCATGGCACGCTGATATATAGCACCGGCATTTTTCAGACCAAAAGTCATAACCACGTACTCGAGCAGGCCTACTGCCCCAGGCACTCTGGATGCAGTTTTGTGTATATCTTCGGGAGCTATGAGAATTTGGTTGTAACTAGCATTACCATCCATGAAACTCAAAATTTTATGACCGGCGGCCGCATTGATCAACGTCTCTGCAACAGGCATTGGGTATTCATCTTTTGGAGTGGCCCTATTGAGATCTCTGAAATCTACGCAAACCCACCATCGGCCATCCTTCTTCTGTACGGGTACAACACTTGAGATCCATTCTGCATACCTGCAAGTCCTGATGAATCCAGCTTCTAACATCTTCTCTATTTCTTTTTTTACTTCAACCAGGACATCGGCTTTCATCTGACGAGCTCGCTGTTGGAACGGTCGAAATCCACTTTTGAGAGGGAGCCGATGTTCAACTATGTTCCTATCCAGCCCAGGCATCTCTGTATAATCCCAGGCGAAACAATTGGCATATTCCTTCTTACTGACAAATGTTGGTCGCGGCTTATCCCCAGGACCAATATCTACTTATTCGAGTTCGTCAGCCGACGTGAAACCATATCCTAGTTTCCCATCCTCTGTTAGATTGATGCTGTATATGGGAAAAGAAGATTGTAAAAAGAACTTTGGTCGATCGTCGAGATCGGCCGCTCCATGTACCCCATTATCTCTTAAGCTTTTACAAAAAGAATAAGGCCGGCTATCAGCGCAGGCCACCCCATGATGATCATGACTATGCAAGAAACTTGACATCAAAAATCTATCTTTCATTTTTTGGGGCCGATTGCAAGAATCGGCCTCCATAGGTACGCCGTGATGACTTGTTTCATGTGACTCTTCTACTCTGTAAGGCCGGTGGATAAGACCAGCCTCACCCCATTTTTTGTAGCCTCAATGCGATCACAGCCTTCTAAGCTCATCCCTAAAATCGGCTCTTTTCTTCTGCATCCCAGATGCTCATGGCAGCATGCGAAATTTCAATTGAATCGTCCGCCTGGACTTCCTCCACCTCGTCTCCGTCCCACTGGATCAAACACTGATGCATTGTGGAAGGGATGCAATAGTTAGTGTGAATCCAATTCCTGCCAAGTAAGATATTGTAGGTACTTTTGCTGTTAACGACGAAGAAAGAGGTCAGGACAGTCTTATTTCCAATAGTGAGATCCACACTGAGGACGCCCTGAGCTTCTGAAGTCTGCCCATTAAAGTCACTTAGCGTGACATTAGTCTTAATCAGGACTCCAGTGGACCGCCCCAAACGATGTAATACCGAGTACGGCATGATGTTGACTGCTGCCCCTATATCCACCAACATCTTATTAATAGGCTGATCGTTTATGTACCCTTTAAGATACAAGGCCTTTAGATGCTTATAATTCTTGGCTTGTGGCTTCTCAAATATCACCGACCGGGGTCCCAAATCAAGCTGGGCTACTGATGACTCCCCATGGGCCTGAGCGTGAAATTCTGCAGGGAGCACAAAGACCATGTGCGTATCAGCCGATATCTTCTTATCGGCTCTTGCTGATTTGGGTCGCCACTCCTTTCTGGAAGGGCGTGACTCTTTTTTCTGCATGTGCTTGACCTATTCTGCCAGATCTGGTCGTGCTTTTCTCAATGACTCGATGTATTTGGCCTCGACTTCCTCTAGGCTGCGCAGCCGTTGAACCCTGCGCTTCTGAGAACGATTAAGTCCATCAGGGCACCAACATGGACGATGATACCCATCCTCCTCTTCATCAAAGTTCTCTTCCCTTCGTGGTGATCGAACCCATTCTTGTCAGGTTGGAACAGGCCCTAACCATCGGAAAACCGAGACCCCCCTTGCGTCCGGCTTCATAGGTCCACACTCTGGGCAATCCCTAATAGTAGGCAGCCGGCTCATACCAGAATCCCAACAATACCTGAAAAATGGGCAGTGCCAATGATCACGGGCGTCTTCATGCTTCCTCAAGCGCTTTCCAGTGCGATGCTCATATTCTTCCTCCTCGGATTCCCGCTAAAGACGCTGCTGGTACTGGTATTCATATTTCCTGAGAAGATCAGAAGAAGTTGGCCGTTGATTCCTCACATACCTTACTTGTTCTTCTGTGACATACCCTTTCCCTTCTTTTTGGGGCTGATCGCTGGGATCAGCCTCTTTGTTCTTGACTTGGTGGCGTGATGTTACCCCCGCCATGTTGATGCCGAGCGCAAAATCCAGCTGTCTCCTTGCAGTCCGGTCGTAATTTTCCACCATGTTTACACCAGGGAAAGGCTGAGTGTCAACCTTCATGGCGGTCTGGCCTAAGATCAATCGGCCTTGCTCAATAGCCGATTGGATTTGCCAACGGAGCTCCTTGCAGTCGCTTGTGCTGTGGGTGAAGGAGTCATGCCAGTTACAATATGATCTTCCTTTCAACTCCTGCGCCGTGGGAGGCTTGTATCCCTCTGGAAACTTCAACTGTTTTTCTTTTAACAATAAGTCAAAAATTTGTTCGACTTTACCCACGTCGAAGTCAAACCCCTTTGCGGGCCCAGTTTGCTTCACCCACTTGCAGGGCACAGGATTTGCGCTGCGAGTCCATTCTGCGACTGATACTTCTAGATCTTTCCCAGAATCTTCAGCCTCCTCTGCATCAACCACCGCCACTTGATGCTTGAATTTTTCTTGATACAGCTCAGGATGAGGCTGCTCATGCGTCGTCAGCTTCTGGACCAAATGTGCCAAAGAGGTGAATTCCAATTGAAAAGCCAGATCCTTGATCGGCTTGAATAATCCCAATGATGCCAATTCGACTGCTTCTTTTTCTGAAATCCATGTTGAGTAGCATCTGTTCTTCACCTCCTTGAAGCGTCGGACGAATTCTGCAATGGTCTCTCCATGCTTCTGTCGTACCTGCGCCAAATCGGCAATTCCTGCTTCTGTAGCTTCTGAATGATACTGAATGTGGAATTGCTCTTCTAGCTACTTCCAGGTACAGATAGAGTCAGGACCTAATGCCGTATACCATCCAAAGGCTAGCCCTGTGAGCGATTGCGAGAAAAACCTTACTCGCAACGGGTCTGATATGGAGATCATCCCCAACTGTGCCAACTATCGGCTCACGTGTTCAATAGAACTGGATCCTTCTACCCCACTGAATTTGGTAAACTCAGGAAGCCGATACTTGGGCGGTAGTGGGATTAGATCGTAATCGCTTGGATACGGCTTAGTATAGCCGATCGCTCTCCTCTTTAGTAATATGCCAAACTGATCCCTCAGAATGGCGCTGATTTGCTCCGCTGTTTGTAATCCTAGGGCCGAGTGTGCACTGTTGTGGCTTGGCCCGGTAGCATAAGCTGCTAACCATGCTTGTTTATATGTGTCTGCTCCGGGAACCCCTCCAACTGCTCTCTGTACCGGATTATTGCTGTCCGGTATATAAGCACACATGTAGCCATGTGGGATCTCTCTAGGTGGCTCGCTGAAGAATTGGTGATCCATAGGATCACCACCCACTTTGTAAACCACATAAGCCGGAGAACCATGTGACTCCGCAGCCGCGAGCGCATAAGGCAATAGTGGCCTAGTTTGGAATGGCAATTCCCCTTTATGACTCCCCAAGGTAGGCCCAGTTGGAGAGTGCTGGTGCTTTATAATTTCCTGGACCACACGCAAAGCCACACGCTCGAAAGCGTTAACTAAGCTCTCTGAATGTCGGTGCAACGAATGAGCCACCGCATAATTTACTTCCTGCCGCAGAGCTCTGGTATAGTCTTCAGATGGGACAGACAGATCTACTCCGTCAAGAGCACCTTCGGGTGAAAACCCCTTCCACCTGACACCGTGGTTGCGAGTCCTTTCAAAACAGCCGATGAGATCGGCTTCAAATTGAGTCTTGATTTCATCGTATCTCTACTTGTGTTCAGCAGAGAGCTCCTCGTAGGTGATCGAATCATCCCTTCCCATTCCGTTGACCGCAACTGATGAAGTTGACGGAGTCGGTGATAACGATGATGAAGATGGTGATGAAGATGATGAAGATGGTGATGAAGATGATGAAGATTGTCCCACCGGGCGTGCCAGAATGTGTTGTCGGTCAAAGCCTGCCGGCGAGTAGTGACAGGCAACACGAGGAGCCGGGAGGCTTTTGGGACTGCTGGTGGGCACCGGTCCCTCGGTCAACGGCCCAGTGATCCGGCGCACGCCCCAGCTCGGAATCGCTAGGCGTGCCACCTGACCCTGCACCTGATCAGGAAGGTGTGATGTATTAAATTCCTGTATGCACAGACACATGTAAAGGGTAGTCCGAGCCGTGATCGGCTCATCACCTCCTCCCCGGTATTGGCTATGAAGAGCCGATTGCATCAATACTGGATCGGATCTATAAATAGGCAACAGATATACCTAAAGGCAATATAAATCCTGCTTTACAAATATTAATCTAATCCAATCTACGATAACTAAACTCTCATTGCATGACCGGGACATCTTACACGTGATTGAGCCTAACAGATACCAAAAGAATCAGAACAACTAGCCTAATCAGAGGCCTAAAAACCAGGCGAGGAGCCGATTCCCGGAACAATCTCTTTTCAAGCTATAATCCGATACTAATCATACTGCAGGAACTTTCAACTCGTTTGCAAGGTCTAATCATGCATATATCAAGCTAAATTTCTGATAAACAGAAACTAATCACAACAGATTGGATCTACTAATAAAGATAAAGCAAGACGTGACCATTGCACCCAAGATCGGACACGATGACCACCAAACACTCATGAGTAACAAACAAGATACGATTAGAATATGAAGAAAATAATATTACTCTATGCATGCTAAGATAACTAGTGCTACTCGTCATCTACAAAGCTTTAGAACGAGGAACATATAAAGCAAACGGGCACAAGTGACGCTATCCCGATCACACAGAGCGTGATCGGGACCGCATGGCATTTACCCGAGAAAACCCTAGAACAGGGGAGGCGATGCACCGAGAGTTGTTGATGAATGATTCTGTTTCTTGTTTATTCATGGTACATATTTATAGTCCGTAGACTTGTCTTTCCTAACCAACCCTAACCAAACACGACACGAATCTTAACTACCTATATCTATACGGCATCTCTAGCCCCAAAACATCCAGACAAGGTCCAATTCGCAAGCCCATTATAGTTATCCTATAAGCCCATCTTGCTCCATGGCCCACTTCCGGCCTATCCAGATTATGGCGATAACAACCTCAGACAGGGGGCCATCATCATCAGTTCCATCACACCCCTCTTCCTCGCTTGTTGCTACGATGGCAAGAGGATGGGTGGAAGGCATCAAGTGGCTTGGGCGATTGATGTCTTGCATCAGCGGCATGCTCCTATACACATTTATATCATCCTATAACAGGTTCAAGATATTTTCAGTACACGTCAACATCAAGGACTGAGAAACACTCAATAGAAAGACATGACTACTTACCCTTACTTGATTGGGAGGTTTTTTTATGGTAAATAACTTGGATGGCATATAGGGCACCGTCCCGGTGTCAAGAAATACTCGGCTCACCCACCTCAAGGCTTCAGCTTGATGAATCTGCTCTGCATAGAAACGAGATGGATCTTTGAGACCCATGTATTCGAAGCCAAACCGAGAGCGTTGTTGCAGCGATTGAATATGCCTGCCTATCTAAGAATACATCACCGACACTCCAGTGACTCCTTCATCCCTGAGGATTTTAATTTGGGCAAGCAGCTCGTTGACTTGGCTCAGCTCGGGGGCCTTCCTTGTCCATCCTCTGGTTATTTTTGGGACTCCAGTGGTCATCTCTGGGAAAGAAGGCTTGTGATTCCCAATGTAGAACCAGTGTTCTTTCCAGCTACACAGGCTAGATGGAAACTTGTAAGGGATGTACACCTTTTCCATCCCTTGTCTCAGTTGAAGACCAGCTCCTCCGACTACTTCTATCTTATTAGTACTAGGTTAAGCACTTAGATGGAAAAGATTACAGAACAAGTCGAAATGGGGTTCTATCCCCAAGAAAGCTTCACAGAAATGTACAAAGATGGTTATGTGGAGAATTGAGTTGGGATTTAGGTGGTGAAGCTGGATGCCATAATGAAAAAGGAGGCCACAAAAGAAATTAGACGTCAGCAACACTAGCCCACGCAAGACAACATGCTGGAATAGTACTATTTTATCAGCCTTTTTGTATGGCCTCTTATCCCCTATGGCGGCGCGCCATTTGATGATTTCCTAGGACTGAAATAGTCCCTCCCTTCCCCAGTAGTGGCAGCGGACTTGGTTTCCTTCCCTTTCCCCTTGGAGGCGCCTTTCTTGCCCACCATTCTTGATGTCACAAGCTTTTTCACTCGCATGCGTTCGGGGGCTGAGGATGGAGGTGGCAGAGATGCGCTTAGGAAAGGAGGGGTCTCATCTCAGCGACTAGTTTCCACACAAAGAGGAAGTTGGGTCTAATATAGATCCAATCATGGGAGCGTCGGCGGATCAAAGATAGAGGAAGACAAAAAGCCAAAGCAGTACGATTGCAAGCGAAGGGGTGAGTAAAACCCTAAGTTATCGCGCGGTTAAATAGCCAGCGGTGGCCCTTTAATTATTGTGTGGAATGCAAAGGGCTTTTTCCCTCAAGATAAGAATTGTTTTGAGCGATAATTTTGGGTTACTTTTGGAAAGTTATTTGCTTAATCATTTTTCTAGGGATGTTTCCCGAAAAAAGGGGTTTTCAAATTTCTGAACCAATTTACTCATTTTAATCATCAAATCAAATTAATATTTTTCCACAGCCTATGCCACAACTCTTTGGATCCTTTTTCCAAACCATGGGATTTGGATTCAAGGCTCGGGAGCTATGGGACACGTGTCATCGATGGCTTACTTTTCAAATTTTTGGAAGATAAGAGCAGAATATTCAAGACTAATTTGACCCTCAGCATGATACTTCGATTAAAACTAAGGCTCGGGGGCTACTCCATATGGAGTGTGTAACACCCTAATTTTCAAAACTAGGAGTCTAAATAAACTTTGCTAGATTTTATTAGAATCCATAAGGTTTCTATTTTAAATTCTTTTGAATTTAGAACATTTACCGTGAATTAATGGTGATTTCTAATTAACTATAAAAGGAAATATAAGGAAACATAGGCTTTGTGCATTGCATGCCTTATTGCGGTGTTTTATTGCTTGTCTTGCAATTGAATTTAAATTTTTCAAATTCAAATTCAAAAGCATTTAAATTGCCTTTTCTTTTTCTCTCTCCCCCTCTTTCTCTCTTTGACCGGCCCACCTTCTTTTTCTCTTTTTCCATCTCTTTTATCCCCTCCCCGCGCGGCCCAGCTGGCCCAGCCTCTTCTCCCTTTCCTCCCCCGCACGGCCCAATCCTCCCCCGCGCCTGCCCTTCTCTCTTCTAGGCCCAGCAGCTCGCCCCGGCCCAAAACCGACCACGCGCTCCCTCTCTCTTTCTCTCTCTCACGCTGACAGGCGGGACCCGCCTGTTAGGCTCGTCTCCCTCCTCCGCGCCTGACTCAGGCTCGCACCTGAGTCCGGCTCGGCCTCCAACATGTGGCACCTCGGGCCCGCACGCCTAGGCACCCTTGCGGCGGCCCTATAAGTACCGCCCGTGCCCTAGGGTTCTTTTCCCTCAAGCCGCAGCCACCGTCGCCTAAAACCCTAGCCGCCCGAGGGTTTCTGTGGCAGAACCAACCTGAATTACACCAGTTCAAGTACGCAATTCCTCTCTCAAGGGCTCCATCGTACTTCAAATGGTGTAACCCCTTGGCCTGTTGGGTAAAGTCCTGATAATACCACCTAACTCAGGATCAAAACAAGGTACCTCGCACAAAGGCGAGTCCAGAGATACAAATGCCAACAATTTTTACATCACAGATATAATATTACATGGTATACATCCATAGTATACAAACCTAGCTAGTACGAATTTATATAAACTGTATAAATTTAGAGTATCTATAGTGAAAAGACAAAATGCGAAACTACCAGACGTCGCGGAACGGATGTTGAACTAAGCCCAAGCTCAACATCACTCGGAGGGACCTGTGTTGGCCGGGGACGGATCCCACTCCACGGACCAACCATCGGGAAGAGCATAAGGCCATGGTATAGGTAGAGCAGAGTCCTCAGGGGGATTACCTGAACAAAAATCACAATGCAAGGCTGAGTATCCGAATACTCAGCAAGGCTTACCTATTTCATGGTATACTTAGCCATGTTACTAGACCATGAAGGCTTTAAATGGTTCTGTGTTTAGTTCTCAGCTGAAAAGCAACAAAGAGTAGATCCTTACTTTCAAATTTTAGCTTTCAGGTTCTAGTTGATAATCCATTCTAGGTAAGCATCTATAACTATTCAAGCATGGTAGAATCTTTTAAACAAACATCATCTTTGATAACCATAAGGTTACTCTTGTTATTCTATGTGGCAAAGGGATCAAGCAGTCTCAATCTTCCCGAGAAATGGACAATTTTGAATCGAATTTTATAACCTTGCAAGGGTAAACCTAACTCACACGCTTGGAACATCCAACGATTGTTCCGAAGCAACCATTTGCCTTTCATTCCGACTCGTGGATCAGATCCACCACAAGCGACTGCAGGACCATACGCACATCCAATGTGTAGGATGTATGTCTGTAGCGCGACTACATGACTGTACTCCTGGTTGCCCTGCAACATGTATTCCCACACGTCGAAGCTAGTAACCGGAAAAACCAAATACGAGTGGTGGGAGGTATGTCCACTTGCCGGGCCGATTGGTTACTAGGCTTACCGCTTACCATATTTCACGGTATGTGGCTAGTACTTTCAAATGCTTAACTGCCGCTACCACACACTGCGACCTTAGCCAAATTCATCAACACAGACGGGGTATCATCTCAACCATGATACTTCACATAAATCCAGTCTGTCATCCTTATAGTGATTACATGAAGGTAAACACTACAATTCCTATAAAGCTCGCGAGTGACAGGCAATCACTCGACTTCTACCGGTCCTATTAGCATAGCAGCTATTCGGACTCAAGTTCTAGTATTCAGTACATCGGTTCCTATGAATATGCAACTAGGATTTCCAGAACACTCCTAAGAACGTAATGTAATGCACAAGTATATATATAAATGTAGATTGCAGTGTAAATAAAGTAGCGGGTTTATGTTCGGGGCTTACCTTTTTGAGTGAGGCTAGGGGCAGGAGTATCAAAGCTTTCCGAACTTTGGTTTGGAGCTTCAGTTAGATTTCCGATGATGTTTCCTAGGTCTTCAGAAATTTCCACTTCTTGTTCCGGAATTAGTTCGTAGTCTCCGTCGGCGAGAGTAGTTGAGTCTATATGATATGCAAAGATGTAGTTTAATGGATGCATACATTTCATTTTATTTCACGATAAAGTTGCAATCCAATGGAAACATAATTCACTCATCAAACATCTCATTTATTCTTTTACTGGGTAGTCATTTATCGAGTTAGCTACATTAGACAACATATTTTATTTTTTACAAAATAAACTACCATAGCACTGGGGTTGAAACTTTTATTCATTGCAGATTAAACTATGTCTAAGCTACTGTAAATTTTTCAAGATTTATTCTACACAGAATAGATTCTTAGAAAATAAACAAAATTGACCACAAATTAAAAAGATTCATTTTTAGCTTCTGTTCTAGTCATGAACTGGTGCTCAAATTTTACATACAGTAACATACGACTAAAACAAGGCTCTACAAAAATTACCAGGATTTCCTAAGCAGGGAAACTATTTAACATGATTAAAGCTTACTTAAAAAGTATTAAATCAAAGAATTAGCTAAATAGAAGGAATGACCATGAAATTTTTATAGTAACACTAGGGTCACATGAGCATATCACCATAAAAATTTCACAGCAAGACATGGTTTCAATCATTAGTTAAGGAAAAGATAAAAACAACTAGCATTTTAAACACTAGTAGCACAAATCTATTTGTACAGCAAAACCTTTTAACTAACACCCAACATATTATGATTCTACTGTAAAGATCTCTTCAAGAGGATTCCAAATCATCAAGATTTGCATTTTTCTGATTTTTCCCTGAATTTCTATGGAATTTCAATGTTTGCAACAAAAATTAACAAAGGAGTCCCTGATGACCCTATTCACTTGAGTCACGGGCTTCGCAGACAGCCCCCTGGGATTTTGTTTCTTTCAACCCGAGGTCCTTGGCTGTGGTCACAGGAAGGGCGCGAGTTTGACCGGCCAAATCCGGCGACGGTGATCGCCGGCGGTGAGGGTGGAGGGGCGTGGGAGCTTCACCAAGTCCGTGCGCACTTGTAGATGCCCGGAATTGAGGTCGGGGTGGCCTGTAGCGGCAGCGTGACGAGCGCAGGCGGGTCGGTGGTGGAGGTGAACGGCGGAGGCGGTGCTCCGGTGAGTTCTGGGCGAGGGGGAGGGGTCGGGAAGCTTTAGTGCACCATGGGGAAGCTAGATACAGGGTCAGTTGGAGCCGAGGAAGGTCGAGGAGGGGTGCTCCACGGTGAGCAGGGGGCGGCGGCGGGTGGTGGTCGCTGGCGATGGCACTCCGGCAGGAATTCGATGACGGTTAGGGCTGGTGAGCACGAGCAGGTGATGGGGAAGCTCGCTAGGGGATCGGTGGGGGTAATGGGTGATCGACGACGGCGACCCACGGCGGCTAGTAGTTCACCGGTTTGAGGGAATGGCCGGCGGTGGTGATCGGGGGTCTAGGGTTCGGGAAACGGCAAAAGAACAAGGGGAACGGTTTGTGGGGGTTCTTGTAGTGCTAGTGCGCGTGAAGGATAGGGCTCTGAGGTACAGCAGTGAGCCATCCACGGCGGCGGCAAGGTGGTGGCCGGCGGTGGTTTTCTGGGTGCGTGGCACTAGGATGGAGGCTCCAGCGCGAGGAGTAGAGGGCGGTGGGGAGCTCTGGCGCGACGCGTGGAGAAGTTAGCAGGCAGGAGGTGGTGCGGCAGCAGCAGCACAGCGGCGGTAGGGGGGGTGTTCTGCACCGGCGGCAGGAGAAGCAGAGGAGCAGCGGGTGCCAGAGGAAGAAGAAGAAAGGGAGGGGGTCCGAGGGATCTGTTTGAAATTTTCAAAAACCACAGGGACCCTTCTGTAAAGTAAAATTTCCCACTGATCCAAAACCCTAATGAGAAAATGACCAAAATAGAAGTTGTAGAGTTTTTGAAACCCTACAACATTGCTTTAGGGTTCATGTTCAAAAACCCAAAGTTCATAGCTTAAATTTTGAACTTTGAACTAAATTCAAACTTTAATAAGGTTTTGTCCTTATGAAGGAAAATTTCTTATAATTTTGGATCTAATTGCAAGTCTTCCTGCAATGTCATGATTACTTACATTATTACACTTTAGCCCTTAGTAACTTTGAAAGTTACTTTTGTAATTCAACTACTTGCATAAAAGGACTTGTACTTTTGCAAAAATTACACCTAAGTCCTTATTTTCACATAAACACTCAAATTTCATATAATTCAACATATCTATTACAATTTCTTGCCTAGTGTGGTACAAATTTGATACCTAGGGTGTCACAACCTTCCCCCCAAAAAGGAATCTCATCCCGAGATTACAAGGATGATAGGGCTTGGAGGATAGCTATCTAAGTAGGCTTTAGGAATTCTGGGAAGTTTTTCTGAAGATAATCTTCGGTTTCCCAGGTTGCTTCTTCTTCTATATGATGATTCCATAAGATCTTATACATCTTAATTTTCTTCTGGTGACTCTCTCCTTGGTATCAAGGATCTGGATAGGTTGTTCGGTGTAAGACAGATCAGGTTCGATCTCAATGGTTTGTGATTCAATGATCTCAGTAGGCACTTTGATGCATTTCTTGAATTAAGAGATATGGAAGACATCATGAATGGCTGCCAATTGAGAAGGAAGATGAATCCTGTAAGCCACTGGGCCACAAACTTCAAGGATTTCAAAAGGTCCGACATATCGGGGTGCTAACTTCCCTTTTATGCCGAAACGCTGAACACCATTGGTAGGAGATACTTAGAGATAGACAAAATCTCCTACTTGGAACTGTAAAGGTTTTCTCCTTTGATCTGCATAGCTCTTCTGTCTAGATTGGGCAGCTTTAAGATTGGCTTGGATAAATTTAACTTTATCTTCGGCTTCGGTAACTAAGTCTGGTTCGAAAATTTGGCGTTCACCGATCTCAGACCAACTCAAAGGAGTTCGACATCTTCGACCGTATAACGCTTCAAAAGGAGCCATTTGAAGGCTAGACTGGTAGCTATTGTTGTAGGAAAACTCGGGCAAGGCGAGACACTTGTCCTAGCTTGTACCATAGTGAATAATACAAGCTCGGAGCATGTCTTCAAGAATTTGGTTAACTCGCTCAGTCTGTCCATCAGTCTGTGGGTGATATGCAGAGCTTCGAATTAGTTTGGTTCCAAGAGTAGACTGCAATTGTTCCCAGAAGCGGGCAATGAATTGTGCCCCTTGATCAGAAATGATGGTATTAGGGACACCATGCAATCGAACAATTTGATCAAGATAGACTTTGGCATACTTCTTGGTAGAATAAGTGGTATGCACAGGAATAAAATGAGCAGTTTTGGTAAGTCTATCAATAATTACCCATATGGAGTCATGTTTTTGGGATGTGTTGGGAAGACCAACAATAAAATCTATACTAATATCTTCCCACTTCCATGATGGAATGGATAGTGGTTGGAGTGTACCGGATACCTTCAGGTGACTGGTTTTGACTGTCTAGCATGTATCACATTCGGATACATACCTAGCAATTTCCCTTTTCATCCTGGTCCACCAAAAGTTTTGCTTAAGATCTTGGTACATTTTTGTACTACCAGGATGAATAGAAAACTTGGATGGATGTGCTTCATCAAGGATTTGTTTGCGAAGCTGATGATCCTTAGGTACAACAATACGGTTATTGAACCATAGGACTCCTTGATGATCAGTATGGAAACATCTATATTTGACTTCTCCCTGGGATACTTTTTGCTTGATAATTTTGATGCCTTCATCATGTAATTGCGACATGATGATTCTATTTTGAAGAGTAGATTCGATAGATATGAAATTCAGACTACCTTGAGAAATAATTTCCAGCTTGAGATTTCTCATCTGATAGAAAGAGTTTCATGGAAGGCTTCTATGGATAAACAATGACAATATGCCTTGCGGCTAAGTGCATCCACAACCACATTGGCCTTGCCAGGATGGTAGTGTACCTCAAGATCGTAGTCTTTGATCAGTTCTAACCAACGCCTTTGCCTCATATTTAGTTCAGCTTGAGTAAGGATATATTTGAGGCTCTTATGGTCAATGTAAATGTTACACTTGGCGCCCATAAGATGATGTCTCCAAATCTTGAGAGCGTGAATAACAGTTAACAACTCAAGATCATGAGTTGGATAATTTTATTCA
This sequence comes from Panicum hallii, assembly GCF_002211085.1. Taxonomy (NCBI): domain Eukaryota; kingdom Viridiplantae; phylum Streptophyta; class Magnoliopsida; order Poales; family Poaceae; genus Panicum; species Panicum hallii. The sequence goes on from NC_038048.1 coordinate 11,274,478, forward strand.
TGATTCCGGAGTGCTCTGGATGCATAAGCAATGACCCGGTTGTTTTGCATAAGAACACAACCAAGTCCGGTTCTGGAAGCATCACAATAGACATCAAAAGGCTGGGTACTATCTGGCTGAGCTAGCACTGGAGCAGTGGTTAGAAGTTTTCTCAGTGTGTGAAATGCTTCTTCACACTTATTATCCCAATGGAATTTGACCTCTTTCTTAAGTAGCTCAGTCATGGGTTTGGCTATTTTGGAGAAGTCTGGAATGAATCGGTGATAATATCCTGCTAATCCAAGGAAACTACGGATTTGATGGACTGAAGTTGGAGGCTTCCAATCCATAACTTCCTGAACTTTGGTTGGATCAACCGATATGCCTTCACTGGTGATAGTATGTCCCAAAAATTTCACACTATCCAGCCAGAATTCACATTTAGAGAATTTGGCGTAAAGGCGATGATCACATAGTCATTGAAGAACGACACCTATATGATTAGCATGATCTTCTTCAGTCTTAGAATATATCAGAATATCGTCGATGAAAACCACGACGAATTTGTCGAGCTCCGGCATAAAGACTGAATTCATAAGATACATGAAATATGCCGGTGCATTAGTGAGTCCAAAAGACATAACTAGATATTCATATAGTCCATATCTGGTCGAGAAAGCCATTTTTGGAATATCACTAGGCTTGATTTTAATCTGATGATAACCAGAGCGTAGATCAATCTTAGAGAAGACTTTGGCTACGGCTAGTTGGTCGAATAAGATATCAATGCGGGGAAGAGGGTACTTATTTTTGATAATTGACACATAGCCTTAAGCTATTGTCCTTTTTCTTCATGAAGAGAGCAGGACATCCCCAAGGTGAAGCACTTGGGCGTATGAAACTTTTGTCAAGAAGTTCTTGAAGTTGGATTTTTAGCTCGGCCAACTCATTAGGAGGCATACGATATGGCTTCTTTGAAATAGGAGTGGTGCCAGGTTGAAGCTCAATAATGAACTCGATATCTCTGTCTGGTGGCATTCCTGGCAAATCATCCGAAAAGACATCGGGATACTCATAGACTACAGGAATGTCTTCTAGTTTGATGTTTGTGATAGCATAGGCACAAGAGTGAAGATATTCCTGCTGAGGCAGGTAGAGGGTGGTGGCTCCTTGATGTGGTGAATCAATCTCAATAACTTGGGAAGAGATATCTAGCAGTACTCTATGTTCTGTCATCCAATTTATCCCAAGTATAACATCAATACCCTCTAAATTTACCAGAACCAAGTAAGTTTTGATTAGTTTGCTACCTAACTGAATTGGCACACTTTTAACCATTTGGTTGGAAGTAACTTTTCCTCCGAGGGTAGAAATTATACATGACCCCTTGGTATGACATAGATCAAGCCCTATTCGGGTACCACAGTTATTACTAATGAAACTATGAGTTGCTCCTGAATCGAATAATGCAACAACTGGGTTGTGATGAATAGAAAATGTACCCGACATGATGGGGGCTCCATCCGAAAGCTCTGCAAGGGTGGTGAAGTTAACTTGCCCTTGCTGGACTTGCATCATTGGACTCTTGCCCTTGTTCTGATTATTCTTATTAGAACCTTGCCCTTGATTAGGCTTCCTGGGCCAAGGACAATCTTCGATAAAGTGGTCTGCACTACCGCAATTGAAACAGCGATTGGTGCTGCTTCTCTGTTGAAATTGTTGAGTGTTTGGCTGTTGCGGAGGCACTAGAGGTCTGTATCCTCCTGACTACTGAGGCAGCCTGAAAACCAGTCTGCCAGGTGGAGCATTCCGCTGTAGCGCTCTGGGCGGTGCATTCCAAACAAATCGATACCGCGATGATTGAACACTCGTGGGTCCAGTGGAAATCTTTCATTTCTTTTTGGCACAGTGTGCCGTGATATAATCCTCCTGGGTCAGGGCCATATTAACCAGCTCACTAAAGGTATTGGCCTTCACAAGGTTCAGGTGTTCCTTGAGCTTAGTGCTCAAGCCCCGATGAAAATGATCTTACTTCTTGGTGTCACTGTCAGTGTGATAACCCGCGTACTGGCATAGGTGATTAAAAGCCTATGCATATTGTAGTATGGTGCGGGTGCCTTGGGTGAGTGCCAAGAACTCATTCAATTTTTGCTCCATCAGTCCTTCGGGTATATGGTGTGCCCTGAAAACATTCTGAAACTCTTCCCAAGAGATAACATGGTCATCAGTTTGCATGGCACAATAGTTATCCCACCAGATACGGGCAGCACCACAAAGTTGTTGGGCAGCAAAATGAGCCTTACTGGAGTCCGCACATGGAATCATAAGAAGAGCAAACTTGGATTTAATGGTGCAAAGCCAAGCATCGGCATCAAGGGGCTCCTCAACTTTACTGAATAGCGGGGGCAGAGTGCTGAAGAAATCTTGGTAGTTTGCCACCTGAGGGTGAGGATCATCACGACCTCCTCGTGATTGCTGGCGATGTTGGTTCTGTTGTGCTTGTACCAGCAGATTAAGAAGCTCGGTCTGCCGAGCCATAACCTCGGCGAGATTTGAGGGTGGTGGTGGCGGTTGTTGGGAACCGCTGGCCTGGTCTGCCCGGAAACCTTCCGGGGCTCCACGCGTGGCTCCAACCATCTGAAACAAAGGAGATGTCCACGGCTGTAACACCCTAAGGTAAAATTTCGAGATTTATAATGAATTTAATTGGGCTCCAGTAATTTTCTAAGGATTTATTTTGCATAGCTTGCATTTATTTATAATTTAATTCGCAAAGAATTAAAATTTATTTTAGGTTCAACATGTTTGTGCATTCATGCTGGTGCATAAGTTTTATTTGGTTGAGTGCATAGGAGTTGAATTCAAATTTGAGTTGAATTCAAATAGAATTGAGTTGGTTTGAAAAAGAAAAGGGAGGAAACAGGAAAGTAGGTCAGTCATTCCTTCTTTTCTCTCAGTCATTCCTTCTTTGCTCTCAGTCATTCCTTCTTTTCTCTCAGTCATTCCTTCTTTTCTCTCAGTCATTCCCGTTCTTTTCTCTGTCATTCCTTCTTTCTCAGTCATTCTCCAGCTCGACCCCACCTGTCGGCAGCCCTTCTCCTTTCTTTCCTCTTCCTCGTGCCCGACCTCCCCTGTCCCTCCTCCGCTATCCCGGCTGCTCCCTCGCTGCCCGTGGCCCCGCTCCGCCCCCGGTGAGCATGCTCGAGGCCCACCGACTAGGCTCGCCGGCGCCTTCACCTTCTAGAAGCTGAACCCCAAAGCCCGGGAGTTCGCAAATCCGTTGCGCGATCCACTTTCACCGCAGGGTCTGCGGCACACACGCATAGGGTAACCCCGTTGCCTCTTAAGCACCAGGCCGCCTCTCCTGTGACTTCCCTAAACTGCGACCGCAACCCTAGCCGCGCCCAGCTCGCTCTCGCCGTCAAATTTCGCCACGACCGCCATTGCCGGTGAGCTCGGTCTCTACCAAAATTGATCGCCGCCGGTGATCCCCGGACCTCCCTAACCCCCATAGGATCTTCGCAGGATCTCTGCGAGTCGATCCACGGTGACCCGAAGCACGGAGGCCCCTGCATCATCTTCCTCCGCAAGCGCCGCCCGTCTTCGCAGCTCGACTCTCGCCGCCGACCACCCTACGCTGTTTCTCCGGCCAGTTCGAGCCCTCGGTGAGCATCAGCATGGACCGTAGGCCACACCCGAAGTCGGAACTCCGTCGCCGGCGTGCGCCGCCATGCAGACCCGCCGTCCCCGCGAGCCCAACCAGATCGGACCGTCCGGACCCCCGCCGTTTAGATCGGACCATCCGAACTAGATTGTGTCCGAATCGTTCAATCCAGATCTGACGGCCCAGATTAGAAGATACCCCTTCAGTCGTGGCAGTTTTGTTAAAGAGCCCTGAGCTTCCTTGGAATCAACCCGCAGTCCACCTTCGTTCAAAGATAATTCCAGTTAAGCCCTATTTTTTTTGCACCAAAGCCCCTAAGCTTTCCAGAAATAGGGTCCGCCATCCCTGGAGCGTAGTTCTACATGTTAGACCCTGTGTCTATAGTTTAGTTACGTCTAGGTCCCTAGTTTTTGCCCAGAAACCCCCTGGAAGTTCCGTTTTCTCGCAGAAAAGCCCTTGGACCTTGTTTTAGCTCTAGATTCCGTGTCTTAGCTCCGTTTTAGGTGGTTTTTGCGCTCACGCGATCGTTGTAATGCGTAGAACAGTTCTACCATGGTTTTGTGTGCTGTTTTTTTATGTAATGTTGTACTGTTTCTTATCTTTTGTTTTTGTTTGCATGAATGTGTATGTGCTGGACCATGTTTTGGCGTTGCAATCGTGAGTAGACGCTGAGCCTTTGGACGAGTACCAGGAGCCCCTTTCTGTAGAGCAGTTTGAGCAGCAGCAGGAGAACTTTGAGGAAGGCAAGTATAACATGAATGTCCTATCACTTTTAAATACAATTTCATACTGCATTTTAATTCTGTATACTTATAAGGATTTCCTAGCCACCTTTATCCTTATATATTTACCCTTGGGTTGCATTGTGGTTAGTTTTGCTAGGTGCTGCGCTCTCACCTATGTTGGTCCTTTTTAATTAAACTTGATTAATGGATCTATGCAACTTAACTCTGAGAGTGGCCCTCTGTGCTGTGTGCTTGAGCGGCTCACGTCTCCTTAAAAGATGTTTTTGTTAGAAACATGGTTTAGGGGGCCAGCACGGTGCTTAGTGCTTGGTTGGCCACTCTCCATAAGGACCGGTTCATAGAGCGACAACCTGGGACAACTGCGCAACCACAAGACTAGAATGGGACGGTCTTGACTTACTAATTAGGTCATTTTGGTTCGGGAGTAACTTACCTGCGTGGGCAAGAGGGGTGGTAAGCTTCAATGGTCCCTGCTCCTCCGGCTTGGTCTGTGCTGTGTGTCTTGTACCCCCGGAGGTGGGCCCCATTGTCGCTGATCCAGAAACCTTAGCGGTTACACCTTACCAATGTGATCCTTTATAACGGTCTCGTAGTGTGCTGGCTAGCCATCTCACCTAAGGAAGTGGGATGAACAACTAGCGTAGCTCACGACTTGTGGGTAAAGTTGTGCAACCTCTCGAGAGTGTAAAACTGATATATCAGCTATGCTCAAAGTCATGAGCGGCCCAGATCCTCCGTTTGATTAGCGGGGTTTACCTTGGTGGTTTTGGCTTGGTTTTCAGTAGTCTCATGATTAATTTTGATTAATTATTATGTAACTTGGGTTATGGTAATTCATCCACTGGTAGTAATTAGATTTAATAAAATTTGCCAAGATTAAAAGCTAATGCAGTTGAGTCAGCTAACCCTAGAGCCTCATAACTCGTATTATACTTGTTGAGTACAAGTTGTGTACTCACACTTGCCTTCTCTACTCTTCTGTTCTTTCCGGGACATCTTCGACTGCTGCTCAGTACCAGGCGACGTGGAGAACTACATCAGCGGACTCGACGATTTCTAGGCGTTGTCTTCCAGCCGACGTCCCTGTGGCGTCCTGCTCTTCATGTATTTATTTTACGCTTCCGCACTTCCTTGAGCTGATTCTTGATTCAGTTGTAATAAAGATATTCATTTATAATTTATACGCTTTTATTTCGAGATACGTGTTGTGATATCTTGATGATTCTGTTGTATATATGCGTGACTTGATCCCGGCGCATATATGATTGCTCAATTTATATTCTTATAAATCGGGTGTGACAATGGCGGCGGCGAGGTGGTGGCCGGCGGTGGTTTTCTAGGCGTGTGGCACTAGGATGGAGGCTCTAGAACGAGGAGTAGAGGGTGGTGGGGAGCTCTGGCGCGACGCGTGGAGAAGTTAGCAGGCAGGAGGTGGTACGGCAGCAGCAGCTTAGTGGCAGCAGGGGGGGTGTTCTGCATCGGCGGCAGGAGAAGCAGAGGAGCAGCGGGTGCCAGAGGAAGAAGAAGAAAGGGAGGGGGTCCGAGGGATCTGTTTGAAATTTTCAAAAACCACAAGGACCCTTCTGTAAAGTAAAATTTCCCACTGATCCAAAACCCTAATGAGAAAATGACCAAAATAGAAGTTGTAGCATTTTTCAAACCCTACAACATTGCTTTAGGTTTCAAGTTCAAAAACCCAAAGTTCATAGCTTAAATTTTGAACTTTGAACTAAATTCAAACTTTAATAAGGTTTTGTCCTTATGAAGGAAAATTTCTTATAATTTTGGACCTAATTGCAAGTCTTCCTGCAATGTCATGATTATTTACATTATTACACTTTAGCCCTTAGTAACTTTGAAAGTTACTTTTGTAATTCAACTACTTGCATAAAAGGACTTGTACTTTTGCATTAATTACACCTAAGTCCTTATTTTCACATAAACACTCAAATCTCATATAATTCAACATATCTATTACAATTTCTTTCCTAGTGTGGTACAAATTTTACACCTAGAGTGTCACAGTTTCCTCCGCCTCCGCATCTCCGGCCGCCGCCGCGCTGTCGTTCCGCCGTTCCTTTGCTGCCGCAAGCTGCCGCCAAAGCTTCGCCGCGGGGTAAGGTAGCTCTCCGGTTGCTTAATCCCTTCTCTCCCCGCTTTCCCATGAGTAATTTTTGCTCCCCGTCGCTCCATGCCGCCTCTCACCGCCTGCCGCCGCCTACGCCCGCCGTCGCTCCTCCCAAACCGCCTAATTTAGTTTCCCTTCACGCGCGCTATCTCCCAGTCCAAACCCGAGCCTTAGCCGTGGCCGGGAACGCGTAAACCCATTTCTCCGGCGAGCCGCCGCCGCCCGCCGCCATGCTAGCCTCGCCACCGGCGCCCCGCGCCGCAGCCCGCGCCGCGAGCCTTCTTCCCCGCCGTCGGATCAGTCCTAGACCGAGTCAAACAGATCTAATACCGGTCAAGCTGAGGTGGTTTAGCGGTTTAGCCCTTAAGTTTTTTGGAAATCAACCCGCAGTCCATGTCAATTCAAAAGTAATCGCAAATAGGTCCTTTTTCTTATGTTTAGGCCCCTGTCTTTTCCTAAAATAGAACCCGCCATCCTTAACCCTTCTATTTTTTCAATCTACACCCTAGGTCTAAGGTTTAATTAGGTTTTAGCCCTCGGTTACGTTATCCAGAGCCCTTTTAGTTTCAAATCTTCTCTAAATAAGCCCCTAGAATCATGTTTTAGCCCTAATTTTTTCGTTTTAACTCAGTTTTTGTCGATTCTTGCGCTCACGTGATCCTTGCAACATATGCAATAGCTTTATCATATTATTTTTCTCTGTTTATAGTGATGTTTCTTATTATTATATTTGTTTGCTTGCATGTATTTGTGTGCTACGATAGACGATACGCAGTTCAAGGGTCCGCAAGAGCCAAGCTTCGAAGATGTTCCCGAGCAGCAGCAGGTCATTAACAAAGGCAAGTGGTCCTTGATCATACTCTAGTCCTAATAGCTTTATAAACACACACATTTACTTTATATGCATGCATGTGTCTAGAATATGACAGATCCCAAATTAAGGACATGCCTAATTCTCTATTGAAATTCCTTGATTAAACCTGGGGTTGTTATAATAATGTTTTAGCTATGCTAGTTGATTTAACTTAGATTTTGGTGGGATAACCTAAAAATCATACTACACTGGTTTACTCATGTTCTGGAATATTTTATTATTGATAATTAAGATTATCGTATTAATTGGAACATGGAGAACCATCCAGAAAAATAGTGCAACCATAATACTAAATGGCTCTGGTCTTGGCTAATTAATTAGAAACTTTAGCTTATGATGATCTTATCGAAAGGGCAAGAGGGGTTGCATCCTCGGGGTATAGCTCGGTCCTCTTGAGGGTGTGATATGGTCCTGGGTAAGTTGTCTGCCTCATTAAGGAGAGTTATGACCGCTTTGACTTGAAATCCTAACGGATTGTTATAAGCTAGGGAATCTTTATAAAGGTCTCGTAGTGAATCACTGCCACTCACCTCGGAAGTGTTTAAGGGCTTTGCAAACCTGGGCATTAAGGGAAACACGAACTGTGGGTAAAGTGTACAACCCCTGCAGAGTAAAAACTGATATATCAGCCATGCTCACGGTTAAGAGCGGCTTGGACACTCACATGATAATTGAATTTAAAGATGATCTAAATCGATGTTCTTTATTTATTTATGTTGATGATTATCTATTACTGATATTTGTTTAATGGATTGGTATATACTTACACTTAGTTAAGCTTGCTTAATGAAACTTGATCAATTAAAAATGCTTATCACAGTCAAACCATGTCAGCTTTTCCTCGATTATAACCTTGCATGTCATATAATTTACTCGACTTGCTGAGTACCCACCATAAGTGTACTTACACTTGCTTTATTAAAAACAATGCTGCTCAGAACAATATAATTGTTCGGTGTTCCCCGAAGATTTTGAAGAATACTAGGCATGTGTCTCCCAGTCATCTGCCTGTGAAGTTGAACTCCACTGCTATTTATTGATGTTTATTTATTCGTTTAAGATTAAGACTGTCGGTCATATAATAAAGTACTATTATACTCTATTTCATTAATGCATTGTTTCGGATATTCACTTGGGACGTCTACTGTATGTGCGGAACTTGATCCTGCTGCACATATGGGTTGCATTCGGTTACCTTTTCTAAACCGGGTGTGATAGAAGTGGTATCAGAGCAGTAATGACCGTAGGACGTTAGCCTAGTTAGTAATGGTCAAATCTTAAGGCTTATCTTGCTTAGTGTCCTAGTTTCTGCTTGCTCGCTTTTGAAAACCTGCTTATTTCTTGAGATATCACTATTATTTTCTCCTTGATTTCATGCTTGTCTATCAAGTGTGTTGATATTTAAAAAAAATGCAATCTTGCTTTAAGGTCACCTATAGCATTTTTCTAAATATCCTCTATCTTGCGCTATCCTCACTTTTGCTACAGATGGTCAGAAACAAGCAGACCGCCCGCAAGAGCACCTGTGGGCTGCTGCATCCGATCCATCACCCGCAGGAGGTGTTTGACCAAGAGGGGTCCGATCAGATGGAGCCCAAGTACGTGATACTCGAGGATGACGACAACTACTACTACAACCATCCAGACAGAGGGTGGGTGGACATGAACACTGGGGAGGAGCCCATGGAGTTGCCCGAGGACCATCCTCAGGTCTCAAGTGGCAGCAATGAGGGCCCTACAGGAGGAGACGGTGCCGATCCAGGTGCCGCAGACGGAGATGAGAATGACGATGGTGACGACAACTCAGGTGCACCCGATGGTGGTGACGATGACCCAGATGATGATCTAGAGCCAGCCGCCGCCACAAGCCTACCGCCACCTAAGCCCCATTATGAGAAGTAGACACATCACTTGGACTTTGCTGAAGGTCCATTCCCTGCGCTTCTCTAAAGGGCCATGCAGAGGATTGGCTTCCCGCTGATGCCACGCTACAAAGCCCACCTGTACAAGAATGCACAACAGGAGGAGGAGTGGTTGGTGGCAGTGGTGATCTATGTTCCGAATGAGAGACCTGGCAGCCGGGTGGAGTACTCCAAGCACATTGATGATGTGTCCAGGAGGACCTTGGACATAGGGACTAGTGAAGCCGCTAGGAGGGTGCTCTACTATCTCTGCCACACTTACAAGGATGAACTTCAGGGCACTGAGTTTCAGCAGTTTCCATGGCGCAAGAGGGGAGCCACCTGTGCGCAGATTCCTACCCCGCCCCTTGGGGAAGGAAGACTGCTCATGGACACTACGCAGGAGTTGGTCGCGGCTCTCAGAATGGACCTGGATGCTGCCAGAGCAGAGATCCAGGAGGTCAAGAGGAAGCTGATGAAGACCATCAGGGAGAAGGCAATTCTGGAGGCTCGGCTAAGAGGAGATCCGGAGTTACCCCTGGAGTACGACAGCGATGAGCCTATGGAGTACCTGCCAGAGTCACCTCCTCGCAAGCGCGTCCACTACGGAGAGCCCGGCTACCGCACCCGCTACTGTTAGAGATTATAGGTTTAGGAGTTAAGATAGGAGTATATTTTTTTAGATAGAAGTTTTTCTAAGAGTCTTTTGTAATCGCTAGTTCAAACGATCGTAATAGTGTGTTTAATTTAGATTAATGTGCAAGTGTGCTTGGTTTTGTGAAAACAATATGATTTGGATCTTTGTAATGATTGTGATAAATTGTGGGGTGATGACCACAATTATATCAAGTTTATAATACAAATAGGTAGTTTAGTAAAGCTTGTTGTTGTCTATCTTGTTCACTATCTTTATCTTATCCTTGTTCCTACCCTTTTTCCATGATTAATTTCATGAGTCTCATTTTTCTAACCAATCAGAGGGTGAACACCAGGTCCGGGTTAGGAGTTGATCAGCCTGCAGTGCCGCGATAAGGAACAAGCAACAATACCAACCCCGATCCTCAGCAATGTCAACCACACCAGGTGCCACCTGCAGAGATGGAGCAGTTTCTCGCTGCCCAGACTCAACTGCTTACCAACATGGTGAATACTATCGCCAACATGCAGGCTCAGATGAACCAAACTCCACCACCTCCACCACCACCAGCAAAAGACAGGCACAGGGAGCTCATGAGCCACAAACCTCCCTCATTCTCTCACTCATCTGATCCTCTAGAAGCTGATGACTGGATCAAGACGGTGGAGAAAATGCTGAACATCGTCCAGTGTACTGACAGGGAGAAGATTGGAAGGGATCGCAGCAGATTGGTGGGATGCTTACACCGCAGCCCACGACACTCCCAAGACCATCACCTGGCAGGAGTTCAGGAATCGGTTCCGGGAGCACCACATACCTAAGGGTCTGATGAAGCTCAAGAAGAAGGAGTTCCTTGCACTGAAACAAGGGTCTATGTCTGTGAGTGAGTATCGAGACAAGTTCATCCAATTGTCTCGCTACGCTCCCACAGATGTAGCCAATGATGAAGAGAAGCAGGATCACTTTAGGGATGGTCTGATTGGTCCTATCAAGTATCAGTTGATGGTGCATACTTTTGAGAATTTCCAGAAGATGGAGGACAATGCCATCCTGGTGGAGCATGCTCACAAGGAGATGGGTGAGCAAAAGAGAAAGTTTGAGTCGTCAGGGCAGTTCAGCAACAACTCCCGCCCTCATTTCACACCCCCGCAAGGAACACCCTTCCGTCCAGGAGGACAGAATGTCAACTACGGGCAGCCTCAGTACCCGCGCCTCAATTCACAGGGTCAGCAGCAGTAGCAAGCTCATCGTGCCGGTCAGTCAGTGCAGCACCCCAACTTTCCGCAGAATCGCCAGAGCACCCCTACTGGGACACCTATGAGGAACAATAAACCTATTTCCACTGGTGGTACCACGTGCTTCCGATGTGGTGAAGTGGGACACTATGCCAACCGTTGTCCCAAGGGAAATGTCCAGAACACTCCAGGCCAATTCAACAATAGTGGACAGAGGCAGACTCCGCAGTAGCAATAGCCCAGGAACAACAACCAGACACCGTAGAACAACAAGGGTCAGCAGAACTTCATCCGCGGGCGTGTGAATCATGTGGCTGCAGAGACCGCTCAGGAGGCTTAGGATGTTGTGTTCGGTATGTTTCTCATCAACTCAGCCCCTGCATCCATTTTATTTGATTCTAGGGCATCGCATTCCTTTATCTCTACTCAGTTTGTTGCAAAACATGGCATTCCTGTGCATTCCATGTCCAACCACATGCTAGTTAGTTCACGTGGGGGAAATATGAAAGCCATCTACCAGTGCCTAGGTGTCAGTTTCAAGATTGTGGGCAGGGAATTTCGTGCCAACTTTGTGGTGCTGGATTCCAAGGGAATAGATATCATACTCGGGATGGGATGGATGAGCAAGGTTGATGCCATGATTCAGTGTGCCAAAAGATCAGTTCTTCTTACTAGCTCAGAAGGTGAAAGGTTCAAGTTTGTTGCACCAGACTGTGTAGTGAATCAGTTGAAGGCAGATTCGATTGAGGACATCAGAGTTGTCTGCGAGTACCCGGACATCTTCCCTGATGACTTGCCAGGTATGCCCCCTGAACGCAACATTGAATTCATCATAGATCTTCTACCTGGTACTGCACCTATTGCTAAAAGCCAATATAGAATGTCAGTTGGTAAATTAGAAGAACTTAAGAAACAACTAAAGCAATTGTTAGATAAATAGTTCATTCGTCCTAGTTCTTCACCTTGGGGAGCACCCATGATATTTGTTGGAAAGAAAGATGGTACACAGAGGATGTGTGTTGATTATAGGGCCTTGAATGAGGTTACCATCAAGAATAAGTATCCACTACCTCGTATAGAAGACCTGTTTGATTAATTGAAGGTAGCCAGAGTATTCTCCAAGATTGATTTGAGGTCAGGGTATCATCAGCTGAGGATACGACCCTCAGATGTTGCCAAGACAGCTTTCACTACCAGATACGGGCTATATGAATACACAATCATGTCATTTGGGTTAACTAATGCTCAATCCTAGTTCATGTATCTGATGAATAAAGTGTTCATGGAGTATCTTGACAAGTTTGTGGTGGTGTTCATTGATGATATTTTGGTGTACTCCAGGAATGAGGAGGAACACGAGGAACATTTGTGCCTCGTTCTACAAAAACTCAGAGATAATCAGTTTTATACTAAGCTCAGCAATTGTGAATTCTAGTTGAAGGAGGTCTCATTCCTTGGTCATGTTATCACAAGTGGAGGTCTTGTAGTGGACCCAGGGAAGGTCAGAGATGTGTTGAATTGGGAACCACCAACGACAGTGTCAGAAATTCGAAGCTTCTTAGGGCTCTCGGGATATTACAGGAGATTTATAGAAGGCATCTCTACGATAGTGAAACCCCTTACATCACGACTAGAGAAAGATAAGAAGTTTATATGGTCTGAGGCATGTCAGAACAGCTTTGATGAGTTGAGGAAAAGATTGACAACCACACCAGTGTTGGCCATGCCAAACATTCGCAAAAGTTTCGACATCTACTGTGACGCTTCTAAACAGGGTCTTGGCTGTGTGTCCCGTCAGTTGAGGAAGCATGAGTAGAACTATCCTACACATGACTTGGAGTTAGCAGCAGTGATACATGCTCTGAAGATATGGAGGCACTACTTGTTGGGCCACAGATGTCAGATATATACCGACCACAAGAGTCTAAAGTACATTTTCACTCAGAATGATCTCAACCTGAGGCAGCGAAGATGGTTATAGCTCGTAAAGGATTATGATATGGAGATACACTATCATCCAGGGAAGGCAAATGTGGTGGCCGATGCCTTAGGTCGCAAGAGTCATGTGAACGCGACCATGGTTAGCCAGATGCCTCGAGAGTTGTACGAAGAGTTTGAACGGCTCCATCTGGGGTTCATCGCTCATACGGAAGGAATCACTATAGAGATAGAGCCAACCCTCGAGCAAGAGATACAGAAGGGTCAGCTTGAGGATCCTAAGGTTCAGGAGATAAGGGAGATGATAGAAGCAGGCAAGGCACCTAACTTCACAGAAGATGAACATGGAACGGTGTGGTTCCGAAAGAGGGTATGTGTACCCAATGTGGATCATCTCCATGAGAAAATCTTATAAGAAGCTCATGACTCAGCTTATTCTATCCATCCGGGCAGTACCAAGATGTATCAGGATCTAAAGGAGAGATATTGGTGGTATGGCATGAAGCGTGATGTTGCAGCTCATGTAGCATTATGTGATGTGTGTCAGAGGGTCAAGGCAGAACATCAGAGACCAGCTGGTTTGTTACAACCATTGAAGGTGCTAGAATAGAAATGGGAAGAGGTTGGTATGGATTTAATTGTGGGACTGCCACGCACATGAGATGGTTATGATTCCATATGGGTTGTAGTGCATCGATTGACCAAGGTAGCCCACTTTATATCGGTGAAGACTACTTACACAGGGGCATGATTAGTGGAGTTATACATCTCTCGGATTGTGTGTTTGCATGGGGTACCTAAGAAGATTGTGTCAGACAGAGGTACTCAGTTCACATCTCGGGTTTGGCAAAAGTTGCATGAGTCAATGGACATGAAGTTGAATTTCAGCTCCGCTTATCATCCGCAGACTGATGGGCAGACAGAAAGGACCAACCAAGTGTTGGAAGATATGCTTAGGGCTTGCGCCCTAAAACATGGAGGCAGTTGGGATAAGAGTATACCATTCGCAGAGTTCTCTTACAACAACAGTTATCAGGCCAGCTTGAAGATGCCACCGTTCGAGGCATTGTATGGCAGGAAGTGCAGAACTCCATTGTATTGGAGTGAGACAGGTGAAAGTCAGTTATTCGGGCCTGAGATCATTAAAGAGGCTGAAAGATAGGTACAAGTTGTCCGTGAGAATTTGAAAGTGGCTCAGTCGAGGCAGAAAAGTTATGCAGATACTCGACGACGAGAGTTGACTTTTGAGGAAGGAGACTATGTGTATCTGATGGTGTCACCTATCAGAGGTTTGCACAGATTCAAGGTCAAAGGAATGTTGTTGCCTCGTTACATTGGTCCATTCAGGATCTTAGAATGGAAAGGCGAGGTAGCTTACCAGCTAGAGCTACTCGCACGACTATCAGACGTGCACAACATGTTCCACATATCACAGTTGAAGAAGTGTTTCAGGGTACCAGAGGAACAGTTGCCACTGGAGGAACTGGATGTTCAGGCTGATTTGACTTATACGGATGTTATTGCCATAATCTAGACAGGCCGGAAATGGGCCATGGAGCAAGATGGGCTTAGAGGATAACTATGATGGGTTTTGACCGACAACAACGGAGCACCCGATTAAATACTGGACACAGCAGAGAGAATCACCCGGAGTAAGAGGATACGGATGTGTAGGGTTCAGTGGAGTCACCATGCTACTTGGGAACGAATGGACGAGTTGCAGGCAGAATTTCCCCAGCTCTTTGCTAGCCCAGCCGAATCTCGAGGATGAGATTCTTTTTAAGGGGGGTAGGTTTGTAACACCCTAATTTTCAAAACTAGGAGTCTAAATAAACATTGCTAGATTTTATTAGGATCCAAAAGGTTTTTATTTCCAATTCTTCTGAATTAAGAGCATTTACCGTGAATTAATGGTGATTTCTAATTAACTATAAAAAGAAATATAAGGAGACATAGGCTTTGTGCATTGCATGCCTCATTGCTTTGTTTTATTGCTTGTCTTGCAGTTGAATTTAAATTTTCAAATTCAAATTCAAAAGCATTTGAATTGCATTTTCTTTTTCTCTCTCCCCTCTTTCTCTCTTGGACCGGCCCACCTTCATTTTCTCTTTTTCCTTCTTTTTTATCGCCTCCCCGCGTGGCCCAACGGGCCTGGCCTCTTCTCCCTTTCCTCCCTTGCGCGGCCCAATCTTCCCCGCGCCTCCCCCTCTCTCTTCTGGGCCTAGCAGCTCGCCCCGGCCCAAAACCGCCCGCGCGCTCCCTCTCTCTTTCTCTCTCTCGCGCTGACAGGCGGGACCCGCGTGTCAGGCTCGTCTCCCTCCTCCGCGCCCAACTCGGGCTCGCACCTGAGTCCAGCTCGACCTCCAACATGCGGCACCTCGGGCCCGCATGCCTAGGCACCCTTGCGGCCGCCCTATAAGTACCGCCCGTGCCCTTGGGTTCTTTTCCCTCAAGCCGCAGCCGCCGTCTCCTAAAACCCTAGCCGCCCGAGGATTTCCTCCGTCGCCGCCGCCTCCACGTCTCTGGCCGGCGCTGCGCCGTCGTTCCGCTGCTCCTTTGCTGCCGCAAGCCACCACCAAAGCTTCGTCGCGGGGTAAGGTAGCTCTCCGGTCGGTTAATCCCTTCTCTCCCCGCTTTCCCGTGAGTAATCTTTGCTCACCGTTGCTCCGCGTCGCCTCTCGCCGCCGGCCGCCGCCTACGGCCGTTGTCGCTCCTCCCAAACTCCCTAATTGAGTTGCCCATCACATGTGCTATCTCCCAGTCCAAACCCGAGCCTTAGCCGTGCCCGTGAATGCGTAAACGCGTTTCTCCGGCGAGCCACCGCCGCCCGCCACCACGCTAGCCTCGCCGCCGGCGCCCCACGCCACCAGCATGCTTCCCCGCCGTCGGATCTAGATCCGACGGTCTAGTTCAGTCCTAGACCGAGTCAAACGGATCTAATACCGGTCAACCTGAGGTGGTTTTGCGGTTTAGCCCTTAAGTTTTCTGGAAATCAACCCGCAGTCCATGTCAGTTCAAAAGTAATCGCGAATAGGTCCTTTTTCTTCTGTTTAGGCCCCTATCTTTTCCAAAAATAGAACCCACCATCCTTAACCCTTCTATTTTTCAGTCTACACCCTAGGTCCAAGGTTTAATTAGGTTTTAGCCCTTGATTTCTTTGTCCAGAGCCCTTTTAGAAATCTTCTGCAAATAAGCCTCTAGAATCATGTTTTAGCCCTAATTTCTCTGTTTTAACTCTGTTTTCGTCGATTATTGCGTTCACGCGATCCTTACGACATATGCAGTAGCTTTATCACATTATTTTGCTCTATTTATATTGATTATTGTACTGTTTCTTATTATTATATTTGTTTGCTTGCATGTATTTGTGTGCTACGATAGACGATACACAGTTCGAGGGTCCGCAAGAGCCGAGCTTCGAAGACGTTCCCGAGCAGCAGTAGTTCGTTAATGAAGGCAAGTGGTCCTTGATCATACTCTAGTCATAATAACTTTTTAAACACACACATTTACTTTATATGCATGCATGTGTCTAGAATATAACGGATCCCAAATTAAGGATATGCCTAGTTCTCCATTGAAATTCCTTGATTAAACCTGGGGTTATTATAATAATATTGTAGCTATGCTAGTTGCTTTAACTTAGATTTTGGTGTGATGACCTAAAAATCACACTACAGTGGTTTACTCATGTTATTGGTGATAATTAAGATTATCGTATTAATTGGAACATGGAGAACCACCCAGGAAAACAGTGCAACCACAGTACTACATGGCTCTGGTCTTGGCTAATTAATTAGAAACTTTAGCTTATGATAATCTTATCAAAAGGGCAAGAGGGGTTGCATCGTCGGGGTATAGCTCAGTTCTCTTGAGGGTGTCATATGGTTCTGGGTAAGGCATTTGCCTCATTAGGGAGAGTTATGACCGCTTTGACTTGAAACCTCGTAGTGAATCCCTGCCACTCACCTCGGAAGTGTTTAAGGGCCTTGCAAACCCGGGCATCAAGGGAAACACGAATTGTGGGTAAAGTTTACAATCTCTGCAGAGTGAAAACTGATATATTAGCCATGCTCACGGTTAAGAGCGGCTTGAACACTCACATGATAATTAAATTTAAATATGATCTCAATCGATGTTCTTTATTTATTTAAGTTGACGATTATCTATTACTGATATTTGTTTAATGGATTGGTATATACTTACACTTAGTTAAGCTTGCTTAATAAAACTTGATCAATTAAAAATGCTTATCGCAGCCAAACCATGTCACCTTTTCCTCGATTATAATCTTGCATGTCATATAATTTACTCCACTTGCTGAGCACCCACCATAAGTGTACTCACACTTGCTTTATTAAAAACAATGCTGCTTAGAACAAGATAATTTTCCAGTGTTCCCCGAAGATTTCAAAGAACACTAGGCATGTGTCTCCCAGTCATCTATCTGTGAAGTTGAAATTCGCTGCTATTTATCAATGTTTATTTATTTGTTTAAGATTAAGACTATCGGTCATGTAATAAAGTACTATTATACTCTATTTCGTTAATGCATTATTTCTGATATTCACTTGTGACGTCTATTTTATATGTGGAACTTGATCCTGGCGCACATATGAGATGCATTCGGTTACCTTTTCTAAATCGGGTGTGACAGAGTGCGAGTTTCATCGCACCCCATATAAAAGAAGACTTGAAAACTACTCGAGGCATGAGCACCTCACAGCCTCAAAGCAGCCAAAGAAGTACTCGGAAGATACCTTCAAGATGGAGTTCGGAAGAATTTTAAGACGCCTTCAGAGGTACTCAGAAGCCTACAGTATTCGACTACGAAGAGCTTGGGGGCTTGTCAGACCCAGAGCCACGGGACTGTGCACATGGCGTACATATTCTAGGATAAGGGATAGGATATGGCCCACACCCTACACTAGTTATAACTACTCATATAGGAGTAGAACTAGCCCGAATAGAAGGAAACTACCTGAGTAGTACTCGGGTAGGACTCCTAAGCTCGTATTTGGCTAGGACTTCCATGTAACCCTGTCCCCCCAGACTATAAAAGGGCGGGCAGGGACCCCCTCCAAACACTACATCATCTAAAGCAATACAAACTATCACACAGGATATAGGGTAGTACGCTCTCGGCGGCCCGAACCTATCTAAAGTTTCGTGTTCCTTGCACCTTCGAGTTCTTGATCTCGGCGACACCCCACCTACAATCTACCACCTCAGGGATATCGCTCGGTGGGCTTGGAGGTTAAACACCGATAGAAATGCCCCTCAACTTCAACCTTCAAGTCAAATTATTCGATGTATGGGTCATCGACTTCATGGAACCATTCCCAAAGTCAAAAGACTGCGAATACATCTTGGAAGCAGTTGACTACATGTCAAAATGGGTGGAAGCATTGCCATGAAGAGCTGCAGATGCCAAGCATGCCTGCAAAATGTTCCACGAGATCATCTTCCCGTGATTTGAACTCCTTGAAACGACCCGGATTCTCATTTCTACGAATCCGAGTCCCTGTACCTTCATGATAGTCCGTGGATCAAATGCTATCACATACCAAACTCATTCCAGCATAATATCATTTCCATACAGTGATAAAAGAGTACAATAATCAATACTTACATCCGAAACATCTCAAACATGATATCGTATAAGCCCCTTTGGGCTAAACAACAAGATAAAATCCTACAAAGTGGTAGCTAGGGCGTCGAGTCTTCATATCCAGTCTTCACCACAGGCAGCCTTGAGCGAAGCAACGCAACCCTTCCGACGTAGCATCTTCATGATCAATCTTGAACTCCAAGCTCAGACCTGCACTAATGATCTGCCCCCAAGGAATGGGACAGGTCCACGCCACCATCCGTATGCAAGCTTTGAAGTGGACTATACTAAGGGTATATCAAAATCAAGGAGAGAAGCTGGGGTTTTCCTATGCATGCGCAGAATCATAAGATATATCATCATCATCCAAACTCCAAACTCGGGCCGTTCAGGCACCCTGGATTCCCGGTCCAACACACACCTTCCAAAACCACCAAGACGGTGTGAGAACTCCCACTCCTCGCACCTCAACTGCCCCAAGCAGGAAGTCATCACTAGAGGGAGTTAGAAAGCATAAGTAACACTAACTAATAATAGTAATAGAAGAGTAGGGTTGTCCATGACTGAGGACGCGGCTATACGTATAGTTTTCACCCTGCAGGGGTGGAATCGAAGTCAGACGGTCTGTCGACCACCTGAACAACGAGACACCGGTCTACTGAAATAGAAACTAGGAGCAATGGCTCCATCCGGCTTTCCCGGGTCTTAGGAACATCCTTCCGCAAGAGGTCACCCCGGGACTGTGAAGCCTCCCTTGTATCTCAGGGGACATGACGTTAGCACCTCCTCCCCCTGCACCGATACTAGATCCTCCTACCAGCTTGGTACCGCACTTGCTAGCCCCGGACCAGACCCACCCGCATAATGGGTAAGTGGTGTGCATGCTTAACATAGTCCCACTAATCATAGTTACACTCAACTGGTCCTCAATTGCTGAAGCGAGCATCTTCGTCACATGCGTCTCCACCGCAATGGTCCTCAACTGCACCCATTACAGGTGCCACCAACTCCTCAACCAAGTAACCACCAAAGATGTACCCACCACAGGTACTCCGTAGAGTGTGCCAAGATACACACTCCAAGCCCTCAATCCGAAGATCGAGTTAAGTTCGCTCGCTCCCAGCTAAAGCCCTATTCACCAACTCCTGGAAAGTGTATCTCCACTCACGCCAAGACTATCCATCCATTCCCACACTATTATCGCCATAATTTGGCTGGGCCAGAAGGTGGGCCGTGAGCAAGATGGGCTCAAAGGATAATTGTAATAGGCTTGCGAATTGGCTCCTGCGCGGGCGGTTTAAGACCAGATTGGCCATGTATCTAGTTAAGTTAGTTTTAGATATGGATAGTCAGGATTCGTGTCTTAGTCGGTTAGGATTGGTTAGGAGAGACAAGTCTCCAGACTATAAATATATACCCTAGATGTAACACCCTAATTTTCAAACTAGGAGTTTAAATCAACTTTGCTAGATTCTATTTAGAATTCATAAGGTTTCATTCAAATTCTTTTGAATTTAGAACATTTACCTCCATTTAATATATTTTATTTATCTATAAAAAGAACTATAAGGAAACATAGGATTTGTGCATTTCATGCCTCATTGCATTGTTTTATTGGTTGTTAGCTATTTGAATTCAAATTTCAAAATCAAATTCAAAAGCATTTGCAAAACCTTTATTTTCCCTCTCCTATTCCTATTTGGGCCGGCCCATTTTTCCTTTCCTTTTCCCTTCTCTTTTCTCCCCATGCGGCCCGGCCCACGGCCTCCCCTCCCTCTCCCCCTTCTCCCCCTTCTCTTTCCCACATGGCCTAGCCCGAGCGGCCTTCTTTTCTCTCCCTCCTCCCCCGCACACGGCCCAACAGCAGCGCCTCAGCCCAACCCATCGCGCGTGCTCCCTCTCTCCTTCCCTCTCTCGCACAGACAGGCGGGGCCTGCCTATCAGGCCCTTCTACCTCCCCCCGCGCCGGACCCAGACTCCAACTTGAGTCCGGCTCGACCCCGCCGCAATCCACCTCAGGCCCGCACGCTAGGAGCCGCCGCTGCCCCTATTTAAGGCGTGGACCTGAGCCCTAGCAGCCCCAACCCGCAGCCGCCGCCTCCGCAGCCCTAAACCCTAGCACCCGAGAGCTTGCTCCGTCACCACAATTGCCGAGCTCGGGAGCTCGCCGCGCCGCCACATCTCCGCTTCCCGGCGTCAAACGAGCGCCGTTTGGACCACACACCTGTGATATTCATGGGAAAGAAAGATGGTACACAGAGTATATGTGTTGATTACAGGGCCTTGAATGAGGTTACCATCAAGGACAAATATCCACTGCCTCGCATAGAAGATCTGTTTGATCAGTTGAAGGGAGCCAGGGTATTCTCCAAGATTGATTTGAGGTCAGGATATCATCAGCTGAGGATACGACCCTCAAATATTGCCAAGACAGCTTTCACTACTAGATACGGGCTTTATGAATATACAGTCATGTCATTTGGGTTGACTAATGCTCCAGCTTACATCATGTATCTGATGAATAAGGTGTTCATGGAGTATCTCGACAAGTTTGTGGTATTGTTCATCGATGATATTCTGGTGTACTCCAGGAATGAGGAGGAACACGAGGGACACCTGAGGCTTGTTTTGCATAAACTCAGGGATAACCAGTTGTATGCGAAGCTCAGCAGGTGCGAATTCTGGTTGGAGAAGTTCTCGTTCCTTGGTCATGTTAACACCAGAGGATGTATTGTAGTGGACCCAGGGAAGGTCAGAGATGTGCTGAATTGGGAACCGCCAACGACAGTGTCAAAGATCTGGAGTCTCTTAGGACCCACGGGATATTACCGGAGGTTGATAGAAGGCTTCTCTAAGATATTGAAACCTCTTACATCGCTACTAGAGAAAGACAAGAAGCTTGAATGGTCAGAGGCATGCCAAAACAGCTTTGTTGAGTTGAGAAAAAGAATGACAACTGCACCGGTGTTGGCTATGCTTGATGTTCACAAGAGTTTTGACATCTATTGTGACGCTTCCAAGCAGGGCCTTGGCTGTGTGTTGATGTAGGAGGGACACATGATTGCATATGCGTACCGTCAGTTGAGAAAGCATGAGCAGAACTATCCAACACATGACTTGGAGCTAGAAGCAGTGATACATGCCCTGAAGATATGAAGGCACTATTTGCTGGGTCACAAATGTCAGATATACACAGACCATAAGAGTCTGAAGTATATTTCACTCAGAATGACCTCAACCTGAGACAGCGAAGATGGTTAGAGCTCATCATGGATTATGATCTGGAGATACACTATGATCCAGGGAAAGCAAATGTGGTTGCCAATGCCTTGAGTCGCAAGAGTCATGTGAATGCGATCATGGTTAGCCAGATGCCTCGGGAGTTGTACGAAGAGTTTGAACGGCTCAATCTCGGGTTCGTCGCTCACATAGAAGGAATCACTATAGAAGTAGAGCCAACCCTCAAGCAAGAGATAAAGAAGGGTCAGCTTGAGGATCCTAAGATACTGGAGATAAGTGAGATGGTAGAAGCAGGCAAGGCACCTGACTTCACCGAAGATGAACAGGGGATAGTATGGTTCAGAAAGAGGATATGTGTGCCCCATGTGGATCACCTTCGGGAGAAAATTTTGCAGGAAGCTCATGACTCGGCTTATTCTATCCATCCTGGCAGTACCAAGATGTATCACGATCTGAAGGAGAGATATTGGTGGTATGGTATGAAGTGTGATGTTGCAGCTCATGTGGCACTATGTGATGTGTGTCAGAGGGTCAAGGCAGAACATCAGAGACCAGCTGGTTTGTTATAGCCATTGAAGGTGCCAGAATGGAAATGGGAAGAAATTGGTATGGATTTCATTGTGGGGTTGCCACGCACACGAGATGGTTATGATTCCATATGTGTCATAGTGGATCGATTGACCAAGGTGGCCCACTTTATACCGGTAAAGACTACTTATACCGGGGCATGATTAGCGGAGTTATACATCTCTCAGATTGTGTGTTTGCGTGGGGTACCCAAGAAGATAGTGTCGGACATAGGTACTCAGTTCACATCTCGGTTTTGGCAGAAGCTGCATGAGACAATGGACACGAAGTTGAACTTCAGCTCCGTTTATCATCAGCAAACTGATGGACAGATAGAAAGGACCAACCAAGTGTTGGAAGATATGCTTAGGGCTTATGCCCTAAAACATGGAGGCAGTTGGAATAAGAGTTTACCGTTTGCAGAGTTCTCTTATAACAATAGTTATCCGGCCAGTTTGAAGATGGCACCATTCGAGGCATTGTACGGCAGGAAGTGCAGGACTCCATTGTATTGGAGTGAGATAGGTGAAAGCCAGTTGTTCGGCCTGAGATCATTAAAGAGGCTGAAAGATAGGTACAGGTCGTCCGGGAGAATTTGAAAGTGGCTTAGTAGAGGCAGAAGAGTTATGCAGATACTCGGCGATGAGAGTTGACTTTTGAGGAAGGAGACTATGTGTATCTGAAGGTGTCACCTATCAGAGGTTTGCGCAGATTCAAGGTCAAGGGGAAACTGTCGCCTTGTTACATTGGCCCGTTCAGGATCTTAGAACCGAAAGGCGAGGTGGCTTACCAACTAGAGTTACCTGTGCGTTTGTCAGACGTGCACAACGTGTTCCATATATCACAGTTGAAGAAGTGTTTGAGAGTACCAGAGGAGCAGTTACCACTGGAGGAACTGGATGTGCAGGATGATTTGACTTATACAGAACACCCAATCAAAATACTTGACACAACGGAGAGAATTACCTGGAGTAAGAGGATACAAATGTGTAGGGTTCAGTGGAGTCACCATGCAGAGGATGAGGCTACTTGGGAAGAGAGGACGAGTTACACGCAGAATTTCCTCAACTCTTTGCTAGCCCAACCGAATCTCGAGGATGAGGTTCCTTTTAAGGGGGGTAGGTTTGTAACACCCTAATTTTCAAACTAGGAGTTCAAATCAACTTTGCTAGATTCTATTTAGAATTCATAAGGTTTCATTCAAATTCTTTTGAATTTAGAACATTTACCTCCATTTAATAATATTTTATTTATCTATAAAAAGAACTATAAGGAAACATAGGATTTGTGCATTTCATGCCTTATTGCATTGTTTTATTGGTTGTTAGCTATTTGAATTCAAATTTCAAAATCAAATTCAAAAGCATTTGCAAAACCTTTATTTTCCCTCTCCTGTTCCTATTTGGGCCGAGCCATTTTTCCTTTCCTTTTCCCCTTCTCTTTTCTCCCCTTGCGGCCCGGCCACGGCCTCCCCTCCCTCTCCCCCTTCTCCCCCTTCTCATTCCCGCACGGCCCGGCCCGAGCAGCCTTCTTTTCTCTCCCTCCTCCCCCGCACGCGGCCCAACAGCAGCACCCCAGCCCAACCCGTCGCGCACGCCCCCTCTCTCCTTCCCTCTCTCACACTGATAGGTGGGGCTATCAGGCCCTTCTTCCTCCCTCCGTGCTGGACCCGGACTCGAACTTGAGTCCGGCTCGACCCCGCCGCAATCTGCCTCGGGCTCGCACACCCAGGAGCCGCCGCCGCTGTGGTAGAACCGCTTGAATTATTCCGGCTCAAGCGCGTTAGACGTCACTTAGGTAGGCAACAGAAGCTCAGCGCACTTCAAACGGAATAACTCATTGGTCTGTCAGGTCACCGCCCAATTCAACCACGGTTACACAGGATAGATGTAGGTTTACCTCGTACGAAGGCGAGTCCAGCCTCACAACAGCTCACAACTTTTACACCACAGGATAATTAAAAATTATTACATAGGGGTTTTATTTTATTCTAGCTAATACAAATTTATACAAGTATTATTTGAAACTCCAAGTTTACCAGACAGTATTCAGAGTTAGCAGCGGAAAATAATGCGACTACATACGTCGCAGAGGTAGGCACCACACTCAGCCCAAAGCATGGCGTTACATCACAGGGTCATTGCCGGTCGGGGATGGATCCCATTCCAACAAACCAGCCAAGCGGAACATTGCCGGGCCAAGTCAGACTATCTTCTTGAGTCACGAAGGACATACCTGAAAACCATATTACTAGCAAGGCTGAGTATACTAATACTCAGTAAGGCTTACCCAACATTTGGGTATACTTAACCCATAACTAGACCATGATAGGTTGAACGGCTCTAGTTTTCTTTTGCTGAAAAGCAGCAAAGAGTATATCCTTACTTTCATATTTTTAGCTTTCAAATTCTAGTTTCTTTTAATTAATCTAGATAAGCACCTATACTAGTCAAGCAAGGTAGATATTACCCATACATCAAAATTATTCCATTAACTGTTACTGTTATTACTCTATGTGATAGAAGTATCAAGTAGTCTCAATCTCCATGAGAAACGGCCAGGTGGTGGAGTTAGAGCGGTGAGGGGCAACTGGCAGCGCGGGAGCTCGCCATCAAAGGGCGGCGGGCGGTGGAGTAGAGCAGTAGAGAGAAATAGAGAGGGAAGGGAGAGAGGAAGATGACGAGGACCCCTCCGTAATTTTTGAAAAGAACAAGGAGTGCACTGTAAAGTAAAATTTTCTTTCAAACCATTGCCCAAATGAAAATATGCCCAAAAGCAAAAGTGTAGAGTTTAAAAAGATCTACAACTTTGCTTTAAGTGTTAGCTTCAAAAGGATTAGGGTTTTGAAACTATTTCGAAATCTGACAAACTATAAAATTTCACATAAAACCTATTTAAAATTCACATTCCAATTGAAACCTTATGGTGATTCTACTTCTTACAGTAGTTTAAAAGTAAATTCTTGCCTTTACAAAACTAACCCTTATACAAATTGAAATTACCCTACCTTCAAACACATTTAGCAAAAGAACCCTAAATTTTTTCCATAATTACAAAAATACCCTTTACTTGCATTTAGGTTTTAAAAGCATTTATCAAAACAACACACACTTCATTCTAACAAGCACAGCATATACTAGAATTTAGCATGCCTATCTCCTAAGTACCTGAATGTCACAGAGAAGGCCCCGACAGGTGGGACCCACCCGTCAGCGAGAGAAAGGGGAAGGGAGGAAGAAGCAGGCGGGCCGCGCGGACGAAGCTGGGCCCAAGAGAAGGAGTTGGGCCACGCGGAGGAGAAAGAAAAGACGCCAACGGGCTAGGCCGCGCGGGGAGGGAGAGAGAAGGTGACGCGAGGCCAACTGGGCCATGCGGGAGGGGCAGAAAAAGCCGGCTAGGGCTGGGCTTCAAGGGGAAGAAGAGAGAGGGAAAAAGAAAAAGAGAGAGTGAGCCGAACCCAATTAGAAAAAGAGGGAGAAAAAGAATTGCACACAAATGTATTTGAATTTGAATTTTAAATTTAAATTCAAATGGAAGACACACAATAAAAGAATGCAATGGGGCATGAAATGCACAAAACCTATAGTTCCTTATATTTCTTTTTATGGTTTAGTAAATTGCTATTAATTCACGGTAAATGCTCTAAAATAAAAAATGATGGAATAAAAACCTTATGGATCTTAAAAGAAATCTAACAAAATTTATTTAGGTTTCTAATTTGAAAATTAGGTGTAACAGCATCATTTGCATTTTTTTGATGATGTCGTGGGCGTCGAGAAGTGCTGTGGGCTAGTAGAAGCCGGAACTGAAGGCTTTTCCCACTAGGGTGGAAGCTCCTGCATGGCTCCTGCAGATCTCGCTATGTAGAGCTACTCCGTCTCTTTGGGAGATGCATTTGCACAGGGTTCCTGAGGAAGCCGAGTGCTTGAACAAGTTGTTGTTGATAGCGAAATAGCTGGCCACTCATATGGAAGCTTTTCGTGTTCTTTCTTCTCGGGGTGGGACTTATTGTGGATGATGAAATCGATGATGGGTGTTTGCCAGTCGAACTCGATGACGAGTATTTCCTGGCCCTTGACTAGTACCAAGTCTGAATTGGTGGAAGGATCCTCCTCGAGCTTCACCATGGGGTTGTTGAGCGCCTGGACAAACACTCTTGCTGGTACAAGAGCTCCTTTGGTCCAAGCTTGGAGAGGATGTCTGCTACGATGTTATAGTCCCTGAGTATGTGGTGGAACTCTTGAGGACATGGTGGAACTCTTGGCCGTAGAATTTGGCTTCGATCTTTCTTATCTCCTTACAGTATGCATCCATCTTCTCCTAGGAGCAATCCCAGTCTTTGTTGACCTACTGGATGACAACATTGGAGTTGCCATAAGCTAGAAGCCGTTTGATGCCGAGCGAGGCGGCGATCCGGAGACCATGGATGAGAGCCTCGTACTCGCCAGCATTGTTCGTGGTCTTGAAGAGTAGCTCGAGGACATACTTTAGTTGTTCACCTTTCGGTGATATGAAAAGGACTCCAGCGTTGGTGCCGTCGAGGTTGAGGGCACTATCGAAGTACATCTTCCAGTGCTCGGGTCATTGCTCAGGCGATGGGTCTTGAATCTCGGTCCACTTCGCCATGAAGTCAGCTAGGGCCTATGACTTGATCGCAGACCAGGGGACGAACTCGATGGAGAGCACACTGAGCTCGACTGACCATTTGATGACTCGGCCATTGGTTGTGAAGGATGTTGTGGGGTGGAAAGGAGGAGACGATCTTAACATTATGCGCTGGGAAGTAGTGCTGGAGTTTCTTGGACGTGATCAGGATCGCGTATAGGAGCTTCTGGACTTGTGGATATCACACCTTTGAGTCGCTGAGTACTTCACTAACGAAGTAAATGGGTCATTGCATCTTGCAGGCATGCCTTGGTTCATCTCATTCGACGACCAAGACGGTGCTAACCACATAAGTGGTAGCCGCGATGTAGAGTAGTAGGACTTCGCCAGGGCCGTCAACACCGGTGGCGTGGATAGGAACTCCTTCAGGTTGAGGAATGCCTTGGATCCTTCATCGTTCCACACGAACTTGCAAGCCTTTATCGCCGAGTCAGCTGATGACTCAGCTGAGGGCCACCATGCACCCTATCAGCTTCATCAGATCCTTCTTTCACTGAGGAGGCTTCATGTTGCTAATTTGTGGTGTTCACCTTGGTGGGGTTGGCCTTGATGCCTCGATTGCTGACAATGAAGCAGAGGAGCTTCCTCGAGGGAACACCAAAAAAACACTTCGTAGGGTTTAACTTCCATTTGAATTTCTAAAGATTTTCAAACGTTTCAGCTAGGATGGTTGTGAAATGGTCAACGGATCTTGTTTTCACTACTACGTCGTCAACATAGGCCTCGGCGATGCGCTCGATCTGCACTTGGAGGCATCTCTGCATGGCTTTCTGGTAGGTAGCACTTGTGTTCTTGAGTCCGAACATCATGGTGTTGTAGCAGTGCACCCAAGGGGGTGATGAAGAAAGTCTTCTCTTGATCCGACTCCTTGAGGGCGATCTAGTGATACCCGGAGTAGCAGTCAAGAAAAGAGAGGAGGACGCACTTGGCCGTGGAGTCAACAACCTGGTCGATGCGCGGAAGAGAAAAGGGGTCCTTAGGGAGTGCTTGTTGAGATCAGTGTAGTTGACACACATTGTCCATTCACCATTTTTATTTTTTGCAAGGACTGAGTTTGCCAACCATTCTGGGTGCGTGACTTTTCTAATAAATCCTGTGGCTAGGAGCTGAGTAACTTCTACCCTAATAGCCTCCTTCCGATCCTGAGCGAAGCGATGGAGCCATTGCTTGATGGGTCGGGTCTTTTCATCAAGATCCAAGGAGTGCTCATCCTCCTCCCTCAGAATGCCTAGCATGTTAGAGGGCTTCCATACAAATATGTCCCAATTGGTGCGGAGGAAGGAGGTGAGCGCATCTTCCTATGCTTGGTCGAGCCCTGTGCTGATTAGGGCGGTATTGTTGGAGTCGTTCTACCTAAGGAGGATGGCCTTCATCCCGTGGTCAGGCTGCAGCTGTGACTCAGCGGCCGAGTCATTTTCTAGGATGGTGAGATCCTCTAGAGGAATCTTCTTTGCTAACTCGGCGACCAAGGCAGCATTCTTGGACAGCTCCAACGCCTCGGAGAGGTTGATGTTCTCTGTCTCACAAGAGTGAGAGGTCACCGTAGATGGAGAGGACTCCGTTCGGTATGGGCATCTTGAGGACAAGATACATATGGTTGGGTATTGCCATGAACTTGCTAAGGGTGGACCTCTCGAGGATTTCATGGTATGATGTTTCGAATGAAGCCACCTTGAAGTGGATGTAGTCCGTTCTGTACTTCTCCCGAGTCCTGAAGGTGACGGGTAGAGTCACTTGGCTAACATGGTCCGAGCCTGATCCAGGGATGATTTCGTAGAATGCCTCCTTTGTGGGGACCAAGGATGTCATGTCGTGCCCCATGCTCTTCAACGTCTTGGAGAAGATGATGTTGAGGCTGCTGCCTCCGTTGACGTGCACCTTGGAGAGATGAACCTGGCTGACCACCGGGCTGACCATGAGTGGGTTCAGAAGCCGAACCCAGTGTTCACATCGGTCGAAGGAGATGAGAACCTTGGACCAGTGCAAGGGCTCTACCAGGTATTGAAACACCGAAGTGACCTCACGTTAATCAAGCTTTAGCCAGTGGCGACACTTTGGGGCATTGGAGCCCCCGTAGATGAAGTTGGCGGCGCGGTCGACTTCTTGGAAGTCTTCTGGAGACTTGTCGGATGGATCTTCACGATTGTTGGTATTTCTTAAATTTCATGAATAGAATCCACAAGCACACGGATATACTTCTATAGCACTTCATCTGGTGAGTATTCAGGGTATCATATATTTCTCAGGGAATGGAGGTGTGACAGTCTTCTAGCTAATTTACCCAAGGAAAAGAGAGAAGATAGGATGGTTCTTGGTAGCGTGGTTGACTAAGGATAGAGACTCTTAGGAACGATAAGCTTAGAAACTACTCGCTTGCTTTGGGCACAGGTTTACACCTGGTCTGCTAAGTGCCTCCGGCTATTAGATATATGCCCAACCCAAACATGGAGGGATACGAAGGACGGATAGGGCTGTCACCACCTGCCACCTACCTCTCAGACCGTGGAGAAGGGTAGCAAACAAAGGTAATTTCAAGCCTAGACACCACATTTACGCTATCGATTACTACTTCTAACCCTGGCTAGACTCTATCTTAAGACTCAAGTCCTTAGGCTAGAAGCAATCGTTCAAGGACGGACAATGATCTCACAAGCAAATTATAACAAAGACTTAGCTTTAATAAGAACTCACCACCGTAGACGAACCCGAATACTTACTCAAAAGAGGTTCGTATCCGTCGAGGTACAAGTAGAGGGAGGCCGACAACTCTGGCTCTCCTCCTGGACTTCTCCTCCACACACTCCCTAACCCATTCTACTAAGTAGCTCTAAAAGGTGGAGTCCTACCTTCTCTTCCTCTTCTCCCAAATGGTGTGTGTGAATGAGGGGGTGGGGAGGCCTCCTTTTATAGCTTGAGAGATCGGTTCCCACCATCTCTTCATATGCAAACATTGGCCACCCTCATTAAGAAGATAAGGATGACCTTCTCGCCAAAGATTGGGCAGCCGGGAAGGCATCCAGGTTCGGCCGACTCTAGGGTTTGGCCGACTACAAGTGGCGCCTCCCCAGCCCCACCTTCCTCTAGATAGCTGACATGTAGGTCCTGGCGTTGATCCTTTGTGATTTGTGCCTTGATGCGCCAGTTTAGTCTGATTTGTGAGCCCTTCGATCCTATGTAACATAGGAGATGATCTTCTATGCATTTCTTGTGTGTGTCATGTGTGTTTTTGCTTGATTTTTGTGTGTGGGTACCTACATATCACAATTCACCAAAACTTGTGGAGTTGGTTAGAATAAGGCCCTATAGCTAAGTTTGGTGATTAATTTTATATTAAATGATGCAGAGGTTGACGGTTGATTTTGTGATTTAAGCACCATCAACAACACCCCCACTTAGCTCTTTGCTCATCCTCGAGTAAAGGTTGAAGGACTAAGGTGGATGCAACTCCTTGGATGTAACCTGCATACAAGTTATTCAAAGTTTCTCCAGAACCTGTTAAATTTTTGAGTGTCTACCAAGCTTATCTTGATGATTGAAGTTTGGAATGGTGCAGACTTCAGGTCCCTTAGCCTTCGTTGCTTAGAAACTTAGGTTTTTACTTTTGAAACAAGAGATAGCTTTTCTCCTCAAATTGTTCTCTCAAATCTCTCTTTGTGTTTGGAAAACTCTTACCAAGGCAAAGTGATGCCTTCTTATTCACCTGCCTCTAATCAGGCTTATGTGGAGCTCAAGGTAGGGATAAAGAGGCATACATGCTTTTCATATATTGCTAAGTCAAAAGCTGGATCCGAGAAGAAACAAGTCATGCAATCTGATTAGGATGTGCAAGTGTATGGAAATTTTATGGATCTTTGTATGAATTCCACTTTTATTTTATTTTTTGTATGACTTTCTCTCTGTTTTTTAAGCATATGGGCTATCTTTCTCTCTTTTTCTTCTTTTTTTTCTTCGTGGACTTGCATATATCCAAACCATGCTTTTGAGTATGCTTTTATTTCTCCATCATTTTTTTCTTCTTTTGCACAGCCTATACCTTTCTTATGTACTTTGGAGAAAGTCATATTGCGCATGGAGTCTTTATTTAAGAGATGGATGGATGGCATGTTTTTGCACAACTTCCAGTGTAGAAGTCAGCATATAAATTAGTGGAGTGTACGTGATCCTGATCATAAAAGCATGAAAGGTTTCTAGCAAGGGTCATAGAGTTTGACAAAGCTCAAATCAAAGACAAGCAGCAAGATCATATGGTTTTTGCAAGGTGATAATTCTTTGGCTTTAGTAGGAATTTAACAACTAAGGAGCAAAGCTAGAGCATTTATTTAAAAAAAACTTTTCATAAAGATAACCCAAGTACTTTGCAAGGAAGAGTTTGGTTCCATTCATCTATCCATGTCAGAAAAGTCAATCATTAGATAGCATGGGTTCCCTATAAAATTTTTGTTCACAAGCACAACGAAAGAGACTAGAATTCTTGTTCATCTATCCATGTCACAAAAGCCAATCACTAGATAGCATGTTTATCGTGAAGTGCATGGAGTGCAAGGGTGTGACATTCGGGTAATTAGTGTTGTCACACCCTAAATTTTAGTGTGAAGTTATGTGCAAAATGTGGTAAAAGTGTGTTTAAAAATTTAAATACTAAGGGAAAAGGGTTATTTATATAATAATATTTTAATAAAGGTCCTTTAGTGCTAAATGGGTAAGCATGGAGGGTAGAATTCAAATGTATGAGAGTTGTTTTGCAAAAGTCAAAAACTTGTGTTTAAATCGCAAATGTAGGTGAAACTACACCTAGGATATATATGTAGTGTAGTTTTAAAATAGGATTTATGTAAAGTTTGGAAATCTTGTTATGTTTTAAGTTAAATGCAAATCCTTAGATCTTCTGCAAATGAGCCTTAAAACAAAGTTGTAGATTTTGAAAAACCATACACTATTGCTTTTAGGCCCATCTCCATTTGAGCACCGATTTGAAAGTTAATTAAGCATTACAGTGGAGTCCCTGTCTTTTCTGGAATTTGCAACCGGGTCCCTCTTCATCTACCTCTCTCTCCCTCTCCTCTGTTCTCCTCTGCCGCACGCCGCCGTCACTGTCCCGGCCATGTGCGCCGCCTCTGCCGCCTCAGCGCCGCTCTGTGCCGTCCACGTGCCCTTCCCCGCTCCACCGCCGCCTTCCCCGACCTCGCGCTGGCCACCCTCGGCCCTCGCCACATCGCCCGCCGTCTGCCTGAGCTGCGCCTCACCGCCGCTCACCGTTGCAACGTGTCCCGCGCCACCTCCTTCCTTCCGATGATTCCACGCGTCACTTCCGTACCGTGCCGGCACCCTCTCGGCCTTGCGCTGTCATGCCCCGCGTCCTCCACGACGCACTGTCATGCCCGAGCTCCTCCGCGATCGCCACGCGCGCCGCTGATGCGCCAGCTCCTGCTTAGACGCGGCCACCTCCTTTTCTAGACCCCAAACTCTTCCTTTAGCTTCCCTAGCACATGACCTTGCATTTGCACATCGCTTTTCCACTCAATTTTCCCTGCTCCGGCCACCATTGCTCACCGGACCTCCTCCGCGACTCCGGCTCACCATCGGCAGCCCCCACCACCGCTCCCCATCCTCGATCCGAAGCATGAACAGCACCCCCACGATCCACCGCAGCTCACCGAGTGATCCAATCCCAGTTTCCTCCACCAGAACCACCAGACCGCAACGCCGGCGAGCCCCTTTCCTCCGCCGCCGCTCGGCCTCCCGTCGACCCACCAATACAGGACCTCTCCGCCCTGATCAACGGCGCCATCAGCACCACATCATCCTCTTGAAGCAATCCCGCCCCTCCTTCACCACCCTCCATCACCCTAGCCTGCAGAACGCTGGTCGCCATTACCGCCGGTAAGAACCCGAGGTTCACCCCGCTGTCGATCCCCACTCTCCGACCTATTTCTGTCCAAATTAAGTTGGGGGAAAGCATCCCCGCACTCCCCCGGTGCTCACGCACGCCTTGTTCCCCCATATTCGCCGGCCCCTCGCCGGGAACGACGATGCCCAGACATGGCCGCCGCCATCCCTCGCCGCCGGCCGTGCTCCGTCACTGATCTTGATGCACATCACCCACTTGTGGACACCATAGGGCTTTTGGGTCACGTAGGACCCGATCATCTCCGGCTAGGACCTCGCCGCCGGTGAGAACGCTGGAGATAGAGATGCCGGATGCCATCAAGAGCCGGCAAGGGCATATCTGTGATAGCTTTTTCGGTTCTAAGGGCCTAAGTGCTAAAACCCGAGGACCCCAGTGCAAAACCCTTTGTTATTTTATGTGAGCAAGGCTGCCAGTTTGTAAAATCGATAGGAAATTATAGAAAAATCCAAAAATTGCCAAACAAGTTTTGTTGGAAACTAGATTTCAAACCCTACAACTTTTATTAATAAAGTTTAGTTTGAAACTAAATACTTTTGAATCTATTTTAAACTCAAGGTAAAAGGGTATAGTGTGCATAACCTCTACATACTAGCTTAGTTTCTTGTAATTTTTGGTAAGTAACTTCTATAGGTCAGGTGTGAGCTTGTGTAAAAATTTTAAGCTTAGCACTGCTTTGTAGTTTGAGATCTTTTAAATTTGGGCAATTCAAATTTGAAATGGTTTGAAATTAGTTAAGTATATTCCTTAGGCTTATTTACTTAGATCTTTTTACCATAATCTAATGTGTTGATAATTAATTCATCATTAAATTTTCGAGACTTTATAATTCTATTTACCTAAGATTTGAATTTAAACTTGAAGTTTGAATTCAAATTCAAACATTTTAATTTCTGTTTTTAGTAATTCCAGGGCTATAACCATAACTTAAGTATAAATGGTAACTTAAGACTAAACCCCCTTGCTTCATGAGTTTATATTGATTAAGTTATTGGATTGCAACTTTATTGTAAAATAAAATTCTTAAACCCAAGCACCATCTCATTTTAATTTATTGCATATCATGTAGAATCAACGACACTCGACGACGAAGACTATGAGCTAATCTTGGGACAGGATCAAGGGTTTCCTGAAGACCCGACAAACATCACCGAGAATTTAACTGAAGCCCCGAACCAAAGTTCGGAAGTCTCTGACACTCCTACTCCCACCCCACTCAAGAAAGCAAACCCCGATGGATACCCCAGTATTTCAATTTATTACAATTTCATTATTACATTATATCTTGCATTATGTCTAGGAGTTGAAATGAAACCCTAGTTGCATATATCCTAGGGATCCAATGTATTGTACCCAAGTCCTTATCGCATAGATGCTCTGCTAAATAGGACCGGTAGAAGTCGAGTGATTTCCTATCACTCGCGCGATATAGGAGTTGCATGTTTACTATTCTGCAATCACTATAAGGATAATGGATAGGGTCATGTGCAGTATCATGACCTGGAGGTTTACCCTGTCCATTTTGATAAAAGTTGTTAAGGTCGCAGCATGTGGTAGTGGTGGCTAAGCATTTGAAAGTACTAGCCACATGCCGTGAAATATGGTAAAGCGGTAAGCCTAGTAACCAATCGGCCCGGCAAGTGGACATACCTCCCACCACACGTAACTTGGTTTTTCTCATGCACCGACGTGTAGGAGTGCGTTCCGCACTGCGGACAGGAGTACGGTCATGTAGTCGCGCTACAGACGTATGTCCTGCACAATTGATGTGCGTACGGTCCTACAGTCGCTTGTGGTGGCCCTGTTCCACAACCCGGAATGAAAGGTAAACGGTTGCTTTGGAACGCTCTTTGGATGTTCCAAGCGTGTGAGTTAGGTTTACCTTGCAAGGTTGAAACTCGATTCAGAATCGTCCGTCTCTCACGGAAATTGAGACTGCTTATTCCTTCTGCCACATAGAGTAAGAAGTGTAACTATTGATGGAACAATCTTGATGAATGATAATCTCTACCTTGCTTGCTTAGTGTAGGTGCTTACCTAGAATGGATATTCAACTAGAATCTTGAAAGCTAAAATTTGAAAGTAGATCATACTCTTTGTTGCTTTTCAGCTAAAAATAAACCCAGAACCTTTACAATACCTTCATAAGTCTAGCTACCCGGCTAAGTATACCACAAAGCGGGTAAGTCTTGCTGAGTATTAGTATACTCAGTCTTGCTAGTAAACTTTTCAAGTATGACCTTCGAGAACCCCACAGATAGTTCTGCATGGCCAACTTCTGTTTCGTATGGCTGATCCGTGGAGTGGGATCCGTCTCCGGCTGGCAGTCACCCTCATGTTTCCTTCCGCTGTAAACCTGGGCAAGCTTTTAGCTTGTTACTTTAAACAATGTTTGTATAAATTTACCTAAAGTTTGGAATGGTTTGTAATAACGTTTAATATGTTGTGAATTATGAACTGGTGAGCTGTTGAGTTGTAAACTCGCCTTCGTGTGAGGTAAACCTGCTTCGATCTTGTTGAACCGTGGTTGTATCGGGCGGAGACCCGACAGACCAATGGATTGTTCCGTTTGAAGTGCGTTGAGTTAGTATCGGCTGAACAGTGATGACTAGCACATTTGAACCGGAATAATTCAGGCGGTTCTGCCACAGCTGGTATTAGAGCTGTAGGTTTACCCTTACGACTGCAGTAGCTCTTAAAAAGTGTTTGCAGGATAAAATTGGCCAACAAATGAATTTACAAAGTGCATTGGATCCGTTAAGGTTGATGCTTAGAATGCAAAGCCCTAGGGATGTATATGGGTAATATTAGGTGGCTCCTAGAATATGTATATATGTATAGATAGCTCTGACTTGCAGCACTACTTTCCGTCAAAACTAAATTTATGCACAACTCAACTTTACCTTGTGTAACGACACCTTCGGTGGTAAGGTAAGAAGGTAAGGATCCTCAGCTAACTGGGGAGTTAGCCTTCCCATCGGTGATGCGAACCGAACGCTGTTTCTCAAGCAGTGGCCTACTTGAGATGCTGCCAATATATCAACTTAGGTTGATTATATTGGGAGTATATGGTTCGGCGCAGGGTATGGCGATCGCTGTTCATACCCCCGCATTTTGCGGTACCCCCGTGAATACGTTGTTTAACGACGTATGTTAATGTTGTCTGTACGGCGGTAATTGTACAGATGCTATTTCTATAGTGAACAGTACTGTTTGGGGACGCTTTCATGTCTTGCTGCCATGAAAGGTTCATGATGTGTATATGTGGTCTTCTGCAGGTATACTAACCACGATTAAGAGGTTAGGACAAATAGGATTTATCGACTAGTTATTAAGAAGTGTCGTATGTGTTTTGCCACCGAAATTAACCACGTAAGTCCGAAGATATTCGGCAGTTGTTTTTGGTCGTGAGGGCGAATAGTATGTGCATGCATAATCCATTATCGAACAAACGAATGCAATCTATACTTAATTCTGATAAGGATGAATAGTGAGTTGCTTGTCTCTAGAATGGGTTAATAGGATTTTTTTATGGTAGTTCTAAGTTAAGTACCTTAGGCATCCATCTAATTTCCAGTCTTTGCTGCTATCAGAATTGGTTATCTTGTTTCATTTACCTTATGAGTTCTTAGCAGGGTGAATAAGTCTCACTATTTGCATTCTTGTTGCAGATGGTGTCAGATCCGGGTTAACGGGGCTGTGTATATAGCATAGTTAAAGAGATTAAGTCCATCTTATCTCTTATTTGTCTCATTTATCTCTTATTTATCCCGTTTAAATAGGAGATAGAGCTAATCGATATAGAGGGAATCTACTCGAGATATGTTCTGGTGCGATTCATTAGCTGGTGTTGGTTAGTATCTTTGTAACCTTGGCCTCTCGGATATATAAGGGAGGACAAGGACCCCTCTCAAAATATGATCTCTATATCATTCTACACCTAAGGCAGTACAAACCACTATAGGACGTAGGGTATTACGCATCTAGCGGCCCGAACCTGTCTAAGCTTTGTGTTCCTTGTACCTTCGAGTTCCTGATCTCGGTGTTCCCTCACCCAAAGTCTACCACCTTGGGTATACCCCTCGGTGGGCAGCCGGTTAAACACCGACAGCTGGCGCGCCAGGTAGGGGGACGCATCGAAGATACATCGGCGAGCTCGATGGCGACTTTCAAATTCTCCAGGTCAGTTCCCTCTCAGGGCATGACATTCATTTTTGGCTTGTGGGTCTGCATCGCAGATGGTGTGGGCGATTTTCGGCGATTCCTCGTCGACATGAAGCCAAAGACTTCCGTTGCGGATCTCCGCAGCGACCTCGACAAGTTCGTCGATGATCTCGACAACTTGTCAACCTGTGCTTCTGCAACAAGGATCGAGTTGGAGTCTGCTCCAGGCACGACTTCTTCCAGCGTTGCAGCTGTGGCAGAACCAACCTGAATTATACCGGCTCAAGTACGCAAGTCCACTCTAGAGGGCTCCAACGTACTTCAAACGGTATAATCCCTTGGCCTGTCGGGTAACATCCCGATAAACCACTGATACAGGATCAAATAAGGTTACCTCACACGAAGGTGAGTCCAGAGATACAGTCACCATCATATTTTACATCACAGTAAATTACAATACAAGAGTTTCTAAAAGTAGTATGAAGTTCCAAACTTAGAGAAATTATTACAAACTGTTAAAGTTATGGTTTTTGACAGCGGAAAAACATATGCGATGATCTACAGCACGTCATCAAGATGGATGTCATGCTAAGCCCGGGCACGACATCACTCGGTATCACCAGCATTGGCCGGGGATGGATCCCATTCCACAGACCAATCATCTGGAAGAGCACAGGGCCAAGACAAGGGAAGAGTAGGGTCTTCAAAGATTTTACCTGAAAAACATTAAGCTAGCAAGGCTGAGTATTAGATACTCAGCAAGGCTTACCCGGGATTGGGTATACTTTAGCCCATAACTAGACTCATGAAGGTATTGCAAAGGTTCTGGGTTTATTTTTCAGCTGAAAAGCAACTAAGAGTATAACTTACTTTCAAGTTTTAGCTTTCAGATTCTAGCTTGATTAGTCCTCTAGGTAAGCACATATACTAAGCAAGTAAGGTAGATATTCTCAACCATCAAAATTATTCCATTGAATATCACACTTTTTACTCAATGTGGCAAAAGGGATAAGCAGTCTCAATCCTCATGAGAGGCGGACGATTCTGAATCGAATTCAACCTTGCAAGGTAAACCTAACTCACACGCCTGGAATATCCAAAGATCATTCCAAAGCAACTGTTTCCCACATATTCCGGGTTATGG
The DNA here is from genome assembly GCF_002211085.1 of Panicum hallii. NCBI lineage: Eukaryota > Viridiplantae > Streptophyta > Magnoliopsida > Poales > Poaceae > Panicum > Panicum hallii. The sequence continues at coordinate 11,312,876 of NC_038048.1, forward strand.
ATCAGGGCCACCACAAGCGACTGCAGGATCGTACGCACACCAATTGTGCAGGACATACGTCTGTAGCGCGACTACAAAACCCGTATTCCTGTCTGCCATGCAGAATGTACTCCCACACGTCGGTGCGTGTAAACATAAAATAAAAGTCGAGGGGTGGAGACAAGTCCATTTGCCGGGCCATTCGGGTACTAGGCTTACCGCTTACCATATTTCACGGTATGTGGCTAGTACTTTCAAACGCTTAGCCACCACTACCACACACTTCGACCTTAAAATTTTTATCAAAACAGACAGGGTAATCCTCAGGTCATGATACAGCACATGACCCTGTCCATTATCCTTATAGTGGTTGCAGAATTGTAAACAAGCGACTCCTATATCGCGTGAGTGACAGGAAATCACCCGACTTTTACCGGTCCTATTCAGCAGAGCATCTAAGCGATAAGAACTCGGGTACAATACATTGGATTCCGAAGATATCATGCAACTAGGGTTTCACTCCAACTCCTAGACGTAATGCAATATATATAATGTATAAGTGAAATGGTAATAACTTGAAATATTGGGATATGCATCGGGGCTTGCCTTTACTGGTGGGACTAAAGTCAGGGATGTTAGTATTATTATCTTCCGAACTTTGGTTCGGGGCTTCAGATAATCCCTTGGTGACGTTCATTTGGTCTTCAGAAACATCTTCTGCAGACTCCTTGGAGATCTTGTAGGTACCGTCTGCGGAAGTAGTCGTATCTACATGCAATGCAATATTACATTCAAAGCATGCACATAAGCTATTTTACCTTACGATAAAGTTGCAATTCAATATTCATTTAACATACTACTCACATAACAACCAAAAAAGATCAGAAACTAACGTAGACAGAGCTTTAGGGGAACAACTAATTAAGATGGACTATTTGTTGAAGACTACAACAGAGTCGATTGGAAACAACAAAGGTTTAGTCGATAGAATTGGTAAAAAAGGAAGCTCTCTATACAGTTTTAGGAAATCTACTGATTTCTATTTGGAAGAGAAATTGGCAGGAGCAATCTCTATATGTGAGTAGAAAGGATTAGACGACTTGGTTCAGCAGAGGTTAAATCGGCTGATAGAAATGTGTGGTTAACGATGGGAAAACAACTAGAATCAGCTTGGATCGGCCGATAACAAGAATCCTAAGATCGTGTGTGCATCCCCGATGCATCGACCAGGTGCAGCCGATGTAGGACAGAACAAAAGAATTGTATCGGCAGTAGCCGATATTAGAAAGTTATCAACCGTATCAGCTAACTAGCCGATGGTAGAAGCATATCAAAAGAAATGCATCGGCTGACAGCTGTTACACAGAAATATCATAGGCTCAAAGGAAACGGATGCTTAGCGGCTGAGCTGATAGCCGACGCTGAAACATAGCTGCAGAGATGTATGAGTTAAGCAGCAGATACACATGAACTAACAAGGATCCTTATATGAAAAGGACCTTAAGGAAACGACAATCCAGACAAGGACAATGTCTTGATGGTAGGGATACGAGCACTCGGGTGATAGGATTAACTAACTGTCACACATTTCTATTTAAAACATACATCCTATGATTACTTTTTAGCTATATCATATGCATATAACACAAGGTACAAATAAAGCATTCATTCTCTAACATTTAACCTAGATCACAAATTAAAGACTTTCAACTCAAAATCACAACATACAACTTGTAGATTTTGACCTAAGGATTCAAACAAAACTGGTTTTGTATTTTTATGAACTTCTTACGAAAATCTATGAAATGTAGAAGTTCACTGAGTTAAAATAAAGAAAGCTCTGGAAATTTTACAGAGGACACCCTAGAACTTTCCAAATCAAAGCAATTCAGTCCCTGGTCGGGGAAAATAAATAAAAGGAAGATAACGACGATATTCCGGCAAAGGGGTCACCGGCATAAGGAAAATTCAGTGAAACAGGGCAAACCTTGGGGTAGCCTTGGTTGTGGAGAAGAATATACAAAAAGTGAATTCCTGTGGCGAACAAGATCGGCGATGAGAAGAGCTCGACGGTGATGAGATTCCGTGGATGATGAAGAAGCTTCCCAGGGGATTATAGTGGGTGAAGAATAGCTGGAGAGGTATTCCTCACGGTGACCCGTGGCGATGATAGTCGGCTTTGCCACGGCGATGATTTTTCAGCGAAGGGATCTGAAGTGGCTCGATAAAAGGGTTCATGAGCTTTCTTGAGGTGTTGTGATCTTGCTCGGACGATCGGTGAGGGGTAAGAGTTGCTGGAAGTCGTGGACTTATGGGATGAGACGATGGAGCCGGATTGGTTTGCTATGCTGACTCCTCCGCGAACCTCAGGGTTTTCCTGCTCACGGGTTAAACTTCTTCTGCTCACGCACGTGTGCCACTAAAACACGGCCGGCACACCCGCGTAGCTTCCTGCAAGACCGCCATGCTTGGTTACATCTCTGGTGCGCCGCTTCTACTCTGCTCCCGCACCAACGGCCCCCAGCCTGCATGCGCATGGTCGATTGTCTTGCTTACGCACGCGCCCACAGAAATGAATCGAGCCGGCCATCAGTCCTGCATCGCGCTTCAGACCCGTGTCGCGTTGCTCCTGCTTCGACCTCTGCATGGGTGGAGGGAGCTCGCTGTGCCCGGCTGCACCGCGGCACTCAGCCACCTCCTACACCAGGTTCTGCGCATCCGACCGCCTCGAGCCGTTGCGCAGCATCTCCTTCCAAACTTGCCGCGTCATGTTTGCCACCTCTGCCTCCGCGAGGGCTGTGATCTGCCCGCATCAGGGTCATGCCTTCCGCCGCCTTCTCCTCGACGGCCTCCGACGTCCCCCCCCCCCCCACACACGGTCCCGCTGCTCCCGTGCGGATCCGCCTGCAGCCGCTGCACTGCAGCTCCTCCCGTACCGCGCATGACTTCCCTGCACACCGTTGTCCTGTACGCCGCGCATCTGCTCATCGTTGTCCTGCATAGCTTCTCCTTCTCCTGTTGCCGGTCCCGCGTTTGTTTCGGCCTTGCAGAATCGCTCCCGCGCACGCTCGATCCGCGTGCGTTCTTGGCCACGTCACGTCTTGCTTACACCGTCCGTGCCAAACCACCACCAGATACTCCACACATGGGGCCTTGCTGTCCTCGTACTAGTCCACACCAAACTGCCGTGCCAAAACTCCACCTGCACGCTCCACCGGTTCCAAACCCGCTCCAACGCTGCCTGGAGGTGTGTCCACGCTTGCGCCGCCTGGGGCCGCACTGCCCAGCGCCCGCGCGCCAGTTATGCCCGCGCATTAGCGCTGGGCCGCTGCCTCGGGCTCGCCTGCACCAGCTCCTGCTGCGGCCGCGCTCCGCTCCTGCATTGCCCGTGAGCCGCTCCTGCGCCGCCGCTCGGGGCCGCTTGTGACAGTTCATGTGTTTGTAAGCTAGGCTTATAATTTGATAGTGTGAAGTGTATGCTTGTTGGTGTAAAACTTTTGTGTGTTTGTGTGAAGATCTTGAAAATCTTAAGTAAAAAGGGTATTTTCGTAATTATGGAAAAACTAGGGTTGTTTTTGCAAAATGTAATTTGATAAGAGGTAACCTCAAATTAAGTAAAGGGTAGTTTGGTAAATACATTTTACTCTATGTCTTGTAAAAATATATATTTACCCAACAGTTGCATTAGAAATGTAGGAGTTAAATTGTGTAAAAATTTGCGTAAAGTTGAGGAAATAAGGGTATTTATGAAACTTTATAAAAGAACAAGCCCTTTTATGCAAAATAGGTGATTTACAAAAGTAACTTTCCAAAAATTACTAGAGGTCAAAGGGTAATAATGTAAGTAATCATGATTTACATAGCATCTTGCAACTAGGCTCAATGTTATATATAATTTATACTAACAATGATAAAGATGTTATAAAATTCAAATTTAGTCCACAGTCTTAAAATAAAACTTCATATTTTGAGTTTTAGAGTTTAAACCCTAAAGCAAAGTTGTAGAACTTAAAAAGTTGTACAACTTTTATTTTGGTCACATTTTTGTTTGAGCCCTAGAACAGTAGTTAAATTTGTTTTTACCAAGAGGTCCCTGTAGATTTCTAAAATTACAAACAAGTCCTCGGAAAATTCCCTTTGTCTTCCTCCTCTGGCGCTGCTCTGTTTCACCGCTCTGCAATTCACCGCTGTTCCGATCGCCACCTCCTGCTGCTGCAGTTCACCGCTGTTCCCCACCCTTGCCACCTCCTGCTGCAAAAACTCCACGCGTCACTCAGCTCCTTCTCCTCTAGCGCCCATTCTTTTTTGTTCACCGGAGGCAGCAGCATCCCAGTAACTCTTTTCTTCCTCCACCTCCCTCTGTTCTTCCTTCCGTTGAATTCCTCCCCCACTCACAGCGCCAGGCTCCAGGCGGCGGCTTGGCGCGTGGGCGAGCGCGCACAGGCGCGCAGGCGGCGACGGCAGGAGCGAGCGCTGGCTCGGTTGGGCCCAGGCGCGGGGCGAGCGGAAGCTCAGCGCGCGGGCCGGCGCTGGGACGCGCGGCTAGCGGCGGCTAGCGGCGGGAGCTGGGCGCTGCGCGTGCGTGAGAGCCAGGCGGCCCGGCCCAGGAGGGCGAGCGGCAGAGCGCAGGCGCAGCGGGCGGTAGCGCTGGCGGCGCGGCTCGGCGCAGCGCGCAGGGACGCGGCAGCTGCGGCGTGGCGGTGCAGCTTAGGCGCGAGCGGCTCGGCCAGGTGCAGGCGGCGGAGCGCACGGCCGGAGCTGCTCTGCTCCTCTGAGTTTTCCCCCCCACGCCGATGTCTCCCTTGTGGCCATTCTCCTTGCTTCCTGATCACCAAAAGGAGTTCCCGGTGTACTGCTCGACCTTCCCGGCCCTCGGCATGACCTCCTCCCACTGGAACCGAGCCCCACCGCGCCTCCTCTGTTCAAGCTCACAGGAAGGACCTCGTGCAACAATTAAGACAAGGTCAGGGAGTTTTCTGCGAAGTCTAGACTCATGAGAACAGTAGAGTTTGAGGACCTCTGTGTAAGGGTACTTATTATTTCATGTGAGCTGTGTTGCTGACTTATAAATTCAATAGAAAATTGTAGGAGATTCTAAAAATTGCAAAACCAGTTTTGTTAGAAACTAGATTTGGAGCTCTACAACTTCTATTAAATGAGTTTGATATGAAACTAAATAGTTTAGAATCTATATTAAATCTAAGATAAGGGAGAGTAATATTCATAGCTTCTACATGTTAACTTTGTAGATCATGATTTTTGTTATGCAAATTTTTATAGATTAAGTATGAATCGATATAGAATTTTCAAACCTAAGTTTGTTTTGTAATTTAAATTCTTTTAAGTTGAGTAATTCAATTTGTTTATAGTAGAATTAGCTAAGTCTAGTCTATTCGGTAAAGTCTATCTAATTAGATCTTGTGGTTAAAATCTTTTAAGTATACAATTGATTTGTGTTTAAATTTTCAAAACTTTATAACCCTAATTATCCAAGCTTCACATTCCAATTTGAATTTAATTTTAAAATTGAAATATTTTAATTCCTATTAAATCAATGCTATAATCATGAATTGAAGGTAAATGATTCAGAGCTTAAGTTTCCTTTTTGTACCATGAGTTCTTGAGTGTTAACCTTTTGGATTGCAGCTAATTTTTGAAATATAGCTTGTGTACCTCGTGTTTAGCCTTGGGTAAAAATCTTCAAGTCTTTTCCTGCTTATTAGCTATGGAATTTAAGTGCCTTTGTGTTGTATTGATGAAATGTTTGTTTGTAGATTTTAATCTTGCTAGGACCTTTTCTGTAAGCTATAACCCAAATCGGCACATGCCTAATCGGCACCCCTCAATCAGCCCACCCAGATCAACACATCCGATCGGCACACTCCGATCGACTACACCTGATCGGCACCTTCCGATCGGCTATACCCCCAATCGGCATATCCCGATCAGCACACCCCGGTTTTTATCGATCACATACCTTTAGAATACACTTATCGACTACATACCTATCGGCTAATCTTGCCGAAAAGTAGTCGAGCTGTTGTGCACAAATAGTTGTCTAAGTTAACACTTCAAGCATTTAATCGGCACGATATAGCCGATATAGAAAACCCAAATCGGAAAACTAGTTGATGTCTTAACACATTTTGGCAAGAGCCGATGCACTCACGGACTAGATCCGACGATGCCCACATTATCAGCTAAAAGCAACTGATAAATACACCGGCACAGTACCACCGATGTCAAATCGACCAATCGGCTGAACGCAGCCGGTTCAGCACCTGATAATCGGCTGACAGCCGATTCACACCAGATCGGCCAAATCCGATCAACACTGTAGATAGCCTTCTGAAATAGCCAATACGCACACAATCGACAGCCGATGCCGATGCCCTGTAGATTATGGCTAGCCGATGGCCACACCTATCGACTAGGTACTCTGTCGAATTAAAGTGTGAATCGGCTAGGTGTGAACCTTTGTTAAATAACTGCTTTATCTAAGTTTTCACGCTAGATCTTAGGATTCTTGCTTTAGGCTAATCCAAGCTGATTTCAGTTGTTTCCCATAGCGGTCAAATATGGCCGGTCAATCCTTAGTTTTCCCATCCTTGTCCACACACTGTTATCAGCCGATTTATCGGCTGAGAGATCGGCTATATGCTTACCGGTTACATACCTCAACCATATCCTTCTTAGTCTAACTCCGCACTTATGGTCTCACCAACCTAGTTTAATATTAGTGTTCTATTACATCTAAATCTTGAAATAGATCTAACTTAGATAACCCCATCGGCTGTACAGCACTCAATTGTTGTGTTGATGTAATCCAGCCGATGCAACCACACCTAGTTACCTAGTATAACACTTAAGCATATCTCAATTAGGCACAGCCAGTGCAGAGTAGAACAATCAGCTATATAGCTGATATGCCCCAGTAGATATAAGAGAACATTAAGGATAAAAAAACCGGCTACACAGCTAATTCACCAATCGGCTGAATACGCTGAGACACAGGCCGTACGGACACATAGTTCGACTAGTCTATTAATACACCATCGGCTAGTTACTTGCTTTAGTCAACTAACTATGCCGATACATCACTCGACTAATTCTAACCGATGTATAAATCGGCGAATGTGCCGATACACTAAATCGGCTAGAAGGTCAAATCATTGATCGACTAGTTTTGCTAAAGCATGGATCCGCTATGCTGATACGCACGCGATCAGTTAAGTACACTGATGCTCACACAGATTAATTAGGACACAGCCGCTTTAGAAAACATCCCTCTACTAAAGTGATCGATGTTTTCATCGATCAATTAGAAAACCAGTACACCTGTCAATCGGTTACCCAGACCAAAGTACACAACCCTAGATCAATAAGATTGTACAGTAGACACGCCTCTATTAGACACGACCAAAGCACATCAATCAGCTAAACCTGATACATCCTCATCGGTTAAGGCCAAGAACCATACACCAACCAATTAGATAACCAAACATGCTACCTAATGAAGTTAGTATAGATGTTTAGGGTAAACCCCCTGTTGCCTAACGAGACTAGTTAGTTTAGTTAATACTCGATAAATGACTGCCCAGTACAGGGTAGTTAGGTTGTTTGTCGAAATGTAATGTTCCTTTATTTGGATTGCAACTCTATCGTGAATTGAAATGAAAGTGTATGCATTCATTAAACTCCATCTTGCATATCATATAGATTCGACCACTCTCGCCGACGGAAATTGCCAACTAATCCCGGAACCAGAAGGAAGTTATTCTGAAGACCCCGAGAACTTCGTCGCGGGATTATCTGAAGCCCCGAACCAAAGTTCGGGAGATATTGACTTACTGACTTCAGACCCACCAATAAAGGCAAGCCCCGGACATAACCCACTATTTCAATTATACTGCAATCTATATCTATTTACGTATACTATGCACTAAGTTCTTAGGAATTGCTTTAAAACCCTAGTTGCATTTTCCCTAGGAACCAATGTGATGAATACTAGCACTTGAGTCCGACTAGCTGCTATGCTAATAGGACCGGTAGAAGTCGGGTGATTTCCTGTCACTCGCGCGATATAGGAGTTGTAATGTTTACATTCCTGTTCTCACTATAAGGATGCCGGACGGGAATTTTGAGCGGTATCATGGTTGAGGTGATACCCCGTCTGTGTTGTTGAATGTGATAAGGTCGCGGTGTGTGCCGATCGGGGTTAAGCGTTTGAAAGTACTAACCACATGCCGTGAGTTATGGGTAAGCGGTAAGCCTAGTAGCCAATCGGCCCGAGGAGTGGACATACCTCCCACCACTCGATTTGCTTCTTCTGGTTACTTATGTTCGACTGAGGAAATACGTGTTGCAAGGGCAACCAGGAATACGGGTTTTGTAGTCGCGCTACAGACGTATGTCCTGCACGAGTGATGTGCGTATGTTCCTGCAGTCGCTTGTGGTGGACCTGTCCACGAGTCGGAATGAAAAGCAAACGGTTGCTTCGGAATGACCCTGTGGTGTTCCAAGCGTGTGTGTTAGGTTTACCTTGTAAGGTTAAATTCGATTCGAATCGTCCGCCTCTCACGATGATTGAGACTACTTAATCCCTTTATCACACAGAGTAAGAAGAGCAACTATATGATAAGTAATACTGATGGTTGAGATTAAGAGCTCTACCTTGCTTGCTTAGTTATAGGTGCTTATCTAGAATGGATAATCACATAGAACTTGAAAGCTAAAAACTGAAAATAAGGATCTACTCTTAGTTGCTTTTCAGCTAATTCTAAACCTAGAGCTGTTATAAGCCTTCATGAGTCTAGTTATGGGCTAAGTATACCCAATTCCGGGTAAGCCTTGCTGAGTATTAGTATACTCAGCCTTGCTAGTTGAATGTTTTTCAGGTGATATCTATGAAGACCCTACTCTTTCCTTGCCTTGGCCCTGTGCTCTCCCAGAAGGTTGGTCCGAGGAGTGGGATCCGTCCTCGGCCAACATTGATGATACTGAATGATGTCATGTCTGGGCTTCGCATGACATCCGTCTTGTCGACGTGCTGTAGATCATCGCGTATGTTTTCCGCTGCTAAAAATCATAGCTTAAACAGTTTGTATTGTTTTCTCTAAATTTGAAACTTTGTACTACTTTTATAAACTCTTGTAATGTAATTTACTATAATGTAAATTATGATGGTGATTGTATCTCTGGACTCACTTTCGTGTGAGGTAACCTTATTGATCCTGTGTATCGGTGGTTTATCGGGACGTTACCCGACAGGCCAAGGGATTATACCGTTTGAAGCACGTTGGAGCCCTCGGAAGTGGACTCGCGTACTTGAGCCGGTATAATTCAGGTTGGTTCTGCCACAGCTGGTATCAGAGCTATAAGGTTACCCTGGAGATACATTTTGCCTTAAAAATATTTTCAGTATAAAAAAATTTTGACCAACTAAGTATTTGGCAAAACTACGTTGGATTCGTTAAAGATTATGTATAGTACGTAAAGCCCTAGGATGATGTTTAAGGGAAAATAGAGGTGGCTGTACTATATACATAAATCTAACCTCCAGCATTACTTTCTGTCAAACCTTAAATTCATGCACAACCTCAACTTTACTTTCTGTAACGACATCTTCGACGATGAGGTAAGAAGGTAAGGATTCTCAGCCAACTGAGGGAGCTTGGCCTTCCCGTCGGTGATGCGAACCGAACGCTGTTTCTCAAGCAGTGGCTTACTTGAGGTGCTGCCAATGTATCAACTTCGGTTGATTACATTGGGAGTATATGGTTCGGCGCAGGGTATGGCGATCGCTGTTCATACCCCCGCATTTTGCGGTACCCCCGTGAATACGTTATCTCGATAACGTATGTTAACGTTGTCTGTACGGCGGTAATTGTACAGATGCTGTTTCTATAGTGAACAGTAATGATTGGGGACGCTTTCATGACATGCTGGCATGAAAGGTTCGATATATATCTCTTGTGGTTTTCTGCAGGTATGCTAACCACGATTCGATAGGTTCTGAACGGTTAGGATTATCGACTAGATACTATAGGGAGAGACGTATTCATATAATGCCACCGTAACTAACTACGTAAGACCAAGGTTACTTGGCAGTTATTTTTGTTTATGAGGACGTGTAGAACGTGCATGCATCATGACATCTTGGATTGACCTGATTGCTTTGTTTGCTACGTTGATGTACTGAAACATGTGCTTGTATCTGAATGCCTGCCTAGACTTTGTGTTGTAGAAGTTAACGTAATATGCTAGGCTAACTTAGAGTTAAGACAGTCTTTTGTGAATCCAGTGGATTGGGTTATGTTTGAACCCTATCCCCGATCTAAGCTTAACAGCCAAATCAAATCCTTGATTTTGCTTTAAATCTGTTTCGACAGAACCATTGAACTTCTCCTTTGATGATTAAACCTTGATGATTATCATCAAACCCTTTAATCCATCATCTAGTGATCTATCTATCCTCTCTTGGTGTTGTACCTTATATCGTTGGCTATTCTGGTTACAACATCTGAAAGTTACACCTTCAATTTCTGCTCAGATGATTTTTGACAAATTAAAAAGATGTATGACCATAACTACTTCTGGTACAAAACTTCCGGCAAAAGTCATGCATCATAACATATACCATCTTTGGTCAGTGCATAGTATTGCATCGTCGTCGAAAAGATCCGTAGACTGACTTACGGGTATGCCTCTAGTGCAACTTCGGGTTGTCCTCGGTTTCCTAAATCTATCTTGTTGCTGTTGACATTATAGGGTTGCTATTCCTCTTTTGTGGTGGTGTTTAATCACATGACCGTGATGCCGTGTCGGAACCTAAGGCCTCATGTGCGCTGCAGCCATATGATTGAACCATTAGGAGCGCACTGGTGACTAGGTCTATGTGACGTAACCCCACTGCAATCTCTTCTTATGCAACCTTACTAGTGTCCTAACTTCTAATCTTTGTCTAAGGATATAGGACTAATCAAGTGTTAGTTACGAGCGAACAGTTGCAAGGTGCGAGTCATGTGCGTTACTAACTCATGCGGCTATGCATCATGTTTTATGCATTTCCTATGTGCATACATTGCAAGCGTCGTTATTCTTGCATCATGGTGTATACATCATTTGGTCAGAATCATGATGATTGCATTGTGTCTTATACGTCATCTTGATCATGCATTGAATCCTCTATCCTCGTATTGCATCATCATTGCAATTATGCATTTCAACAGTGCATCATGTTCATGGTTATATACCAAGCATTGCACTCTAAGCTAGAGCATTTTATCATTATTCCTTGATTGCATCAGTATAAATAGGTATATTTTGCAATTAACATCATCTAAAATTATTCAGATAATAAACTCTGAGCAGAAATGTTCCAACCATCATTTATCCATCTTTTGTACTATCCTCAATTGCTATCCACTAGTTTTGTAAAGAATGTCACCGATATTTATCATCCTCATGATTGTGATCTCAATTCTATGAGAACTTGATCACCTTTTTCTCTTTTCTCTTGTTAAACTCATCCGTATACGATCTATCCATGCTCTCGTTACACTTATCTCATCATACTCCAACGACTTTTACTTCTCTGGTGTGTTTGTTTCCTGTCGCATTTAATGGGTGATTTGCTTCTCGTCCCTTAAGAGTCTTTCGTCCGAATCTCGGGACGAGATTCTTTTTAGGGGGGAAGACTGTGACAGTTCATGTGTTTGTAAGCTAGGCTTATAATTTGATAGTGTGAAGTGTATGCTTGTTGGTGTAAAACTTTTGTGTGTTTGTGTGAAGATCTTGAAAATCTTAAGTAAAAAGGGTATTTTCGTAATTATGGAAAAACTAGGGTTGTTTTTGCAAAATGTAATTTGATAAGAGGTAACCTCAAATTAAGTAAAGGGTAGTTTGGTAAATACATTTTACTCTATGTCTTGTAAAAATATATATTTACCCAACAGTTGCATTAGAAATGTAGGAGTTAAATTGTGTAAAAATTTGCGTAAAGTTGAGGAAATAAGGGTATTTATGAAACTTTATAAAAGAACAAGCCCTTTTATGCAAAATAGGTGATTTACAAAAGTAACTTTCCAAAAATTACTAGAGGTCAAAGGGTAATAATGTAAGTAATCATGATTTACATAGCATCTTGCAACTAGGCTCAATGTTATATATAATTTATACTAACAATGATAAAGATGTTATAAAATTCAAATTTAGTCCACAGTCTTAAAATAAAACTTCATATTTTGAGTTTTAGAGTTTAAACCCTAAAGCAAAGTTGTAGAACTTAAAAAGTTGTACAACTTTTATTTTGGTCACATTTTTGTTTGAGCCCTAGAACAGTAGTTAAATTTGTTTTTACCAAGAGGTCCCTGTAGATTTCTAAAATTACAAACAAGTCCTCGGAAAATTCCCTTTGTCTTCCTCCTCTGGCGCTGCTCTGTTTCACCGCTCTGCAATTCACCGCTGTTCCGATCGCCACCTCCTGCTGCTGCAGTTCACCGCTGTTCCCCACCCTTGCCACCTCCTGCTGCAAAAACTCCACGCGTCACTCAGCTCCTTCTCCTCTAGCGCCCATTCTTTTTTGTTCACCGGAGGCAGCAGCATCCCAGTAACTCTTTTCTTCCTCCACCTCCCTCTGTTCTTCCTTCCGTTGAATTCCTCCCCCACTCACAGCGCCAGGCTCCAGGCGGCGGCTTGGCGCGTGGGCGAGCGCGCACAGGCGCGCAGGCGGCGACGGCAGGAGCGAGCGCTGGCTCGGTTGGGCCCAGGCGCGGGGCGAGCGGAAGCTCAGCGCGCGGGCCGGCGCTGGGACGCGCGGCTAGCGGCGGCTAGCGGCGGGAGCTGGGCGCTGCGCGTGCGTGAGAGCCAGGCGGCCCGGCCCAGGAGGGCGAGCGGCAGAGCGCAGGCGCAGCGGGCGGTAGCGCTGGCGGCGCGGCTCGGCGCAGCGCGCAGGGACGCGGCAGCTGCGGCGTGGCGGTGCAGCTTAGGCGCGAGCGGCTCGGCCAGGTGCAGGCGGCGGAGCGCACGGCCGGAGCTGCTCTGCTCCTCTGAGTTTTCCCCCCCACGCCGATGTCTCCCTTGTGGCCATTCTCCTTGCTTCCTGATCACCAAAAGGAGTTCCCGGTGTACTGCTCGACCTTCCCGGCCCTCGGCATGACCTCCTCCCACTGGAACCGAGCCCCACCGCGCCTCCTCTGTTCAAGCTCACAGGAAGGACCTCGTGCAACAATTAAGACAAGGTCAGGGAGTTTTCTGCGAAGTCTAGACTCATGAGAACAGTAGAGTTTGAGGACCTCTGTGTAAGGGTACTTATTATTTCATGTGAGCTGTGTTGCTGACTTATAAATTCAATAGAAAATTGTAGGAGATTCTAAAAATTGCAAAACTAGTTTTGTTAGAAACTAGATTTGGAGCTCTACAACTTCTATTAAATGAGTTTGATATGAAACTAAATAGTTTAGAATCTATATTAAATCTAAGATAAGGGAGAGTAATATTCATAGCTTCTACATGTTAACTTTGTAGATCATGATTTTTGTTATGCAAATTTTTATAGATTAAGTATGAATCGATATAGAATTTTCAAACCTAAGTTTGTTTTGTAATTTAAATTCTTTTAAGTTGAGTAATTCAATTTGTTTATAGTAGAATTAGCTAAGTCTAGTCTATTCGGTAAAGTCTATCTAATTAGATCTTGTGGTTAAAATCTTTTAAGTATACAATTGATTTGTGTTTAAATTTTCAAAACTTTATAACCCTAATTATCCAAGCTTCACATTCCAATTTGAATTTAATTTTAAAATTGAAATATTTTAATTCCTATTAAATCAATGCTATAATCATGAATTGAAGGTAAATGATTCAGAGCTTAAGTTTCCTTTTTGTACCATGAGTTCTTGAGTGTTAACCTTTTGGATTGCAGCTAATTTTTGAAATATAGCTTGTGTACCTCGTGTTTAGCCTTGGGTAAAAATCTTCAAGTCTTTTCCTGCTTATTAGCTATGGAATTTAAGTGCCTTTGTGTTGTATTGATGAAATGTTTGTTTGTAGATTTTAATCTTGCTAGGACCTTTTCTGTAAGCTATAACCCAAATCGGCACATGCCTAATCGGCACCCCTCAATCAGCCCACCCAGATCAACACATCCGATCGGCACACTCCGATCGACTACACCTGATCGGCACCTTCCGATCGGCTATACCCCCAATCGGCATATCCCGATCAGCACACCCCGGTTTTTATCGATCACATACCTTTAGAATACACTTATCGACTACATACCTATCGGCTAATCTTGCCGAAAAGTAGTCGAGCTGTTGTGCACAAATAGTTGTCTAAGTTAACACTTCAAGCATTTAATCGGCACGATATAGCCGATATAGAAAACCCAAATCGGAAAACTAGTTGATGTCTTAACACATTTTGGCAAGAGCCGATGCACTCACGGACTAGATCCGACGATGCCCACATTATCAGCTAAAAGCAACTGATAAATACACCGGCACAGTACCACCGATGTCAAATCGACCAATCGGCTGAACGCAGCCGGTTCAGCACCTGATAATCGGCTGACAGCCGATTCACACCAGATCGGCCAAATCCGATCAACACTGTAGACAGCCTTCTGAAATAGCCAATACGCACACAATCGACAGCCGATGCCGATGCCCTGTAGATTATGGCTAGCCGATGGCCACACCTATCGACTAGGTACTCTGTCGAATTAAAGTGTGAATCGGCTAGGTGTGAACCTTTGTTAAATAACCGCTTTATCTAAGTTTTCACGCTAGATCTTAGGATTCTTGCTTTAGGCTAATCCAAGCTGATTTCAGTTGTTTCCCATAGCGGTCAAATATGGCCGGTCAATCCTTAGTTTTCCCATCCTTGTCCACACACTGTTATCAGCCGATTTATCGGCTGAGAGATCGGCTATATGCTTACCGGTTACATACCTCAACCATATCCTTCTTAGTCTAACTCCGCACTTATGGTCTCACCAACCTAGTTTAATATTAGTGTTCTGTTACATCTAAATCTTGAAATAGATCTAACTTAGATAACCCCATCGGCTGTACAGCACTCAATTGTTGTGTTGATGTAATCCAGCCGATGCAACCACACCTAGTTACCTAGTATAACACTTAAGCATATCTCAATTAGGCACAGCCAGTGCAGAGTAGAACAATCAGCTATATAGCTGATATGCCCCAGTAGATATAAGAGAACATTAAGGATAAAAAAACCGGCTACACAGCTAATTCACCAATCGGCTGAATACGCTGAGACACAGGCCGTACGGACACATAGTTCGACTAGTCTATTAATACACCATCGGCTAGTTACTTGCTTTAGTCAACTAACTATGCCGATACATCACTCGACTAATTCTAACCGATGTATAAATCGGCGAATGTGCCGATACACTAAATCGGCTAGAAGGTCAAATCATTGATCGACTAGTTTTGCTAAAGCATGGATCCGCTATGCTGATACGCACGCGATCAGTTAAGTACACTGATGCTCACACAGATTAATTAGGACACAGCCGCTTTAGAAAACATCCCTCTACTAAAGTGATCGATGTTTTCATCGATCAATTAGAAAACCAGTACACCTGTCAATCGGTTACCCAGACCAAAGTACACAACCCTAGATCAATAAGATTGTACAGTAGACATGCCTCTATTAGACACGACCAAAGCACATCAATCAGCTAAACCTGATACATCCTCATCGGTTAAGGCCAAGAACCATACACCAACCAATTAGATAACCAAACATGCTACCTAATGAAGTTAGTATAGATGTTTAGGGTAAACCCCCTGTTGCCTAACGAGACTAGTTAGTTTAGTTAATACTCGATAAATGACTGCCCAGTACAGGGTAGTTAGGTTGTTTGTCGAAATGTAATGTTCCTTTATTTGGATTGCAACTCTATCGTGAATTGAAATGAAAGTGTATGCATTCATTAAACTCCATCTTGCATATCATATAGATTCGACCACTCTCGCCGACGGAAATTGCCAACTAATCCCGGAACCAGAAGGAAGTTATTCTGAAGACCCCGAGAACTTCGTCGCGGGATTATCTGAAGCCCCGAACCAAAGTTCGGAAGATATTGACTTACTGACTTCAGACCCACCAATAAAGGCAAGCCCCGGACATAACCCACTATTTCAATTATACTGCAATCTATATCTATTTACGTATACTATGCACTAAGTTCTTAGGAATTGCTTTAAAACCCTAGTTGCATTTTCCCTAGGAACCAATGTGATGAATACTAGCACTTGAGTCCGACTAGCTGCTATGCTAATAGGACCGGTAGAAGTCGGGTGATTTCCTGTCACTCGCGCGATATAGGAGTTGTAATGTTTACATTCCTGTTCTCACTATAAGGATGCCGGACGGGAATTTTGAGCGGTATCATGGTTGAGGTGATACCCCGTCTGTGTTGTTGAATGTGATAAGGTCGCGGTGTGTGCCGATCGGGGTTAAGCGTTTGAAAGTACTAACCACATGCCGTGAGTTATGGGTAAGCGGTAAGCCTAGTAGCCAATCGGCCCGAGGAGTGGACATACCTCCCACCACTCGATTTGCTTCTTCTGGTTACTTATGTTCGACTGAGGAAATACGTGTTGCAAGGGCAACCAGGAATACGGGTTTTGTAGTCGCGCTACAGACGTATGTCCTGCACGAGTGATGTGCGTATGTTCCTGCAGTCGCTTGTGGTGGACCTGTCCACGAGTCGGAATGAAAAGCAAACGGTTGCTTCGGAATGACCCTGTGGTGTTCCAAGCGTGTGTGTTAGGTTTACCTTGCAAGGTTAAATTCGATTCGAATCGTCCGCCTCTCACGATGATTGAGACTACTTAATCCCTTTATCACACAGAGTAAGAAGAGCAACTATATGATAAGTAATACTGATGGTTGAGATTAAGAGCTCTACCTTGCTTGCTTAGTTATAGGTGCTTATCTAGAATGGATAATCACATAGAACTTGAAAGCTAAAAACTGAAAATAAGGATCTACTCTTAGTTGCTTTTCAGCTAATTCTAAACCTAGAGCTGTTATAAGCCTTCATGAGTCTAGTTATGGGCTAAGTATACCCAATTCCGGGTAAGCCTTGCTGAGTATTAGTATACTCAGCCTTGCTAGTTGAATGTTTTTCAGGTGATATCTATGAAGACCCTACTCTTTCCTTGCCTTGGCCCTGTGCTCTCCCAGAAGGTTGGTCCGAGGAGTGGGATCCGTCCTCGGCCAACATTGATGATACTGAATGATGTCATGTCTGGGCTTCGCATGACATCCGTCTTGTCGACGTGCTGTAGATCATCGCGTATGTTTTCCGCTGCTAAAAATCATAGCTTAAACAGTTTGTATTGTTTTCTCTAAATTTGAAACTTTGTACTACTTTTATAAACTCTTGTAATGTAATTTACTATAATGTAAATTATGATGGTGATTGTATCTCTGGACTCACTTTCGTGTGAGGTAACCTTATTGATCCTGTGTATCGGTGGTTTATCGGGACGTTACCCGACAGGCCAAGGGATTATACCGTTTGAAGCACGTTGGAGCCCTCGGAAGTGGACTCGCGTACTTGAGCCGGTATAATTCAGGTTGGTTCTGCCACACCGCTCACCCAGCGCCTGCTTACGCTGCCGCCCGTGCGCTGTCGCCTGCGCCCGGCCCGTACCAGCCGAGCCGCCCCTGAGCGCCGCGCCCCCTTGCGCTCGCCCGGCCATCCCCGCTCCGCGCGCCTGCGCTCGAGCCGCCGCCCTGCACCGCGCGTGCCACTCGCTCCCACGCCCGTGACGCACCCGAGCCGCCCGCCAGCGCCGCCAGCCTCCACGCCAAGCCGCCCCGGGCAGAGCCGCAACCGCCCGCCCGCGCGCCGAGCCGAGTCGCCGCCGCGCCCGCGCTGCGCTCCACGCTGGGCCGCGCTCGCCACTTGCTTGGCGCCGCCTGCGCCGCCGGTCCCACGCCGTCCTGCAGCAAGCAGAGGGAGGAAGGTAGGGAGGGGATATGGGAGAGGGAGAGAGAGATGTCACTGCCAGTGAAAGGAAGAGGAAACCAAATAGAAGAGGAACAGAGAGAGAAGAAGGAATGGAATTCCCCAAGGACTTATGCGTAATTTTAGAAAACTGTAGGGACCTGTTTGTAAAGCATAAATTTTCTATTAATCTAAAACCCTAATGAAGAAATGCCCAAAACGAAAGTTGGAGAGTTTTTCAAACTCTACAACTTTGCTTTAGGGCTCCAGTTCAAAAACTCAAAATTTATATCTTTACACGTGAAATTTTGAACAAAAGTTGGATTTGAATTACTTTTGTCCTAAAGAGTAAAATTTATAACATTTAGGACCTAAATGCAAGTCTTTATGACGCGTCATGATGACGGGATAGACACGTCATAATGATTGGATAGATATGTCATAATGACTTGCACCTTTTACACTTTAGTCCTGAGTAACTTTGAAAATTACTTTTGTAAATCAAATACTTGCATAAAAGGACTTGTACTTTTATAAAATTACATAAATACCCTTATTTTCTCAATTTTACCCAAATTTTTATACAATTCAACACATGCATTTCAAATGAAACTTTTGGATAAAAATATATTTTTTACAAGGGATAAATAAGAAAAACATATTTACAAAACCACCCTTCACCTATTTTTGAAATTACCCTTATCCAAACACATTTTACAAAAACAACCCTGGGGTTTCCATAATTACAAAAATACCCTTTTTACTTGTACTTTAATTTATTTTAAAGCTTCACATAAACACTCACAAGCACATACTTCACACTAACAAAATAATGTGCCTAGCTTACAAGTACATGAACTGTCACATCCTTCCCCCCTAAAAAGAATCTCGTCCCGAGATTCGGATGAAAGACTCTTAAGGGAAGAGAAGCAAATCACCCATCAAAAGTGGCAAAAAGCAATCACACCAAAGAAGGTTGATGTTGATGATGAAAGCCATTGGAGTATGACGAGATGAGTATAACAAGAGCATGAATCGATTATACATGGATGAATATGACAAGGGAAGAGAGAGAAAGGTGATCAAGTTCTCATAGAGTTTAGATCACAACATAAGGATGATAAATGTCGGTGACATTCATCACAAAACTCATGGATAGCAAGAGAGAATAGTATGAGAGATTGATAAGTGATGTTTGAAATATTCCTGCTCAGAGTTTATTACCTGAATGATTTAGATGATGTTGATTGCAAAACATGCCTATTTATACCGATGCAATCAAGGGATAATGATACAATGCTCCAACTTAGAGTGCAATGCTTGGTATATAACCATGAACATGATGCACTGTTGTAATGTATGATTACTATGATGGTGCAACACGAGGATGGAGGATTTCATGCACGACCGAAATGATGCATATGACACAATGCAATTACCATGATGTTGGCCAAATGATGCATACACCATGATGCAAGAATGATGATGTTTGCGATGTATGCACGTAAGAAATGTATAAAATATGATGCATACACTCATGAGTTGATGATGCACATGACTCGCACTCTACAACCGTTCTCTCGTAACTAACACCTGGGTAGTTCTATATCCTTGAGCGAGGATCAAAAGTTAGGACACTAGTAAGATTGCATAAGAAGAGATTGCAGTGGGGTTACATCACATATACCTAGTCACCAGGGCGCTCCTAATGGCTCAATCATATGGCTGCAGCGCACATGAGGCCTTAGGTTCCGACACGACAACATGGTCATGTGATTAAACACCACCACAAAAGAGGAATAGCAACCCTATAGTGCCAATAGCAGCAAGATAGATCTTAGGAAACCCAAGATAACCCTAAGTTGTACTGGACACACACCCGTTAGTCAGCCTACGGATTTTCGATGATGATGCAACACCATGTACTGACCAAAGATGGTATGCATTATGATGCATGACTTTTGTCAAGAGAATTATGTTCAAAAAGTAATTATTGTCATAAATCTTTTTAATTCATCCAAAATCATCTGAGCAAAAATTGAAGGTGCAACTTTCAAATGTTGTAACCAGATTAGCCAACAATATAAGGTACAACATCGAGAGGATAGATGAATCACTGAAAGATGGATTGAAGGGTTTGCTGACAATTATCAAGGTTTAACCATCAAAGGAGAAGCTCAATGTTTCTACCGAAACAGATTCAAAGCAGGATGAAGGGTTTGATTTAGCTATCAAGCTAAGATCGGCGATAAGGTCCAAACTTGATTCAACCCACTTGATTCACAAAAGACCTTCTTAACTCTAGGTTAGCCTAGCAGATTACATTAGCTCCTACAACACAAAGTCTAGGAAGCATTCAAATACAAGCAACATATTTTAGCACAACAATGCAACAAGCAAGGCAATCAAATCCATCCAAGATAACATGATGCAAGCACGTACTACACATCCTCACAAACAGAAATAACTGCCAAGTAACCTTGGTCTTACGTGGTTAGTTACGGTGGCACGATATAAATACGTCTCTCCCTGTAATATCTAGTCGATAATCCTAACCGTTCAGACCCTATCGAATCATGGTTAACATACCTGCAGAAAATCACAAGATATATATATATATATACCAAACCTTTCATGCCAGCATGTCATGAAAGTGTCCCCAAATATTACTGTTCACTATAAAAATAGCATCTGTACAATTACCGCCGTACAGACAACGTTAACGTACGTTATCGGAACAACGTATTCACGGGGGTACCGCA
This sequence comes from Panicum hallii, assembly GCF_002211085.1. NCBI lineage: Eukaryota > Viridiplantae > Streptophyta > Magnoliopsida > Poales > Poaceae > Panicum > Panicum hallii. Next base: position 11,333,615 of record NC_038048.1, read on the forward strand.
AAATGCGGGGGTATGAACTGCGATCGCCATACCCTGCACCGAACCATATACTCCCAATGTAGTCAACCAAAGTTGGTACATTGGCAGCATCTCAAGTAGGCCACTGCTTGAGAAACAGCGTTCGGTTCGCATCACCGACGGGAAGGCTAACTCCCCAGTTAGCTGAGGATCCTTACCTTCTTACCTCATCATCGAAGGTGTCGTTACAGAATGTAAGGTTGGGTTGTGCATGAATTTAAGTTTTGATAGAAAAGTAATGCTGGTAGTTAGGGTTATATATATATTATAGCCACCTTTAATTCCCTCATAAGCATTACCCTAGGGTTTTACGTACTAAGCATAATCCTTAACGGATCCAACGCGGTTTTGCCAAACATCCTGTTGGTCAAATTTTCATACTGAAAGCATTTTTAAGGTAAAATGTATCTCCAGAGTAACCTTATAGCTCTGATACCAGCTGTGGCAGAACCAACCTGAATTATACTGGCTCAAGTACGCAAGTCCACTCTAGAGGGCTCCAACGTACTTCAAACGGTATAATCCCTTGGCCTGTTGGGTAACGTCCCGATAAACCACCGATAGAGGATCAAATAAGGTTACCTCACGCGAAGGTGAGTCCAGAGATACAGTCACCATCATATTTTACATCACAGTAAATTATAATACAAGAGTTTCTAAAATTAGTATGAAGTTCCAAACTTAGAGAAATTATTACAAGCTGTTAAAGTTATGGTTTTTGACAGTGGAAAAACATACGCGATGATCTACAGCACTTCGTCAAGACGGATGTCATGCTAAGCCCGGGCACGACATCACTCGGTATCACCAGCATTGGCCGGGGACGGATCCCATTCCACGGACCAACCATTTGGAAGAGCACAGGGCTAAGACAAGAGAAGAGTAGGGTCTTCAAAGACTTTACCTAAAAAACATTAAGCTAGCAAGGCTGAGTATACTAATACTCAGCAAGGCTTACCCGGATTGGGTATACTTTAGCCTATAACTAGACTCATGAAGGTATTGCAAAGGTTCTGGATTTATTTTTCAGCTGAAAAGCAACTAAGAGTATAACTTACTTTCAAGTTTTAGCTTTCAGATTCTAGCTTGATTAGTCCTCTAGGTAAGCACTTATACTAAGCAAGTAAGGTAGATATTCTCATCCATCAAAATTATTCCATTGAATATCACACTTTTTACTCGATGTGGCAAAAGGGATAAGCAGTCTCAATCCTCATGAGAGGCGGACGATTCTGAATCAAATTCAACCATGCAAGGTAAACCTAACTCACCTGCCTGGAATATCCAAAGATCATTCCAAAGCAACCGTTTCCCTCATATTCCGGGTTATGGATCAGGGCCACCACAAGCGACTGCAGGACCGTACGCACACCAATTGTGCAGGACATACGTCTGTCGCGCGACTACAAAACCTGTATTCCTATCTGCCATGCAGAATGTACTCCCACACGTCGGTGCGTGTAAACATAAAATAAAGGTCGAGTGGTGGAGACAAGTCCATTTGCCGGGCCATTCGTGTACTAGGCTTACCGCTTACCATATTTCGCGGTATGTGGCTAGTACTTTCAAATGCTTAGCCACCACTACCACACATTTGGACCTTAAAACTTTTATCACAACAGACAGGGTAATCCTCAGGTCATGATACAGCACATAACCCTGTCCATTATCCTTATAGTGGTTGCAGAATTGTAAACAGGCAACTCCTATATCGCGCGAGTGACAGGAAATCACCCGACTTTTACCGGTCCTATTCAGTAGAGCATCTAAGCAATAAGGACTCGGGTACAATACATTGGATTCCTAAGATATCATGCAACTAGGGTTTCACTCCAACTCCTAGACGTAATGCAATATATATAATGTATAAGTGAAATGGTAAAAACTTGAAATATTGGGATATGCATCGGGGCTTGCCTTTACTGGTGGGACTGAAGTCAGGGATGTTAGTATTATTATCTTCCGAACTTTGGTTCGGGGCTTCAGATAATCCCTTGGTGACGTTCATTTGGTCTTCAGAAACATCTTCTGCAGACTCCTAGGAGATCTTGTAGGTACCGTCTGCGGAAGTAGTCGTATCTACATGCAATGCAATATTACATTCAAAGCGTGCACATAAGCTATTTTACCTTACGATAAAGTTGCAAATCAATATTCATTTAACATACTACTCACATAACAACCAAAAAAGATTAGAAACTAACTTAGACAGAGCTTTAGGGGAACAACTCATTAAGATGGACTATTTGTTGAAGACTACAACAGAGTCAATTGGAAACAACAAAGGTTTAGTCGATAGAATTGGTAAAGAAGGAAGCTCTCTGTACAGTTTTAGGAAATCTGCTGATTTCTATTTGGAAGAGAAATTGGCAGGAGCAATCTCTATATGTGAGTAGAAAGGATTAGACGACTTGGTTCACCTGAGGTTAAATCGGCTGATAGAAATGTGTGGTTAAAGATGGAAAAACAACTAGAATCGGCTTGGATCGGCCGATAACAAGAATCCTAAGATCGTGTGTGCATCCCCGATGCATCGACCAGGTGCAGCCGATGTAGGACAAAACAAAAGAATTGTATCGGCAGTAGCCGATATTAGAAAGATATCAACCGTATCAGCTAACTAGCCGATGGTAGAAGCATATCAAAAGAAATGCATCGGCTGACAGCTGTTACACAGAAATATCATAGGCTCAAAGGAAACGGATGCTTAGCGGCTGAGCTGATAGCCGATGCTGAAGCATAGCTGCAGAGATGTATTAGCTAAGCAGCAGATACACATGAACTAACAAGGATCCTTATACGAAAAGGACCTTAAGGAAACGACAATCAAGACAAGGACAATGTCTTGATGGCAGGGATACGAGCACTCGGGTGATAGGATTAACTAACTGTCACACATTTCTATTTAAAACATACATCCTATGATTACTTTTCAGCTATATCACATGCATATAACACAAGGTACAAATAAAGCATTGATTCTCTAACATTTAACCTAGATCACAAATTAAACACTTTCAACTCAAAATCACAACATACAACTTGTAGATTTTGACCTAAGGATTCAAACAAAACTGGTTTTGTATTTTTATGAACTTCTCTGGAAATTTTATAGAGAACACCCTAGAACTTTCCAAATCAAAGCAATTAAGTTCCGGGTCGGGGAAAACAGATAACAGGAAGAAAACGATGATATTCCTGCAAAGGGGTTGCCGGCTGTGATATCTTGATGATTCTGTTGTATATATGCGTGACTTGATCCTTGCGCATATATGATTGCTTGATTTATGAGAGGGCCGGCCCAAGAGATTTGGCTGCTTCCTTTTCTCTTTCCTTTTCTTCTTTTCTTTTTCTTTCTGTACTCAAACTATTCAAACACAACTATTTGAATTCAAATAAATTTGAATTCAAACCCTATACACTCAACACAAATAAAACAATGCTCTAGCATGAATGCACAAACAAGTTGATCCTATAATAAATTTTATTTTCTTATGTTATAAAATTACTTTAAAAGCAAGATAAATTAGAGAAAGCCCTAGAAATTTTATTTGAGCCAAAACAAATTCATTAAAATTGAGGAAAGTTACATTAGGTTGTTACACCGGCATAAGGAAGATTCAGTGAAACAGGGCAAATCTTGGGGTAGCCTTGGTTGTGGAGAAGAACAGACAAAAAGTGAATTCCTGTGGCGAACAAGATCGGCGATGAGAAGAGCTCGACGGTGATGAGATTCCGTGGATGATGAAGAAGCTTGCCAGGGGATTGTAGTGGGTGAAGAATAGCTGGAGAGGTATTCTTCACGGTGACCCGTGGCGACGATAGTCGGCTTTGCCACGGCGATGATGTTTTAGCGAAGGGATCCGAAGGGGCTCGAAAAGAGGGTTCATGAGCTTTCTTGAGGTGTTGTGATCTTGCTCGGACGATCGGTGAGGGGTAAGAGTTGCTGGAAGTCGTGGACTTATGGGATGAGACGATGGAGCCGGATTGGTTCGCTATGCTGACTCCTCCGCGAACCTCAGGGTTTTCCTGCTCACGGGTTAAACTTCTTTTGCTCACGCATGTGTGCCACTGAAACACGGCCGGCACACCCGCGTAGCTTCCTGCAGGACCGCCGTGCTTGGTTACATCTCTGGTGCGCTGCTTCTACTCTACTCCCGCACCAACGGCCCCCAGCCTGCATGCGCATGGCCGATTATCTTGCTTACGCACGCGTCTGCGAAAACGAATCGAGCCGGCATGAGTGGAGGGAGCTCGCTGTGCCCGGCTGCACCGCGGCACTCAGCCACCTCCTACACCAGGTTCTGCGCATCCTTCCAAACTCGCCGTGTCATGTTTGCCACCTCTGCCTCCGCGAGGGCTGTGATCTGCCCGCATCAGGGTCACACCTTCCGCCGCCTTCTCCTCAACGGTCTCCGACGTCCCCCCCCCCCCCCCCCCGCCCACGTGCGGTCCTGCTGCTCCCGTGCGGATCTGCCTGCAGCCACCGCACTACAGCTCCTCCCGTACCGCGCGTGACTTCCCTGCACACCGTCGTCCTGTACGCCGCGCATCTGCTCATCGTTGTCCTGCACAGCTTCTCCTCCTCCTGTTGCTGGTCCCGCGTTTACTTCGGCCTTGCCAAATCGCTCCCGCGCACGCTCGAACCGCGTGCATTCTTGGCCGCGTCACGTCTTGCTTACACCGCTCGTGCAAAACCACCACCAGATACTCCACACACGGGGCCTTGCTGTCCTCGTACTGGTCCACGCCAAACTGCCGCGCCAAAACTCCTCCTGCACGCTCCACCGGTTCAAAACCCGCTCCAACACTGCCTCGAGCTGTGTCCACGCTCGCGCCGCCTACGGTCGCACTGCCCAGCGCCCGCGCGCCAGCTCCTGCCCGCGCATCAGCGCCGGGCCGCCGCCTCGGGCTCGCCTGCGCCAGCTCCTGCTGCGGCCGCGCTCCGCTCCTGCACTGCCAGCGAGCCGCTCCTGCACCGCCGCACGGGGCCGCTCACCCAGCGCCTGCTCCCGCTGCCGCCCGTGCGCTGTTGTCACACCCGATTTATAAGAACATAAATCGAGCAATCATATATGCGCCAGGATCAAGTCACGCATATATACAACAGATCATCAAGATATCACAACACATGTCAGGTATAACATTAATATAAATCGTAAACGAATCATAAATGAATTATTTTATTACAACCGAATCAAGAATCGGTTCAAGAGTTGCGGAAGCGTAAAAGGAATACATGAAGAGCTGGGCGCCACAGGGACGTCGACTGGGAGACAAACACCTACAAGTCGTCGAAGCCGCTGACGTAATCCTCCACGTTGCCGGGCACTGAGCAGCAGTCGAAGATATCCAAAATAGAACAGAAGAGTAGAGAGGCAAGTGTGAGTACAAACTAGTACTCAACAAGTATAACACGAGTATGAGGCTCTAAGGTTAGCCGACTCAACTGCATTAGCTTTTAATCTTGGCAAATTTTATTAAAGCTAATTACTACAAGTGGAAGAGTTACCATAACCCGAATTGCATAAGAATTACTCAATATTAATTAAGAACTACTGAGAACCATCCAAACCAAAACCACCCGGGGAAATCTTCCTAATCAAAGGTTGATAACCCCACTAATCAGACGGAGGATCTGGGCCGCTCATGACTGTGAGCACAGCTGATATATCAGTTTTACACTCTCGAGAGGTTGCACAACTTTACCCACAAGTCGTGAGCTACGCTAGTGGTTCATCACACTTCCTTAGGTGAGATGGCTAGCAAGCGCACTACGAGACCGTTACAAAGGATCACGTTGGTAAGGTGTAACCGCTAAGGATTCTGGATCAGCAACAATGGGGCCCACCTCCGGGGGTACAAGACACACAGCACAGACCAAGCCGGAGGAGCAGGGACCATTGAAGCCTACCACCCCTCTTGCCCACGCAGGTAAGTTACTCCCGAACCAAAATGACCTAATTAGTAAGTCAAGACCGTCCCATTCCAGTCTTGTGGTTGCGCAGTTTTCCCAGGTTGTCGCTCTATGAACCGGTCCTTATGGAGAGTGGCCAACCAAGTACTAAGCACCGTGCTGGCCCCCTAAACCATGTTTCTAACAAAACATCTTTTAAGGACGCACAAACCACTCAAGCACACAGCACAGAGGGCCGGCTCCAGAATTAAGTTGCATAAGACCATTAATCAAATTAATTAAAAAGAACCCAGATATGTTATAGCGCAGCAACCTAGCACAACTAACCAAAAATGCAACCCATAGGATATATATAAGGATATAAAGGTGGCTAGGAAGTCCTTATAGGTATACAGTATTAAAATGCAGTATGAAATTGTATTTAAAAGTGACAGGAGGTTCATGCTATACTTGCCTTCCTCGTACTCTCCCGGCTGCTGCTCGAACTGCTCAGAAGACGGCTGCTCCTGGTACTGGTCCAAAGGCTCCGCGTCTACTCACGATCATCAAGCATAGTTCACACATACACACATGCACAAACAATAGCAAACTATAAGAAAACAGTACACCAATACAATGGAACAGCACATAAAACTAGCCTAAAACTATTCTACACGTTATAACAATCGCGTGGATATAAAGAACACCTAAAACGGAGCTAAAACGCGAAAACTACGCTTGAAACAAGATCCAGGGACCTATTTGTAAGAAAAATAGGGCAACCAGGGGCTTCTGGACAAAACCCGGGGACCTAAACATAATTAAAGCCTAGATCTAGGGGCTAGCACGAGAAAAACCCAAGATATGGACTGCGGGTTCAAAATCCAGGGAGCTCAGGGGGTCAAACGTGAAGGAAAGGGCCTGCCTGCAAATACTTTTTAACCTAAGCGGGACGGCGGGTTGATTTCAAACAAACACAAGGACTCTTTAGCAAAACTGCCATGGCTGAAGGGGTATGCGGCTTCTAATCTGGGCGGTTGGATCTAAATCGAATGGTTCGGACGCATTCTGGTTCGGACGGTCCGATCTGAACAGCGGGGTCCGGACGGTCCGATCTGGCTGGCTCGCGGGGACGGCGGAACGGTCGCCGGAACAATGGGCAACACCGGCGAGCGGTGTTCTGGGCACTACGATTAGCTAATGCCTACAACTTCTGGTGCAAAAAGACCAGGGATAAGAGGCAAGGCTCACCGAGGGCTGTGGAGGCCGGAGACGCGACGGATTGAGGAAGACGACGACGTCCGGCGGCAGGGCGGGCGGCGCTCGCGGAGGCAGGTGCTGCAGGGGTGGCCGGGTCCTCTGGATGGCGGAAACGCTCCGGGAGGGTCCTGCGGTGGTGCAAAGGGAATCAGCAGGACCGGAACGGCACCGGCGGCGACGAATTGGAACGGCGGAGCGGCTCACCGGCGGCGGCTTCTTCGCGAATTCCCGTCGATACCGAGGCGTAGGGCTTCGGCACTGAGCTCGGGGAGCTTCGGGATGGCGAGGGGAAACTTTTGCGGGGGATGTGGCGGTCTGAAGCACGGCGGAGCGCCCGGACCACGGTGAGGCCGGGGTAACCGGAGCGGAAGCAGAAAGGGGGCGGCGGTGCTGGGATCTCCGGGGTTGCAGGGCTGGGGTTAGGGTTCTGGGGGCTCAGGAAGTTCCTTTTGTAGGGCGGCGGCGCTGCCTTGGCGTGCGGGCCCAGAGAGAGTGGCTCGCCGGGGATCTCGGGAAGGAGTTGCGCCGGAGAAGAAAGGGGAAAGGAGAAGGGGGCCGGACAGAGGTGATGGGGGTCGAGGCTGAGAGGGAATGACTGAGGAAGGAAATAGAAAGAAGGAATGACTGACCTACTTTCCTGTTTCCTCCCTTTTCTTTCTTTTTCAAACCAACTCGATTCTATTTGAATTCAACTCAAATTTGAATTCAACTTCTATGCACTCAACCAAATAAAACTTATGCACCAGCATGAATGCACAACCATGTTGACCTTATAATAAATTTTATTTTCTTGTGTTATAAAATTACTTTAAATGCGAGATAAATTAGGGAAAACCCTGGAAAATTTATTTAAGCCAATTAAATTCCTTAAAATTAGGGAAAATTACATTAGGGTGTTACAAACCTACCCCCTTACAGGAATCTCGTCCCGAGATTCGAATAGGCTAGCTAGCAAAGAGATCGGGGTATGTCTTCCTCAGCTCGTCTTCTCGCTCCCAAGTAGCCTCATCCTCCGTGTGGTGACTCCACTGAACACGGCACATCTTGATCTTCTTGTTTTGGTAACTCTCTCAGATGTCTCCAGAATCTTCACCGGATGCTCGATATAGGTCAGATCCTCCTGCACATCCAACCCTTCTATCAGTGCCTGCTCTTCTGGCACCCTCAAGCACTTCTTCAGCTGAGACACGTGAAACACATCGTGTACTCCCGAGAGATTGAGTGGCAACTCCAAACGATATGCCACCTCACCTTTCCGTTCCAACATCTTGAACGGACCAATGTATCGAGGAGCTAGCTTCCCTCGTACATTAAACCTGCGGATTCCTCTCATCGGCGAGACCTTCAGATATACATGATCACCACTGCAAAGGTCAAATCTCGGCGACGAACATCCGCATAGCTCTTCTGACGAGTCTGAGCGACCCTCAGATTCTCTCGCACCTGCTGTACCAGCTGTTCGGCCTCCTCAACAATATCCGGACCAAATACCTGCCTCTCGCCAATCTGATCCCAATACAGCGGAGTCCTGCACTTCCGACCATACAGAGCCTCGAATGGGGACTTCTTCAGACTGGCCTGATAACTGTTGTTATAAGAAAACTCTGCATATGGCAGGCATTTATCCCAGCTGGTACCATACTGAATAGCGCAGGCTCGAAGCATATCCTCCAACACTTGGTTGGTTCTCTCTGTCTGCCCATCTGTCTGAGGATGATAAGCAGTACTGAAATGCAGCTTCGTATCCAACGAATCATGCAACTGCTCCCAGAACCGCGAAGTGAACTGAGATCCTCGGTCAGATATGATCTTCTTAGGAACACCATGCAGACAGACAATCCTAGAGATGTACAACTCTGCGAGTCTAGCGCCGGAATAGGTAGTGTTCACCGGAATGAAGTGAGCAACTTTCGTCAACCGATCCACTACTACCCATATGGAATTGTACCCTTTCTGAGTACGAGGCAAGCCAACGATGAAGTCCATAGTGATTTCCTCCCATTTCCACTCTGGAATCTTCAACGGCTGCAATAACCCTGCTGGCCTCTGATGCTCTGCCTTGACACGCTGACAAGTGTCACAGATAGCCACGTACTCCGCAACGGAACGCTTCATTCCATACCACCAGAATCGTTCCTTCAGGTCGCAATACATCTTCGTGCTGCCTGGATGGATAGAATATGCTGTATCATGAGCCTCACTCAGAATTAACTTCCTGAGATCTGCTACATCCAGCACACATATACGACCCTTGTACCACAAGGTACCCTGATCATCCTCTCTAAAATGAGGGGCCTTGCCAATCTTGAGCAACTCATGAATCTCCTGCAGCTTCTGATCTTCCTTCTGATGCTGCCTGATCTCTGCCTCCAGAGTGGGTTCTGCCTCAAACGATGTACCCGAGGTATGATGCAAGAAACCCAGACTCAACTGCTCAAACTCCTCGCATAACTCCTGAGGCATCTGAAAAGCCACGGCCATGTTAACATAGCTCTTCCTGCTCAGAGCATCTGCTACAACATTGGCCTTGCCCGGATGATAGTGAATCTCCAGGTCATAATCCTTGACCAACTCTAGCCATCTTCTCTGCCGCATATTCAGCTCACTCTGAGTGAAATTATACTTGAGGCTCTTGTGATCGGTGTAAATGTCACACCTCTGCCCAAACAAGTAATGCCTCCATATCTTCAGAGCATGCACAACTGCGGCTAACTCCAGATCATGAGTGGGATAATTCAGCTCGTGCCGGCGCAACTGCCGCGAAGCATAAGCTATCACTCTGCCTTCCTGCATTAGAACGCAACCAAGACCATCTCTCGAAGCATCACAATACACTGTGAACCTCTTGCTCTGGTCTGGCAGAGTAAGGACTGGCGCCGTAGTCAACCTCTTCTTCAGCTCCTCGAAGGCACTCTGACGCTCATCAATCCAAGAGAAATCCACACCCTTCTCCAGCAAGGAAGTCAAAGGCTTCGCAATCTTGGAGAAATTCTCAATGAACCTCCGATAATAACCTGCTAAGCCCAGGAAAGAGCGGACTTCCTTCACCGTCTGTGGTACAACCCAGTCAAGCACATCCTTCACCTTCCCGGGGTCCACAGAAATACCTCCCTTGGAGATAACATGACCGAGAAATGGAACCTCGTCGATCCAGAACTCGCACTTGCTGAGCTTGGCATACAGCTTGTGCTCTTTGAGCCTCTGCAACACAAGCCTCAGATGTTTCTCATGCTCCGCTTCTGACTTGGAATATATCAGGATATCATCAATAAATATCACCACAAAGGTGTCCAGATAATCCATGAAAACTTTGTTCATCAGATGCATGAAGAAAGCCGGAGCATTGGTCAAGCCAAAGGACATGACCGTATACTCATATAGCCCATACTTGCAGGTGAATGCCGTCTTCGGAATATCCTCAGAACGAATCCTCAGCTGATGATAGCCCGAACGCAGATCAATCTTCGAGAATACACAAGCACCCTGAAGCTGATCGAAAAGATCCTCAATACGGGGCAATGGATGCTTGTTCTTGATAGTGACTGCATTCAGATCCCGATAATCGACGCACATTCTCTTCGCGCCATCCTTCTTCTCTACAAGCAATACAGGAAAAGCCCAAGGAGAGAAACTGCGATGGATATAACCCTTAGCTAGCAACTCGTCGACAGTCTTCTTAACCTCCTCATGCTCGACAGGAGCCATACGATAGGGCCTCTTAGCAATAGGAGCTGTGCTAGGCAAGAGATCAATAGAAAACTCAATGTCGCGATCAGGCGGCATACCTGGCAAATCATCCGGAAAGACGTCCGGGAATTCAGACACCACGCGAATACCATCCGTGGGTCTAGCCTCCATCTGATGAAGAAATCCAGAAGGCTCTGTAGCTCCAACAGTAACCTCCGGACCATCCGGTGCCGACAGAAGAACCGTCCTCTGAGCACAATCTATCCGGACTCCCCATTTAGCAAGAGTCTCCATCCCAAGGATCACATCAATGCCCTTGGAGTCAAGCACCATCAGATTCGCACTGAAATCTACCCCCCTTATGGCCACACTGACTCTGGGACAGAAGACATGAGACCTCAACTGCCCTCCCGGT